>NW_028317943.1:14657500-14972500 GCF_062004578.1 Staurois parvus
TGCGGCTCTGACCAAGTCGGAACCGCACTGATATGACGGCTCTAATAGCGGACAACAGGGTGCAACTTGGCATATGATTTGCAAGTCGCATGGCATGTACATCGCATGACAAGTCGCACCGCATGTGACTGGGGTGTAAATTGCTAAATACCTTTTCTCATCAGCAGTATATAGCAGTCTTGTGACTTCCATTGGTGTCTGGCCGAGCACTGGTTTATCTTGTAGGAGGAGTTTTCAATCTCCTCTGACTGTCCTATGAGGTTGCATGACACCTGATCCTCTGCCTGGATAGTGCTGATTCGCCCTGTGCTGATCCCATGCCCCCTCGCAAACAAGAAAAAAAAACTCTCTAGAAATATACACCAAACTGAGCATGTGCAGTGTCTCCCCTGGCTCTGTACTATCAGCAGATAGATTGGGGACAGTAGAAGAAGGGGAGGATCAGAGAAGACAGGATCAAATGGCCTTTTTACACAATGTGGAGGATTAACCCCTTAGGTTCTACAGTGAGTATAACAAGCATGCTTTACAGCATACACATACACACTGCTTTTACTGTTGTGGGTTTACTAACACTTTAAGTGGGCTTTAATGCTTCTCTTATTGGCTTTCACAATGGTCATGTGATTGGGAGCCCTTCCCGCTGACTACTGATCAGAAGCTGTGGCAGCTCAGTCAGTTTGCTGGGAGTGTGTAGTGATGCTATCACAGTGCACAACCTCAAGCTGCCATGGACACATATGTCTGGGTGTTATAACCTGTTATCAGTACTTGTACAGCAGAGCTTGGACTGGGAGAGGGAGAAGTAGCACAAGAGGCAAATCAGTTGTGCTGCAGTGCCAGTACAATGTTGAAATTAAGAGAGTGATAAATAGTCTGCTTTGTCTCCTTACACTGTCCAGTTACAGGCTGAGATAAAGACAAAATGTTCAGTGGATCACTTTTCAGAGGACATTTGACAGGTGGTGAGGAGGCTTTATGTTGGGGCCTCACTGCCTGTTTTAAACACTATAAGCCCGCACAACCACAAGGCAGCCATGTGCATTGCACACAGTTTCAGGGCAATTGTGGAGCAACTCCATGTTCTTGAATGGGTCAAATTTGGTAGGTGGTACTGCCCACAGAATGTAATGGGTAATGGGGGGGGGGTAATTTTTGCCACACCGTGATACAAAGCATTGCGGCCGCAATATCTGTATACCACATTTGGCTTCCTTTGCAGCTTAGTGGGGTGGAAAAACATGGCTCATCCACCTGTTTTTACACCCACTAACCCCAATTGTAAACTAGGCCTTATTGAACTACAGCAGAGAAATATCAGGTCTCCTACCCTGCCAAGCAGGTCTGCTGTGTGGCAGAGCTATGTAAACTCTCAGGAATGGATGGACAGAGATACAAATCCTTTGGCAGGTAAAAACAGCTCCCATATATGTATTATATCCATGTCTTTAGATGTTTGGCAGGAGTTCATCTTTAGAGCAACCGTATCATCATGTATAGGAAGAACAGCAAAAAGTCGAAGCTTTAAACTGATTTTTCTGGTGGGTAGTGCATCGAAATGTCACTCTAGGGCCACTGCTATCTGTCATTTCCAGGTGTATCAACTGACATGTCCCTTGGTGAGTGCTGTGTTTCTTTCCACTGACCCCTACATCAATTCAGGACACATCAGTGACGTAGGTATCAGCAGCAGGATCTACAGCACCTAGTGGGGGATAACTAGCTGATCTTGTGGGCGGGGTTTAAAGCGCCCTAGTGGGGACACTAAGAAACTGTACTTGCTTGCAATTGCTATTGCCTGAACACTAGGGAGGAGTTTGCAGTCAAGTGAAATTATTATACAGGATTTATATAGCGCCAACAGTTTGTGCAGCGCTTTATAATATAAGGGAGACAGTACAATTACAATACATTTCAGTACAGAAGGAATAGGAGGGCCTTGCTCGTGGAGCTTACAATCTAAAGTGAAATCATCCTTAAGGCACACCTCCAGATTTTGAAGCGAGCAGCAACTCACAGAGTTACCCCATCTGTAACTTGTAGCCAAACGTATTATACTGTGAACTTAAAGTGGTTGTAAAGGCTCCAGGTTTTTTACTGTCATGCATTATACGCATGAAGGTAAAAACCATTCTCTGTGTAGCATCCCCCCAGCCCCCTAATACTCACCTAAGCCCCCTCTTGATCCAGCAATGTACACTGGAGTCTCAGCTATCCCGAGACTCCCTCTCCTCATTGGCTGAGCCAGAAGGGGGGCCATTGGCTGCCACCGCTGTCAATCACAACCAGTGAGCCAATGAGAAGAGAGAGGGGGCAGGGCTGAGCCGCGGTTCCGTGTGTGAATGAACACATGGAGCAACGGGTGCCCCCATAGCGAGTTGCTTGCTGTTGGGGCACCCAATAGGAGGGAAGGTCCAGGAGAGCCGGCAGGGGACCCAAGAAGATGAGGATCCAAGCTGCTCTGTGCAAAACTACTACACATAGCAGGTAAGTATAGCATGTTTGTTATTTTTAGAAAAAAAAAAAAAGGTAAGCCTTTAGTATCGCTTTAAGCACTCTGGATACAGCTACTTATTAGGGAACACCACTCCCCAGGTGTGAAGTATTTAGGAACCGGTGCTGCAGTTTGTACAGGTCTTCACCAACACGGCAATCCCAGTTACCTCACTGCTTGTGACATGTTCAATTGTTGTTACTGGATGCAGGAAACACACTTCACTATAACTACATACTTGTTCTCTCTGTCAAGGGACCTCATATATCTCACTGTCTCCCGTGACTTCCGGCTAGGTCCCTAGGCATTCTGTGCTGCAAGGACAGTCCGGTATGTAAGGACCTCATATATCTCACTGTCTCCTGTGACTCTGTGAAGGAACCTCATATATCTCACTGTCTCCCATGACTTCCAGCTAAGTCCCTAGGCATTCTGTGCTGCAAGGACAGTCCCGGTATGTAGGGACCTCATATATCTCACTGTCTCCCGTGACTCCCGGCTAAGTCCCTAGGTATTCTGTGCTGCAAGGACAGTTGGTATGTAAGGACCTCATATCTTACTGTCTCCTGTGACTCTGTCAAGGGACCTCATATATCTCACTGTCTCCCGTGACTCCCAGCTAAGTCCCTAGGCATTCTGTGCTACAAGGACAGTCCCGGTATGTAGGGACCTCTTATATCTCACTGTCTCCCATGACTCCCAGCATGACTCCCGGCTAGGTCCCTAAGCATTCTGTGCTGCAAGGACAAGTACAGCATAACACCCAGGGGCGTATTTACCACAAGGCAAACAAGGCATTTGCCAACGGCAGCATTTTTTAGGGGGGCAACACTACCCCCTGGAAGAAGGGACATATGCGGCATGGGGACCAGGTGTGATCCAAGAGAGGCTGTGGGCTGCTTGATGGTGTGTGCAGAGCCAGATTTAGTGTCCAGAGGTGTGAAGGTGTATTTCTATCTTTTGCCGGGGGGGGGGTGTTTGGTGTTAGTGGAAGGCTCTCTCGGGTGGGGGGGATGGGGCAGGGGTGTTGTTGGTTGGTGTCAGGCTCTCTTTGCCATGAAGGGGGGGGAGGGGGGGTCCAATTTTTGTGTTGCCTAGGGCAGCACAAAACCTAAATACACCACTGATAACACCCCTTCACCACCAGAATAGCTGTCACCCTTGCTGATCACCCGTTCCCTGGATGGTTGGCTTCCTTTAGCAAATGATACAAACACGGTTGTCCCTAGCAATGGCAATATAGCCTACCCTAGACAGCATGCTACATGCTGGACTCTAGGTACTGCAAATCTCTAACTCTCCAGTCCCCTGATGTAAGCCCTGTTCTTTGGATACACCATGCATGCATCCCTGTCTACATCTTGTCAGTATTTCTCAAGACCTCCCAGGGCACTTAGTGAGCCCTATTTATATGGTGTGACCTGCTGGGGGTGGTAACCTTGCTAAAAAAAGAGTGGGCAAACAATAAGTCATCATGCACACTGGACGTTTTTGCAGCTGCATTTTTTTCTACAGCCAGTAAATACCCCAGCATGTTATCCTATGTGTCCATGCACACATAGATTGTAATCAACGTTTTTTTGACTGGGACGTTTTTTGACTGGAAAAAACCCCAGGACTAGTGGGTTTCTAGAGGAGTTTTTTAGCTGCAAAATCCTCTGACAGCATGTGGGGGTTCTTCTTCCCCATGGCAGCTGTCACATTTGATATCATCAAGGCTGTGCAGGGCTCCAAATGCACAGTTGCTTCATTCTCTGAGATCTGTGATTGAATGAACTACAAGTCACATCTGCCACCACATACAGTAGTTCTCAATGGAAAACATGCTTGGTGATGTCACTACACTTGTAGTCCATTGACATTTCCTCCAGCTCTTCAACTGAAAGCCCATCCAGTGGTACAGACAAGGAGCTGGAGGAAGCGTGAAATTGCACTTGCTATTCACTGATTATGGGTGCAATGCTTTGTAGGCTCATGTGAAATAAAAACATAACAAATGCACATTTTTTCCTCCAGACTACAAACCATTTATTATCTTTTTCTAAGGCCCCAGGTACACGGTACACTTCTGAATGATGGAAACTGACTGCTCGAAAACGTAGGTTAAAAAACGTCTGTTTAGCCGTGTTTGCATTACTCGTTTATGCGCATTTATGTGCGTTTGCGTTTAGAAGCATTTGTTAAAGATAAGCACAGGAGAACCTCCCAAATGCCCAGAATGCACTGAAAAGTGGCAAATTAGTAACTATTTCAGACTGTTTCAGAGAAATACAGAGAGTAGAAGCAGAGAGAGCAGTATGTGTTGAGATTAGCTTAGGTGTGAGTTGCTCATTAACATTTCTTTTGTTTCCAAGGGTGGGAAAGGTGTCTGGTGGAGTGAGTCATTAAGGCCACCTGGCAGGGGGTCTTCATGAGGAATTTGAGGTGTGAATGGTCATTAACATATCTTTTGTTTCCAAGGTGGGAGAGGTCTGAGGTATGAATTGGTCATTATGAAGTGTGACAAGCTTAGTAGGAAGATCCTGTGTTCAGTGTTTTGTCCATCTGAGTACCTTGAAAACGCTTTGCATGCGTTTTTCATGATGAAAAAAGGTTCTGGACAGTATCGGGAACTGGAAGAGTTAAAAACAAATTTCAGACGTAAACGCTTATAAACATGATTTGCCGCGTTTGCTGACTGCTGAATGCAAGTTTTCTGTGTTCAAAAAAATGACTGTAAACTCAAATGCCTGTAAAAGACTGTAAAAGAAGATGTGTACATGAACACATAGGAAAACATTAGGGTGAGTTCAGGGGCTGCTGAAAATAATGCTGAACAGCTCCTAAATGTGCGTTTATCAGCTGCAGTATACATGAGACCTTTAGACTTAACACTTAAATTATAGTTGGACCCTCACCTCGTAAAACAATCCATTCAGTTTAAAATAGAAAAGAAAGGCAAAACGTGTGTGTACATATAATAAACATTGTAAATACCTTTTTATTCCTTTGCTACAAGAGATCAGATAATCTCTGTTCTCTGCTGAGGGTTTGAATGGACATAAGTCTGTTTACACCGGCCTGTCCATAGGGGTGAAGAGAGGGGCCGATCGTCTGAAAAACTGGTAGGCAGACCTGATCAGAACCTTCGTGTAAGTGGTAAAGGAAGAGGCAATATTATTTGCCTTATTCCTCATTCCTCATTCCAGTAAACTCCCATGCTTTCCTTTCCAAACTTTCACAAAATATCACAGCAGAATACAGCTCAGCAAGCTCATATGAAATCATCTTTCATTCATTAATTAATTAACCACTTCTTGCCCTATAGTAATATGACGGCCAGGCAATCCTCTCGTCCCTCCGGGAGGGTGTCATATGATGTCTTTCCCGGATCGCGCAATGCGCTTGCCTACAGGGCAGATCTGTCACTGGCTCTGTACCTCGAGCACGGCCGATGACAGATCTGTGTACCGGCCTCGTTGCCAGTACAAAGTGACCTGCTATGACCAATCACAGCAGGCCACATGACAGTTGTATACAATGGATGGCTTCCTTTCATGCCATTCATTGTATACAAGTGTGTCTAGCTGTGAATGGTCACAGTGATCACATGCACAGGCTGGGCCAATCACAGCCCATCTGTGTCATGTGATTAGCCGTGGCCAATCACAACAAAAAAACTGAATGAATCAATTTCATTCAGTTAAATGCTTCCTTATAGCAAAGAAATTCTTTGCTATAAGCAGTCAAATTGTGTAAAAAAAAAAAAAACAACTGATCACTTCCCCAAAGTAGTATAATGCTACTATGGTAACATTATACTATGTTGGGCATAGTGTAATATGAAAAAAAAAATATTTATTATCTATTTTATCTATAAAAATAATTTAAAAATAGAAAAAAAAATGAAAAAATTATAAAATTTTTGTTTTTTTCGTACTGTCACCAGTCAGTGTCACTGATCCCCAGCACACCAGTTATATGATGACGCTGTACTGCACTGGTGACAGTATGTAAAAAAAAAAAATTTGTGAACTTTTTTTTAATTTCTTAATTTTCCAAAAAATGACAAAAAAATTGCAACTTCAAAAAACTTGCCATGCCTCTTATGAAATACATCGGACGGTCTACTTTGCAAAAAGGGGTCATTTGGGGGATATCTGTACTGTTCTGACATTTTTGGGCCTCAAGAAATTAGATTGGCTGTCAGTCCTTCAGGATTGATCAATTTTCAGATGTATCCCATAGTTTATGAGCTCTATAACTTTCCTACAGACTAAATAATAAATACTGATTTGGGTTATTTTCACCAAAGAAATGTAGCAGAATACATCTTGGCTTAAATTTATGAAGAACAATTTATTTGCAAACGTTTATAACAGAAACAAAATTTACGGTCATTTTTTGTTAATTTAGCAAAAAATAAAAACCCCAGTGGTGATTAAATACCACCAAAAGAAAGCTCTAGTTGTGTGAACAAAATGATAACAATTTAGTTTGGGTACAGTGTTGCATGACTGTGCAATTGTCATTCAAAGTGCTGAAACCTGAAAATTGGCCTGGGCAAGAAGGGGGTAAAGGTGCCCTGTATGGAAGTGGTTAAAGTGTAACTGAAGACAATTTTTTTTTTAGTTTTGGAAAGAGTAAGGGCCTCAAAATACACCATGCACCAGGGACTGCCCGAGGGCCCAGGGTCAGTAGGGGGCCCCATGAGATGCCCCTGGTACCTTTTTCATAGGCTTTTTTGAGTTTGGGCAAGGACACAGGGGCCCCATGATCCCCTATTGCCCGGGGGCCCCATGAGTTGTCAGTCCGCCCCTGCCATGCACTTCACTGCACGACTTGGCCTGATTGATTTGTGTGACAGCTCAGTGTTTATTGCAGTTTATCTGCAGTACTTGGTTGCCTTATTCTGCTGATAACCAATCAACCAGACTTGCTGGATAACAGCAGTAACAACAATACGAGTACAGTAAGCAAGATTTCCTTTTTTCATGGTGGGAATCTTACTAACATTTTCACAGGAAGCCATGTAAGCCATAACTATGCTGGCAGATTATTCTGTAACAAACGCAACTGCACTTTCAATTAAGTCAGATGTGGCACTGAAAGCATCCATCTGACATCGCCCTAAGGATGTGACTTGTAACGCCAGCTGCAGTGAATGAAGCAGCTGAAAAAAGGAATGGAGTGTGACCACAACAGCTGACCTTGTTCCTGATTAACCTCTCAAGTGTTTGGAGGACTTCCAGTAATTAGGAGGTTAATACTAGCAGGTGTATAATTAATCCCACATTTTATGGGAAGGAAAATGGTCATTCTGATGGGAAGCTGCGAGAGAGAGAAAGAGATGGAAATTTGGTATCTCTAGGAAACCTGTTAGCATGGACGTCTTCAATAAAATAGGCGTAGTCTTTGAAATAAATGGGGGTTTTTTAAAGCACACGTAGATTGTAATTTAAAAATTCAAATAGTTAATATTCTTACCAAAAAACTATGGTCTCTGCTGAATACTTCATTTCTTGCCCTGCTACAGTGCAATCAAAAAACATCCATTGTCATTGTGCATAAATATATCCTATTTTCAGCCTATATATACAGTGTGTGTGTATATGTGTATATATATATATATATATATATATGCACACTAAGACATGTTTTGCTTTATCAGCCATTATAGTTGGTTTGCATATTGTTTTCACTCGAAAGTCTTAGTCATCTTGGGATTTGGGATGTGATACAGCAGACTTACGGTAAGGGTGATGTCAGCCATTTTCTTATGTTGCAGTTCTAATAATAGAAAACATCATTGAGTCTGCTCCATGGTGACCTGCCTGGGTGTGAAAGTGAATTTTTCCTCTATGTAAGAGTATAATTCCATCCAAGGAAAGTTATTAGTACATCACACACAGCCCAGATAACAGCAGATTATATCGCCAAGTACTAGATTGGCATGCAATTTCAGCTGCATGTTTGATAATCAATGTTTTGCAGTGTGAGCTCTGTGGTCTTGCTATGCAAAAATGTATATGCTTTTTTTTCCCTACTTGTATGACTAATGCAGGCCATAGATGGGTCGAAAATCGGCCGATTTTTCGGCCGAAAATAAAATTGGCCGATTTTCGGATAGTTAGCGGGCTAATTGTTCGACCGTTTTTCGGCAGATTTTTTTTTATCGGTAAAGTTGGAAAAAGATCGGCCGATTTTGCCGATCGGCCGTTTTTCGCGGCAATTATGGGCAAATCGGCCGATCTTTTTACCGATAAAAAAATCTGCGCATGAGCAGTGACCTGCAAGAGGAAGAAAAAAGAAGAGGAAGAAGAAGAAGAGGAAGAGGAAGAAGAAGAAGAGGAAGAAGATGAAGAAGAGGATGAAGAAGAGGATGAAGAAGATGAAGAAGAGGATGAAGAGGATGAAGAAGAAGAATTCCAGTCCAGCAAAAAGTGCAACAATGTATCTATTTGTTTCCGAATAAAAACATCTGTATCCAAAATGAATACAAATAGATACATTGTTGCAACCGCTATAAATGTCAAGGAACTGTCAAAGAAATAGTGGAGCTCTCTGCAGGGACACTTTTTGCCGGCTGTAGATGGGATGAAAATCGGCAGATTTTTTTTACCGTTCCTGGTAACGTCGGCCGCTTGAACGACCGATTTTTCATTTTTTTAAAGAAAAATCGGCCGGTTTTCTCCCCATCTATGGCCTGCATAAGGCTGACCATACATTATACAATTTTCTTGAGAATTTTGCTTTAGATTTAGCACAAACCATATAAAAGGAGGTCAAACCTAAACAACTTTTCAGTTGTATGCAATCAGGCAGGCCCTTACACTACAGAGCTGAAGGTAAATCTAAAGGAAATTGGACAGAAAATTGTATAGTGTATGGCCAGCCTTAACCATAGCCTTTTCTGACAAGTTGGGTGCCATGGCCTAGACACTTACCTTTACTTCACTCCCTCCATGCTACATGCCAATGTTCCACACTGCCAGTATTATTACACATATACATAGTTGCAGTAGTGCTTTTATCTATCTGGCCAGTCCTCTACAAAAAAAAAAAATAATAATTTACTCTTTCACTTTTTCAAACTGCATTTTTTTATGTAGCACTACCCCCTTAGGGATTTCTGAGTAATTATTTGGGTTCCCTGTCAATCTGGACCTCTCATTGAAAGCCCAACCTCTGCTGACACCACCGTGCTCTGGTGACCCAGTTAAATCACACCTGTAAAATGGATTCACACACAGAGCAGTATAAACCAAAGTGAAGTTTATATTGGATTTGGGGGTAACTGAGTCAAGAATAACAAAATAACACTGGTATTGGCAGCAAATATGATCACTCTGAATCCCCAGTGAGCAGAAATGACTATCAATAACAGGTAAGCTCACCGTTGGTCCTCAGAACCAGATAACAAGGATGAAATGTGAAATAGAGAGAATGCTCAGTTATAATTGGTAGTGTTTCCTTTAAAGAAAAAAAGAACAAATCGGCGCTGGGGGGGGGGACCCCACGTCTAAATATCTTAATATGGTTGATGATCAATGTGAATAAAAAAAGAAGAAATAAAAATATACAAAAATATAACAATAATAGTAAAACCAATAGTAATGGTAATATGACGAAAAATGACAAACAAGAGATAAAAGTCCATAATCCAGGGATCCTAGGTAGAGTATGGTAGGCGAAGGCAGCTCCCCATAGAGCGAAGCAGTACTCTGCAGGAGATAAAACCAGATAGAAAGGGGCGCCAATCTGAGTGTAGAGGGTTAATAATTTGTTAGTAACATAAGGTAGGAAAACTACTCATAAACGCAAGACGTTAAAAGGCATAGTAAAAGTAATCCTTTGGTAAGCTGACAGTCAGCCAGCGATGTGTTAATGGGTCCTGGTCATTTGGGATGAATGGAGATGGAGCAGTCAGCTGTCAGTGGTGCAAAGAGTTTTTGAAAATGGTGCAGAAACCAGCGTGGACCGCAAGGAAGTCCGGACCCAGCGGGCGACCAATGACAGAGCAGGAAAAAGTCAGGTGATGCGTTTTGAAGCACTTGCTTCTTCTTCAGAGCTAATTTTACTATGGTTTTTAACTTCTTACGTTTGTGAGTAGTTTTCATACCTTATGTTACTAATAAATTATGAACCCTCTACACTCATATTGGCGCCCCCTTCTGTCCAGTTTTATCTCCTTTAAAACCTCTATAATGTCTTCTGCGCACCTGTTGGGGCCAAGTTGGTGTGAAGTTGCATCAAAGGGGGGATGATAGTTCCTCAGGGTGGTCACATTAAAGATAGTGAGGGAAAATGAGAAGATTCAACACTTCCCTGATTGATGGTAAAGAATTAGTGCAAGGTTCCTTTCAAGAGCTCTAACCATGAATTGAGCTTGAAGTAGTAAATAGCAACAATAGGCATAAATGTCTGTGGACAGAGACAACTCCCTCTGAATGTCAAAGGCAAAAGGTGAACAGTAGTAGGAATCCTGCTCTGTAGAGAGAGAAATGGACTTGTTGATTTAGTTGGCTCTGTTGTATCTTGGTCTGTAACTGTATGTCCTGCGGTCAGCTTGATGATAACTGTACTGCAGATATATTCTAACAATGGCGCTGGTATAACTAGGCTGAAAACTGGGGCAACTGTATGTAATGTTCACAACTATGTGATAAACTATCAATGTTCACTTAGTGGATGCATGGGTCTCTCTCACCCGATCAAGGTGGTTTGGCAGGTTACCGCGATCCATCTTTTCCCGATGGATAGAGACAGTCCACGGGCCCTCTGGTTCAGACTAGGCATCCCGCTCTATCTCCTGCTGTCAGAGTGGCCTGCTTAACAGCATGGCAACCCGGGCGGTCAGTGAGTTCTTTCTGCTCTCTCAAATCCTGGCTCCGCAGTCTTCTGCCATCAGCACACCTCCTTCCCTTCAATCTCCCTTCGCAGTCTCCCTGCCAATCTCCCGGGCTTTGATATTTATATGCCCACCCAGGGTTGGACTGACAACTCATGGGGCCCCCGTGCAATAATAGATCATGGGGCCCCTGTGTCCTCGCCCACACTCAAACCACACCCAAAAAAGCCTATGAAAGGTACCAGGGGCATCTCATGGGGCCCCCTACTGACCCTGGGCCCTCGGGCAGTGCCCGAGAGCCCAAATGGTCAGTCCGCCCTTGTGCCCACCCACACGCTACCTCTCCTGGGAAATGTAGTCCTAGGCACTCTGCTTATCAGCCAAGTCCTGCTGTTCAGAAATACAAGTTCCAGAAAGCTTTTCTGTCAATGTGAGTAACCCTGAATAGCAGGCCACCGCCGTCTGACGTCCACTTTTGTGTATTGCAAGTAGTAGCATTTCAATGGGTTACATTTATTTATTATTATTATTGCCATCAAATTGATGAGGATACCTGGCAACCACACAGGCAGTGTTTTGCCAGGATTTTCTGTCTTCTGTTTCAGTTGTCAGTCTCTACAGTGTTATTTTCATACTTTCTAAGACTGTATCCAGCCATCTTTACTGCTGGACCTCCTCTTCTATTCCACTCAATTTTTTCAAGCATCTTTTCCAGTGAGTTGATATTTCCCATAAAATTTTCAAAGTAAGTTAGATAGCCCCATTCGCAACTGTATGATTTGTCCCGTGACAATGTATAGCAAGAGGAATTACATTGGTGTCTAGGAGGGGAAAGCTCTGACTACTTTAGGTAGGGACAGAGCTTACCTCTAAGCGCCTCTTTCTCACATTTCTATTGGCCCAGCATTCAGGCGAAGTAAGGGCTCGTTCACACTAGGCTGTTTTGCCAACGCTTGCCAAACGCCCCTATAGCGTTTGGCAAGCGTTGGTCCGGTGTTTGCGGAGCGTTTTAAACGCTCCGCAAACGCCGCATGCGCGGTTTAGCGGCGGTTGCTAGGCGTTTGCCGAGCGTTAATAACGCCCCACAAACACCTATAATGCATTTGAGTGGTGTTACCGCTCCGCAAACGCCCCGCAACCGTGTCGCAACCGCACCGCAAACGCCGGCCGGGCGTTTGCGGAGCGGCACCATAGACGAGAATAGGAGGCTTCAAAGCCTCCTGACTCGACCAGAGGCGTCCGTTTTGCCGCGACGCAACGCGACGCGACGCAAACGCTCCTGTTAGAACAGCACCATGTGCTGTAATGTGCAGAATTGGCAGAGGCGTTTGGGAAGCGGTAAAAACGCTTCCCAAACGCCTCTCTGCCGCCTGCACACAAGGCTAGTGTGAACGTAGCCTAAGAGATGCTGAATGTCATACCTGTCATCAACTTTGGTTTACCTAAAGTGACAGAGCCTTTTTAAAGCATACCTGTACTGCATTTTACAGGTTTAAAGGCAATAAAAGTGAAACTGAATCAGAGAGGGACACATAAAAGATTTTTCTGGCAAAACGAGATAGTAAACAAGTTTAAAATAGAGTACAGGGCTACTTGAAATTTACATAAAGGTTAAAATGCATTACATAGTATGCTAAGTATCATGCACATGGTCAATATGCTTATTTCTGCAGCAGACATTGTCCACATGTAATTGCACACGGAGTAGTTACCTGTGATTAGGGATGGCAATGCACCCTGGAAACAGATATTCATCCCAAGCAGCAGGGAATTGCTGTATGAGCAATTAAATATAGGAACAGTCGCTGGCAGTGTCAGCCTGTTGATTTGTACAGGTTTCCTGCCTGCAGCTGATCAGAAACACCTGTATCCACTGACTGCAGAAATACACTAATCTAGGCAGTGTATGGCCCTGAATTGCCTGTGTGCTTTCTGATTTCATAGCTAGAAATGCATTGAACAATATTACATTTAATTATAAGGAAGTAAGACGTCATCAGCACTCCAACAAATCACGTTTTAACAGTTAAAAAAAAACAATGTTTCTGACCAGGGGCGGACTGACAACTCATGGGGCCCCCGGGCAATTGGGGATCATGGGGCCCCTGTGTCCTTGCCCAAACTCAAAAAAGCCTATGAAAAAGGTACCAGGGGCATCTCATGGGGCCCCCTACTGACCCCGGGCCCTCGGTCAGTGCCCGAGTTTCCAAATGGTCAGTCCGCCCCTGTTTCTGACCATGCAGCTTCCTGTTTCTCGGGAGAACTCAGTGGGTCACCAAGTAACCCTGAGGAAGGGAACTTGCGTGGACCCGAAACCTTGTCTATTTGATCTATGAGACTTTAAAGTGTTACTAAACCCAGGACCCTGCATTCACTATATCCAGTCTCCCACAGAACACAAAACATGGAAATGCAATTATTTTAGTAAATATAAAATCCTAAATACCTTTTCTCATCAGCAGTTAAAGCAGTCTTTTGACTTCAATCAGTGTCCAGCAAAGCAATGAATACAGCTTGTAGGAGGAGTTTTCATTCTCCCCCGATTCTCCTAGGAGGCTGCAGGACCCTTGACCCTCTGTCTCGACAGATCTGATTGGCCCTGAGCTGATCACATTCACTCTCCCAGGAAAAAAAAAACTCTTTAGCAATACACACCAAAATGAGCATGTGCCACTTGCCCGCAATGCTCTGTTCTATCAGCAAATGGATTGGGGACTGTGGAAGAAGGGGAGGATCAGAGAATACAAGATCAAACATCCTTTTTACACAATGCAGAGGATAAACCCCTTAACAAGCATGCTTTACTGCATATATAGACTTATTTTTCTGTTGTGGCTTTCGTAACACTTTAAGTTTTCACAATAAACTGTTGAAACAGATTTGTTGGAGTGCTAGTGAATTTTAATTTTTGGTGATCTGGATTGTATATGCCACTGTCCATTGTAGTCACTACAAGAGCTCTCCTAGTACACCAATCCACCACTATATGTAATGTGTCGCTGTAAACAAGGCGTAACACTTATTTGTGATTTATTTTTTTAATGCCAGACATGGTATACAAACAAATCCTCATCATGCAGATTATTTGAACCTACAGTATATGAGTATTAGATGAAAAAATGCACTGATCTACTGAAATATTTCTAATATGTCAGTACATGCTCCATGAATCAGGTGATGCAGGAAGAATTTAATTTGAGTTGAGTTCACTAATCTAGCCATTATGAGTTATGAGCAGATTGCAGATCTTTAGAAATCTAATTGAGTTCACTTCTTTCCATTGGGATCAATGTTTTTATACATATTTAACGTGTAGTAGGTATAGATTGCTCTGAACAATCACAATTTCCATTATATCACTCTCTGCTTTGAAGACTACTACAGAAACAAGCATTGATCTGGTGGTTATAACAATTGGCACCACAATGACCAGTCATCAAAGATGTACTTTGGACATGAACAAACATTCAGCAAACAGTGAATATGTGGGACAAAACATTAACTATACCTTTGTATAACTGAATTCCTGAAATTGTTATTAGAGGAAATAGATGCTACATCCCCTGTACTAAAATAATATTTGCAAGATAGAAATTTGTAAGAGAACCCGGTGACCCGTTTAAGGAAGAACTTTATTCTAGTGAAAAAAAAAATATTGTTTTCACTAAATATAGTCAGTTGCAATGGGAAAAAAACTCAATATGCCATCCTGAGACTAATACCACTGAAAATGTGTGCCTGTGCTCACTGCATCAAGCTGATTGACAGCACAGCTTACATGGAGAAAATAATGTAAGCTTCTATTGCATCATTGGAGATTAATGTGTCTTCTTCGTAGTTGCGACTTGCTGAGCTGTGACAGAGTGAGTGGCCAGACACATCCTGGTTTTTTTACTTCAAATATATGTGCCTGGCTTGGAAAATCATGATTACAACGTGTAAAGGTTGCTGCTTTTCTGAGACTGAGTTGCAAATGGTTTCCTTTGTGGTGGGGTTGGCATCACTGTGGCATTCATCAGTATTTTACAAACCTATCCTGTAAGAAAACCAACATGCTTTGCAAGTAACCTCAGTAATTTATAGGTGGTGGTCTTAACTGTGGGATTTAATTACACGCATGGCTAGCCATAAGGACCCGTTCACATCAATGTTATATAAGTATTTACAATGTTTCCAATATGCTTTGCTTAACATTGCAAATGTAAGTGAATGTGTACACATTTACATCTAAGGCAAGCATTTATGTTGCTTCATGTGCTGATTTGGATGCAAGGCATTTTTGACAGGTGTTGAAGTCAGTGGACATTTCTTAACATCTTTAATAGAGGTCAGTGGGAATGCTTCTCAAAAGCTATATAGGCATTTGGAAAGCATTTTCTAGAGATGGTTTAAATAGCTAATTGCTGATAGCCATCAAGAACTCTGTCAAGTGTTTGTTGAATGTAAATGCATAGGGTGTTTGGTAAGCTCTTGACACAAAGGTGACAACTTGTATAAGAACAGGGTATACAGAAAGTTTATTCAAGGCTTTCAGCAAGCTTCAAACAGCCTTCTTTAAGTCATGGGTGTCAAACTGGCAGCCCTCAGGCTGCTGCCAAACTAAAAGTCCCATGAGGCATTGCAAGATTGACAGAGTTAAGCATGACTCCCAAAGGCTGAGGCATGATGGGACTTGTAGTTTCACAACAGCTGGAGGGCCACCCGTTTGACACCCCTGCTTTAAGCCCTTTAGAGTAGCCTTCAGCTCCAGTTTAGGGATGTTTAGTACAGATCATGGAAGAGTTACTGGAACTTTAAAAATCTGCTAGTAGGTTTCAGCAGACCTTCAACACGTTGCAAGCAGTGCAACAGTTTCCTGAAGGGTCTGCTAGCAGCTTGTGACAGTGACAGTCAATACAAGGCCCTAAAAGATGCCCATACTGAGAGAAAATAGAGGCTGACATTACTAACTTGATGTGAAAAAGTGGTTATTGCCTGTTGTGTTATGGTGATCCTTTAACATGGTGGGTAATCAAACAAATGATCAGACAGGGAGCAACTGTAACTTGCAATTTACTAATCAGGTAAAAGTTATAAGCAATCATGAAAAACAGGTTCAGGATAGCAAAAAAAACCATGCAAGCACTGCAGAATAATGAAAGCTGCACAAACATGGGCTCTTTACAGTAATGTCTCTGTAGTTCAGAGTAACGTGCTTACTTCGGTAAAACAGTACAGAACCAAAACCACTACTTGCAGTTATCCTCATAGACAGCATCCTTCCTAGTGAAATTCATGGTGGGTCTGGTAACACAGACAAATAGCTGGGAGGATCCAAGGCCCAAGCACAGAGCCCCACCCCACTGGAACTGGAGTATTTTGTTATCAATCAGGGAGGAACTCCCCTCAGTAGTTGGGTCTTTTAAAAAAGCTGCATGCTAGTAGGCTCTTGCCCAGGTGCCCAGACACTGGTTCTGACAGTGGAGTGCCTCTCACAAGGCTGTGGATCATTTGCTCACTTACCTCTGCCTCATTAGATGTGGCATTTTTAAGCTGCTGCGGGAGGGAAGCTGAGTTTATCATCCTTGAGTGTGTCCAGGGACCTAGGCAATTATGGGAAAAGGGGTTAGAGGGACTTGAGGCTTCATCTGAGTATGGTAAGTAAATGGGCACTCCACTATTATTATTATTATACAGGATTTATATAGCGCCAACAGTTTGCTCAGCGCTTTACAATATAACGGGAGACAATACAGCAACAATACAGTTCAATGCAAGAGGATTAGGAGGGCCCTGCTCCTTGGAGCTTACAATCTACAATCCAATTACTTCAATACTTAGGCAAAGATTTGTGAAACGTATGCAGATCGGTAGATCTGAGTTCACCTCAAGCTTTGTAATAAGACAATAGAATACACTAATGATTTCATCAAGAAACTTTGACATGAGATAACATACTGCATTACATACAAAATAAACCTGAATAAATAGCTATTACATAGAATAAACACAAAAATGCACTTTTAAACTTTGTTCCAGATAGGTATTCTTTCTCTAACAAACCATACCCTTTATCTTCTCTAATTGTTGCATGGTGCAAAAAATTAAAAAATAGCTAAATTCCTCTTTTATTAAACTAAATCTGCGGTCACATGACAAGCCAGGTCCCGAGTTTTCTCTCTCTCACTGCAGAGAGGAAGGGTCCTTAGGGATATAAAGAAGGGAAGAAGAACACAGTGGTGCCACTCTAAGTGTAGATGTGCATTGGTTTTATGCACATCTACACTTAGAGTGGTGCCACTGTGTACTTCTTCCCTTCTGTGCACTAGAGTCGCTTCTTGCTCTGACAGCTGGCTGTCATCCTACCTCCATATTCCAGGACTATTACCTATTAGGAGTTACAATCCACCTGTGGACTTTTATATACAAGGATTCCCCTTTATATAAAATAACTATTTACCTTAAAAGACCACAGCTTACCTTACTTATTCATTTATTTATATACCACAGTCTGTTTGAGGTGCACATCTGAATCTTCTTCTAGCGCCCACCACTTCCTATTGATGGTCAAGCAAAAGTCACCCTTTAAAGCTTCAGAAGATGATAACATCACAAGAAGGGACCAATTGGCAGGGGGATGAGACTGCAGCTCTTGATCTCCAATCTAAGAATGTTTGAGTAAGGGAGAGTGGAATTGGAAGAGGAATGCATGGGCATTTTGCTTTTACCCATAGATAGGTTTTATTAATATGTTTAATTCTGATCTAATGAACAACAATAAAATTAGGATGTTGTATGTGTAGCATATTAGGCATATTCTTGGGCCCAGCTTTGTTTTTGTTTTGAGTTAGATATAGTTGAGAAGACTTTAAATTGTTATTAAACCCACATCATAAAAAACTATCAATAAATGCTGTGTTACATGCTGTTCATACTCACTCAGGCACTATGGGATTTGTTTTCTGTGTTCTGCAAAAAAACCTGGTTAATCCTGCTATTCTCTATTTCCCCCTTCTGTCCATGTCCCTGATGCACCTGGGGATTTTGCAAAACAGTGTTGACAGCTACTGCACATGCTCAGTTTTCAGTGAGTTTCTATGCTGAGCATTTCCCTCCCTATCACATCTGAGCAGCCCATGTGCCTATAGAGTCACTCATGTGAGCATATACACAGTGGTAAATCACAGCCCAATCCCTCCCTCCTCCTTCATGCCCACTAACCAGCTAAACACAAGGAGAGAAGGATATTACATGTAAATTAATAGAGGAATCGCCTCACTCTTATTCTAAGACACAGGCTGGAGGGATGTGACACAGCCTGTGACTGGCAGAAATCTGCTCACACCTTGTTATTGCCAAAAAATAATAAAGATTTGATTTCAATTATATATTTGTATTACAATTTAAAACAATTTATTGATAATTATTTATATTTACTCTGTATTACAAGGGCTGTTTTTTTATTTTTAGTTTGAACATATGGCCAGTAGCAGAGAACTAGAGCTGGGTCATACTTTTATTAAAAAATTACAGTGCCATCATCCACATAAAAGAAAGAGATAGGACAATGTAAATTAAACAGTGTGTGTTTAGAATACCTTTAAATATATGGCCTCAACCTCAACAGTATATAGGTGGTTGTACTGACTGTAGAGGATGGTGCCATGAAAAATCACTGTAAAACAATGAGATGTCACCAACATCTCATTTATTAGGCAATGTCACATTAGTCAAACAAGGCAATGTTTTGTGGCCACACAAGGTCATCTCCTGAAGGTGACATAGTCATTATGGATACTGACTCCTGGATATCAGTTCCCTTTTGCCTGCTTTATATGGAGCTGGGAAGACCTGTCACCTCTCCACCACAATGTATGTTAAGATATGGTTGTGTGTTGATTTTCATTAATAAGAATTCATGTGCCTAGCTCCACCCAGCTCTGCCTACTTCGACCTACCCCCTCCATTCTAGTGTTCTTGTATTTGCACTTCAGCATCCTCAATGCCCAGAGGCGATCTACAAAATTCTGTGTTTGATCTGAAGCTACCTAGCAAATGTTCTGCTGCTTTCCCTATGTAACACAAAGGATGTGATTTAGGGAGTGCTACTAACCCTCCTCCAAGTGACAGAAAAAAAAGAGATTTTTTTTCTGGCCAGTGACTGTTGATGTCACTGGCCGAAAAGTCAATGAAAATGCAGAATTTATGCAAAGTTGGGGATTTATTTTATGCTTAGATGACTATACTATGACAAAGGAAGAGTGTAGTGAAGTAATAAAACATGCGTAGCAATAAGCTTTATAATAAAAGGATATCTCACCAATAGGGATGTAAATAATAACCCAAGAGAGGCTCTAACCTTCCCCTGTTCTATCAAACACCAAAACAAAACATTTTGGCTGGTTTGTGTTTGAACAATCAATCTACCCATAAATTATTATTATACAGTATTTATATAGCGCCAACAGTTCGCTCAGCGCTGTACATTACAATGGGGGACAATACATGAGACAGTACAATAACAATACAGTGCGATACACGAGGGGTTCGAGGGCCCTGCTCCTTGGAGCTTACAATCTAGGAGGGAGGGGATAGTGGTACAGGAGGAAAAGCTGGGGAGGATGGAGTGGTAGGAAGAGTGGAGGAGATCAGCAATTAGCAGAGGGAGGGGTAGGCTTCCCTGAAGAGGTGGGTTTTTAGGGTGCGCCTAAAGGAGAGGAGAGTGGGTGATAGTCTGATGGATTGGGGTAGGGGGTTCCAGAGGATGGGTGATGCCCTGGGGAAGTCCTGGAGGCGGGCATGGGAGGAGGAGATCAGGGAACTAGAGAGAAGGAGGTCTTGTGAAGAGCGGAGAGTGCGTTTTGGGTGGTATTTCGATATTAGGTCGGTGATGTAGTTTGGGGCAGAATTATGGACAGCTTTGTACATCAGTGTTAGCAGTTTGAATTTGATCCGTTGGGCAATCGGAAGCCAGTGGAGGGATTGGCAGAGGGGGGTGGCAAGGGCGGAAACAGAGCGGTTGGTAAGGTGGATGAGTCTGGCTGCCGTATTCAGGATCGACTGAAGTGGGGATAGCCTAGTCTAACCATCTAACTTATCCTAACTTCATGACCCTAAGCTATCACTCAGTAGTTATTATGATAAAGGTGTGAACATACAAACTGTGCTATATGCAAATAAAAACTTAGAAATTATAAAATTTTCATAAAATATACAAATTATCATACTGAAAGCTACTGATCCATGTTTACTGTATATGGTTACTTAGCTAGGCAGCTTCCCTTTGGTTTAGAGAAAACCCACCCATTATTTCCTATGCTTATGAGAACTAAAAGTTATCACTTCATATTAAAATGACTTCAGCAGTATTAGATATGTTGTCATGCCTATTCTGCTTTCCTTGAGATTTACTGATACATAAAGGGAACATCTGTACAGTCTATAACACATTCACATGCAGCTGGAAGAAGTTTAGCAAATCATCTAAAAAGCAAAATAATAATGATTTATTCTGACAATTCTTTGTCTCAGTGACCCCCTACTGTGGCAGAGTCTCCTTCCATCAGGAGCTCCAGGCTGGAGATGATGCCATGTCTCAGATGTGATCAGCCCACTTGTAATGGAGAGACAGAGCAGCATCAGAGGCCATCGTGCATTACTAAAAATGTCAGCCAATCATAACAGGGTCATTCAAATCTTCTGGCTTGAAAACCTGTTCAAGAACTGCACTGCATCAATGAGACAGAGACATTTAATTTGGTTTACCGTAAATGTTGTTCTTTTCCCCTAGTACATTTGTTACAATTGCATTATTCTTAGATTTTTCAGTCTCAGGACTTTAATAAGCTGTCTGCAAAAAATGCAAGAAAATAGAAAGACATTATCAGTTTGTTAAAATTAACTTTTCTGCTGTCACCATTAAAGGAAATTAGACTGATTTGAAGCTTGTTTCACATTGTAAATAATTGACAATTTACAAATACTCCCACTTTTACAGGATTTTTTTATTTCAATTTGTTTTCTCCCAAAAATGGAAAGAAGAAATTCTGCCTGCTGATTTCTTGTGTCACCCCTTTTCTGGACCTGAGACATCTAGAAGGTTCACCAGATGAAAAGAATATATGCTAGGGGATTTTTTTTTTCCTTTTGTATTGGGGCCACATGGTATGTTAAAAGCTGGAGCAGCGGAAGCTCATCACTCTACAATCATCAAAATGGAAAATCATTTTCCTAATCTCAGTTTAAAATCTGATATACTGGATATGCAACACTAGAGCTCTACCTTTGTAACAAGGGGTTAACATATTAAATCCTAAAATATCTTCAGCAGTTTATTTAAATTTGACTAATTATTCTGCTAAAGCTAGACGTAAATATGCAAAAATATGAACAGAAAGCTACAAAACACAGACAAGTCTCAGTGGGATCTATAACAAGACTTTCTTAGAAGGCACTTTGCTATCTTTCTAATTACATAGATTCTAGTATTCCCTGGAAATCCACGCTGAGCGGAAAAATTACCTTTATAGGGACCCACTAGTATTTTTAAATTTGAACACACAGAACGGACTCTCCTTTGTCCAGACCATACAGGGTTGATATCCTCCTATTACTCTTTTCTTATTGGTAAACCTGACTCCCGCCTATTAAAGATTCAGAATAAATGGTTGAGATATATCCCTGATCTCGGCTACGAAATTGTCAGGAGTCGTTTAATTCACATTCGGGGACAGTAATTTCAGCTAAAGATAAGCTGATTCAATTCCGCTATATGCATAGGGTGTACTACACCCTAGCCCCTTTGTTTAAAATGCATAAGAGAAACAATCTGTGTGAGAACTAGCATCAAATGTAGAGTTTTTAAAGCACACAGCCACTCGTTTCTTCTTTTTAAGGGCCTTTTTGCTCAATTTTATTTAAAAGAAAAGTTCCATAAATTTCCCCTCACAGGGGTTTTCAGCATTTCACTCTTAAAAAAAACAATATTTAGCCTCCTGACTTGTACACATACTTATGCCGCTCTGGCCTTCCACATCAGGCTCACAGCCGTGTCCTGCAGACTCCTTCCTAAATGGCTTTTTCTCCATACAGCTAGCAGCCCCTTGCTGCTCTGGCTTCCACCTCTCCTAGGTGGAGCCCTCCTGACTCCTGGGTAGTGACCTCCTGTCTGCCGGGGTGGAGCCCAGAACCATGGTTAGGCCTCTACAAAAAGGCCTGCACACACCTGTGCAATCAGTGTGCTGGGGGTTCTGAAAATATGGACACAGGATTGGAGATTTCATCCCTCCCAAATCACTTAGACATCTCCAGGCCCCAGGTCCCGAAACGGGCTTTACACACCAAAGAGGAAACTGACAAACCAGTTTGCTCTGCATTAAGAGAACTGTCTGAGGCTAATCAACCTGTATAGTTGAGAATCCTGGGTTATCAACGTGGCAGGATACCGCACTGCCACATCTGTCATAAACAAGGGGGACTGACAACTCATGGGGCCTCCAGGCAATAAGGGATCATGGGGCCCCTGTGTCCTTGCCCAAACTCAAAAAAGCCTATGAAAAAGGTACCAGGGGCATCTCATGGGGCCCCCTACTGACCACGGGCCCTCGGGAAGTGCCCGCGTTTCCAAATGGTCAGTCCGCCCCTGGTTATAAATGTGAAAGCAGTGGTGTCCTGAAGCAGGTGCGGGGGGTGCGGTCCGCACGGGGTGACACCGACTGCACGGGGTGACACCGGACCTGCTCCACAAAAAGGTAAGTTGTAAAGCAAGCCGACGATCCCCGCAGGATGGATCGGATCTGCGGATTGAGCATAATGGATCGGAGTCCGACCCAATATGCTCAATCCGCAGATGCGATCCATTCTGCGGGGATCGTCAGAGGGGTGTCACCAAGTGTTATCGCACCGGGTGACACCAACCCTAGGGATACCGCACTGCCTGGTGACTTTCTACATATGGTTTGGGGATGTAAGAGGATTCAACCCTTTTGGTCACAGGTGAAGGCATTTATTGCAGACACCTTCAACCTACCTAATATTTGTTGTCCTAAATGGTGTCTGTTGGGAATATTTGAAGATTTAGAAGTGTCGGCCTTTTCCAAACACTTCCTTCGTCTTCTGCTTTATTATGCCCGCAAGACGGTTGTACTTAATTGGACCCGTACGGAGACACTACATATTGGGCTATGGTAAAAGGTTATTAACATACCTTACCATTGTACAAATTGACGTATAAAGCTAGAGGATGTCCCAAAAAGTTTTTTAATCTTTGGGGCCCTTGGCTTGATACTCAGGATACCAATGACTCTTTATTATCCCCAATATCTGATCCCATATTAGGAATCATTCTGTTATGTTGCTGGCCTAATGTAGATCTGAATCTCAGCACTGGGACATCTATATCTCTTTATTAATTGCTACCTTGACCAATGACCTACTTACCTTCTCAGGTATAGGAAAATGAACTTTCTCTGCTAACCTATTATTTTGGGGTAAATGCTGAGTTCTCTCTGTTTTTGTACCTTTTTTCTTTTCTTTGAAGTGCAGGATGTTTCTGCCAATTGGTTTGTTCTGAGTTATATAAAACCATGAGTAAATGGCTTCTTACATATCTATACCTGTACTTAATGTGCATCAGATGCTACTGCAACGATTCTACTACTTATAATGGGGTATGTGATTTTATATTACATATGTTCTATTGGAGAATGCATTTATCTTATGCTGATATCCGGTGCTGTTTTTGTATACTGATTGCTTGATTGTTGCCATGTATACCTAATGTGCCTTTTACTCAATGAAACCGAGTTAAAAAAAAAAAATTGGACACACAGAAGTGTCACTCTTTCAGTTTATATTATTGATATACATGTAGATTCAGTACAGAGTATGTGTCACGGTGTAAGGTCAGGTTCAGAGACCAGTTGCTATAGCAGTAAAAGGCTTACCTGGAACCAGCAGGATAGGTACACCAGCGGATACCCCTGGGAATGACGCAGGCTCACCTGAGGTGCGGGGTCTAAGTATTAACCGGTATTCACCAGAGCTCCTAATGGTGGAGATGGATTGGGCTGCGTGTTAATACCAGGTCACAGATCTCAGGATCACCCCACCAGGGAATGAGCAGACTGGGAACCAATAGCGGATCAACAGGTTAGGGATCAGACGAAAGCAGAGTCGGTCACAAGCCAAGGGTCGGTCACAAATGGTAGCAGATCAATCGTGGTCAGGAACAAGCCAAAGGTCAGTAGCGGAGGTGTAGACAGCAGCAGGAACAGTAGCAGGAATATTGGCTGGAAAGGCACAATAATCTGGCAAGGAGGAAGTCCAAGGACATGGCTTATATAGGAAGTTCATGGGAGGAGCAAGGAGTTCAAGGTTCAAGAGCAAACAAGGCACAAGGCAGGATTATCCAATAGATGAGGCAAAGTGTTGTCCAGCATCCCAGGTAGCTCAGTGAGTAGAGTTACTGCCTGACACAGTAGAAGTCCCAGGTTCAAGTCCAGGCCCTGACAGTATGTCAACACCTACCAATACTGACTAGACCAGGGGTCTGCAACCTTTAAGACATAAAGAGCCACTTGGACCCGTTTCCGAGAGGGAAAAAAAGACTGGGAGCCGCAAAACCATTGCAACATTTAAAACAAATCCGACACTGCATATATTGCAAAAAGCGCTCTGGTCATGAAGGGGGTTTAAGGGCCCAGTAAGCAAAGGGTTAATCAGGGCCACAGTGTATCGTCATAATCACAATCATAGCCTTAGGTCAGTGGTGGGCAACCTTTTTTTTCAACTGAGCCAAATCTCGCCAAAACCACGATTGAAATTTATTTTGAGAGCCACATTTTTAAAACTGAAAATACATCCCCCATATAGTAATTCATCCCCCATAGTAATTCATCCCCCATATAGTAATTCATCCCCCATAGTAATTCATCCCCCATATAGTAATTCATCCCCCATATAGTAATTCATCCCCCATAGTAATTCATCCCCCATAGTAATTCATCCCCCATAGTAATTCATCCCCCATATAGTAATTAATCCCCCATATAGTAATTCATCCCCCATAGTAATTCATCCCCCATATAGTAATTCATCCCCCATAGTAATTCATCCCCCATATAGTAATTCATCCCCCATAGTAATTCATTCCCCATAGTAATTCATCCCCCATATAGTAATTCATCCCCCATAGTAATTCATCCCCCATATAGTAATTCATCCCCCATAGTAATTCATCCCCCATATAGTATTTAATCCCCCATATAGTAATTCATCCCCCATAGTAATTCATCCCCCATATAGTAATTCATCCCCCATAGTAATTCATCCCCCATATAGTAATTCATCCCCCATAGTAATTCATTCCCCATAGTAATTCATCCCCCATATAGTAATTCATCCCCCATAGTAATTCATCCCCCATATAGTAATTCATCCCCCATAGTAATTCATCCCCCATATAGTAATTCATCCCCCCTATAGTAATTCATCCCCCATATTAATTCATCCCCCATATTAAGTCCCCAAGTCCCCCCTGTGTCAATTCACTTACCTTTGCTCCGCGCGTTCCCGCGCCGTTCCGGTGTAGCATGAATATCTGTCTCCTATGAGGATCTGTCCCCCTCGACGTATCTGCGCATGTGCCAGTTTCAGGCATTAGCAGCCGATCGGCGATCTCCGGCACATGCGCAGATACGTCGAGGGGGACAGATCCTCATAGGAGACAGATTTTCATGCTACACCGGTCTTCAGGGCGGACTGTGAGAGGAGCCTAGCGGGAGCCTAGCTCCGCGGGCCGGATTAAAAGGTCCGCCGAGCCGTAGTTTGCCCATTGCTGCCCTATTGCCTGTCACCTGGTGGGCAGTGTGCTCCGGAGCCGCAGCCAAGGTGAAAAAGAGCCGCATGCGGCTCTGGAGCCGCGGGTTGCCGACACCCGGACTAGACTGACTGATGTTCCTGATTAAGAATATTAAGTTGTTAACCCTTTGACGCCGACCGTACGCAAATAAGCGGCTTCTCGGAGGCTGGGCCTTGACGCTGAGCGGCCGCATATTTGCGTACTATTTGAAAACACATATGTGCTGAGAGCGCATGCTCTGAGAGCCACTATAGAGCCACTATACTGTGGCACAAATGAGTAGGTTTATTGTGATGGTCAGCTCTCTACTCACTGGAGGAACCAGCTGGCCTTTTTCATAAGCAAAGTATATTAAAATCTAAAAATAGTCTGTTCACTATTGGTAATAAGAACAACTCTTTTTCTACGCATACTTAAGGCACATGTGTAGAGCAAAGAGGTGATCAGGGCTGGGTTTAAACACAGTAGGCCTATTCCTGGAACCATCATTAGGGATGGCGTCATAGCATGTAAAAGAATAACTGCAAAATTGCTGCTCCTTAAAAAAATAGGAAAAGGTATGGTAGGTCACCAGCCTCGCTGCATCCCAGAATAAGCACTAAAGGCAGAGGGGGAATTAGAGTAAGGTTCTCCTACGATAGGATAACTTTTTTGAGGCTCAGACACAGGGGCGGACTGACCATTTGGAAACTCGGGCACTGCCCGAGGGCCCGGGGTCAGTAGGGGGCCCCATGAGATGCCTCTGGTACCTTTTTCATAGGCTTTTTTGAGTTCCAGCAAAGACACAGGGGCCCCATGATCCCCTATTGCATGGGGGCCCCATGAGTTGTCAGTCCGCCCCTGCTCAGACATCATAGCTGATAGCAGATAGCATTCTACTTACCCATATTTTTATACATCATTTTTATTCAAGGCTTAAAGCATAACTAAAGGCAACTTTTTTCATTATGGATAGAGTAAGGGAGGGTTATAACCCCTGTCAGGTTTTTTTTTATATCTGTATCCTATAGGGGAGATTTCCCTTCACTTTCTGTCCCATAGCCAAAGCAGACAGTGAGAAAGAATTCCTCCAAAGTCAGTGAATCCCTGGGCGCCACCAGGGTCACCAGAACTAGTGTCCTCATTGGAAGATTTCTCCTCTGTTACCTCTGGTTCACACCAATGCATTTTTAGTGCTTTTTGCTGAAACTCACTACAGTCCAATTAACATGATTTCCTATGGGACATGTTTGCATCTATTCTTTTTTGAAACGGTCAGGGACTTTTTCAGATGCAAAAAGCAGCATTTTTGCTACATTAGAGTTCAATGGAAAAGCTGCTGATATGCATGTAGTGCATTTTTGTCACATTTTCACGTATTTTTGCCACGCTTTTACCTCATTTTGCAATTTTTTTTTGCAGCAACAAAAAAATTTCCACTTTCAGAAAAAAAGAAAGCTGAAAGAAATGCAAAATGCAGCAAACATGCAAAACAAAATGCAAAGAGCATTATAAAATGGATGAAAAGCAAAGGTGTGAACCAAGCTTTACTTTTCTGGTGTCAACTGTCTGAATTCGGTGTCTCAATGTCCTATGTCACCACTAGTGTGAACCAAAACATATGATCTTCTTATTCGGTGTTCTTCCTCCACATGTGATAAATCCTTCATATTCGCTTGTAACCCTCAGAAAAAAGAAAAATATAACCGCACATAGTGCATTATCCACAATATGTTAATATAATCCAAAAAAAACGCACTTACAAAATTAGTGCAAACTAGTGCAAAAACAACTCCACCATGTGTCCACTTCAAAACATCTATAATCCTTACTCTTACCCTCTATAGGCTTGAATATAGCCTTAAACGCATTCCTTCTTCAATTTCCTCCAAAATGCAACCTCCTAAATTGTTCTCCTCTTCATAAGAGATACACCTCCGAAGAAATTTAAATATAGTGTGATATCCTTATAATCAATTGTGCATTCTCTTGTTCTCCCTTCACCTCTCCAAAAACTATACCAGTGTCCGTGAATACACTCTCCATCACCTTACAAACCATGCACCTTACCGAACAGTGTAAATCCAACAGCAATGGCTCCTCTCATTCAACAATGTATCCGGCTCCCAAATGGCATCATAACACGGATCAGAGTAAATAATTATAGTGTAGTAGGTAATAGTATAAAATTGACCATTTATTAGTAAAATTGCGCTTTTGGAGAGGTGAAGGGAGAACGAGAGAATGCACAATTGATTATAAGGATATCACACTATATTTAAATTTCTTCGGAGGTGTATCTCTTATGAAGAGGAGAACGGTTTAGGAGGTTGCGTTTTGGAGGAAGTTGAAGAAGGAATGCGTTTAAGGCTATATTCAAGCCAATAGAGGGTAAGAGTAAGGATTACAGATGTTTTGAAGTGGACACATGGTGGAGTTGTTTTTGCACTAGTTTGCACTAATTTTGTAAGTGCGTTTTTTTTATTATATTAGCATATTGTGGATAATGCACTATGTGCGGTTATATTTTTCATTTTTCTGAGGCTGACAAGCGAATATGAAGGATTTATCACATGTGGAGGAAGAACACTGAATAAGAAGATCATATGTTTTGGTTCACACTATTGGTGATATAGGACATTGAGACGCCGAATTCAGACTGTGAACTTTTGGACTTTCGGGGGGTGAATGTATATTTTTGGTGTTTAGGGTAGAATTAACACTTGTGTATGTATTATTTGGCAACACCAGTTTATTTATATATTTTCTGGCATCAAACCAAATTTTGGGATTTTCTTTTACTTTCACGTTACATGATAAAAGTAAATAGGACAAATAGAGAGAGGCACAGACATCAATAAAATCTAATCCTATCCAAAGCTTAAAATAAATAAATAGTTTTGCCTTTTGTTACCCTTAGGAAATAGAAATGTTAGAATATGAACATTTGAACATACAGTATGTTAGAAATAATTATTTCATCATACTAGTGAGTCGCACAGAATTCTGCAGTCATTTTCTGCAGATTTTGAAGAACATCCTGCAGGATATTGAGACAGTAGGATCATTTTACAAATGAGGGGATTGCCCTAAAAAATAAGGGATGCCTGGGATTTAAATCTAGGATTGGTGAGATCAAAAGGACATATCCTATCATTTGGACTTTTTATCCTGTACTGAAGAGTCAGAATTAAAGAATTCATTAAAAAAGAACTTATGTCTCATTTGTATGGCCACCTCAACACAGCAAATTTAATTTAATATCAGGATGATTAAAATGACACACCTGTTTCCTTCAAACTGATTGATGTGGGTTATGTTCTGTAAATAACTGTAATTAACTAACATCAAACAGTTAATAATTTAATATATATTGCAATTTGATGAACACATTGCAAGGTTGCAATAGTAATAGCTAGAAAACTATTAGCAAATAACCTTATGGCTATTTGACAAAATCAAATTAAAAAAGCTTGAATTACTGTAAATGACATTTGTAACAAAATGAAAAATACTACATCAGCTCTTCATTATCTTCTCGTCCCTATACTTCATACCCAGCGCATGCACAGCCCAGTTACCATTCACTGAAATAAGAAAGCCCACCAATGCATGTTGCATATGGGCTTTCCCCACTGAAGTGAAAGGAGTACAGTTTGGCATTGCTAACACTAGCAAGTAATCAGCAGTGAAAATTCAGGGTTTTAGGGTAGAAACCTCTTGAAAGGTTCCTTTACATCTGCGGTTTGAGGGTGGTAAAAAAACGTATTTGAATTGTGTTTTAAAACCCCCCTCTTAACTGCCGTGATACTTTGCAAAAATGAAACCCCCTGCCTCATGCGGCAGGTGGTACCAATTTCCCAATATCCACCTTCATGTAAATGGAACCATGCCATATGGCTTTTAGGGGTAGTAAGTGGTGAAGAGGCGACATAATGCCTCCTTACCACCTGTCAAATACCCTTTGAAAAGTGATCCAGTGTGTATATCTAACTAATGCTAGTGTAATATATCCTAATAGTTTTTACTGAAAAATGCATAGATCATTTTACATAACTGCTTCAAGAGTATACTGTATTTTATATTATAGTGTGCTTTATATTATAGTGTGTTTGATGCTGGAGTGTGCAGCTGCAGTTGAACACAGCACCCTAATCATGTCTTCTCTGCTTTTTCACAGGTAAATGCTGCTCTCATCTCCACCTTAAACTGTAACTTCTGCAATGCATATACTTCTGCTATCTCTGGGTAAATGCTGCTATCATCTGCTCTTGTCTCCACCTTAAACTGTAATTTCTGCAACACATGGACTTCTGCTATCTCTGGGTAAATGCTGCTCTCATCTCCACCTTAAACTGTAACTTCTGCAATGCATAGACTTTTTGCAAAACTCAGAACAATTAGTGTATATCTTTTGGTCTGTTTGTGGTGATTGATTCTCACCTCCTCTTGAATTTCTTTTATAACTTTAGCATGTGTCTGGTCTGTCTTTGAGAAACACCCCCCCCCCCCAATTCATGTGATCCTTATCAGTTCCTAATTGGGGTGGAGAAGAGTTGCTCATTTGACCATCTCCCTATAAATTTAAACCAGCTCATGGGGGAGGCCATAGATGGGGGGCACAGGTCTCTGTGTGAGTGTGTATGATGCTGGAGTTTGAAGCTGCAGTTGAACACAGCAATGTGTTTGATGCTGGATTGTGAAGCTGCAGTTGAACACAGCAGTGTGTTTGATGCTGGATTGTGAAGCTGCAGTTGAACACAGCAGTGTGTTTGATGCTGGAGTGTGAAGCTGCAGTTGAACACAGCAGTGTGTTTGATGCTGGAGTGTGAAGCTGCAGTTGAACACAGCAGTGTGTTTGATGCTGGAGTGTGAAGCTGCAGTTGAACACAGCAGTGTGTTTGATGCTGGAGTGTGAAGCTGCAGTTGAACACAGCAGTGTGTTTGATGCTGGAGTGTGAAGCTGCAGTTGAACACAGCAGTGTGTTTGATGCTGGAGTGTGAAGCTGCAGTTGAACACAGCAGTGTGTTTGATGCTGGAGTGTGAAGCTGCAGTTGAACACAGCAGTGTGTTTGATGCTGGAGTGTGAAGCTGCAGTTGAACACAGCAGTGTGTTTGATGCTGGAGTGTAACGCTGCAGTTGAACACAGCAATGTGTGTGAAGCTGCAGTTGAACACAGCAGTGTGTTTGATGCTGGAGTGTGAAGCTGAAGTTGAACACAGCAGTGTGTTTGATGCTGGAGTGCGAAGCTGAAGTTGAACACAGCAGTGTGTTTGATGCTGGAGTGCGAAGCTGAAGTTGAACACAGCAGTGTGTTTGATGCTGGAGTGCGAAGCTGAAGTTGAACACAGCAGTGTGTTTGATGCTGGAGTGCGAAGCTGAAGTTGAACACAGCAGTGTGTTTGATGCTGGAGTGCGAAGCTGAAGTTGAACACAGCAGTGTGTTTGATGCTGGAGTGCGAAGCTGAAGTTGAACACAGCAGTGTGTTTGATGCTGGAGTGCGAAGCTGAAGTTGAACACAGCAGTGTGTTTGATGCTGGAGTGCGAAGCTGAAGTTGAACACAGCAGTGTGTTTGATGCTGGAGTGTGAAGCTGAAGTTGAACACAGCAGTGTGTTTGATGCTGGAGTGTGAAGCTGAAGTTGAACACAGCAGTGTGTTTGATGCTGGAGTGTGAAGCTGAAGTTGAACACAGCAGTGTGTTTGATGCTGGAGTGTGAAGCTGAAGTTGAACACAGCAGTTTAACTAAAGCAGGACAACTCAAGCAGCAGGAAGATACAACAACGAGGAACTCTACTGCACGCTGGATGGACTGCAAACAAACACCCTGGGAAACATCTCCTACAAGTCTGATTGCCACTCTATGTACCTTTTAATATGCCGCCTCTACTCCTCCTTTTCATATTACTACCCTGTGTTCCCAAAATCTCATCTCTTTACCCCTCTGCTCCACCCCAAAGCTTATACATCTCACCCTCACTGCTACCATCTCCCTACTACTGCTCTCATCACCTCCATGCTTTACTCACCTGCTGACCCAAACACCCGGATTGGAAGGCATGTGCACTCGTATACATCTCGCTCCCATCTTACTTTCCTCACCCTCCTTCTCCTAACCTCTGGGGATATCTCCCCAAACCCTGGTCCTCCATTATCTCACCCCCACACCAGGCACCCTCTTCCCTCCGGGAATAGCCGCAATCCGTTCAATTTAATATCAATCCCCGTGCTCCTAAAAAAACACCCTCCCTTTTTCATGTGCACTCTGAAATGCCCACTCTGTCTGTAATGAGATCATCTCTGTCCATGACCTTTTTGTCTCCTGCTCCCTTAACCTACTAACAATTGCAGAAACCTGGCTTCAATCAGCAGATTCTGCTTCTCCTGCAGCACTTTCCTATGGAGGCCTTCTCTGGACCCACGCACCCAGACTTAGTGGTCGGAAAGGTGGTGGAGTTGGTTTTCTTCTATCCCCACTGAGCACCTTTCAAGTCCTCCATAACCCTCCCTCTCTATCCTTCTCTTCTTTTGAGACTCACTGTATTCAGCTGTTTTCTCCCATTTCTCTGAGGATTGCAGTGATCTATCAGCCTCCTGGACTGGTGTCTTGCTTTCTTGATGATTTCTCCGCCTGGCTACCCTACTCTGTCTCCTCTGACGTACCCACTATCATTCTTGGAGATCTTAACATCCCCATTAATGTGAACAACCCAGCTACATCCCAACTCTTCAATCTAACCTCATCTTTTGCCTTAACACAATGGACACAGCCCTCCACTCACTCTGATGGGAATATATTAGACCTTGTTTTCTTCCATCGTTACACTCTCTACAACCTCACAAACACCCCCTTTCCTCTCTCTGATCACAATCTCATCACCTTCAGTGTCCTCATCTTCAAACACCTATCCCTCCAAGCAGCAAACAATTACCCGCAGAAACCTTTACTTTAACCCTTCTCTTTTCTACTCTTAAACTGACCAACTCTATGACAGAATCTCTCCCCTGTCCTGCCCTGACCTGGTCACTGCTGTCTACAACAGTTCACTTTCATCCACACTAGACTCACTTGCTTCTCTAACAACACAAAGCATCAGGCCCCAATCATTACAACCGTGGCAGACTGACAACACCAGAAATCTTAAGCGACATAGTCGTGTGCTGGAGCGATTGTGGCGTAAAACCAAATCTCACCAAGCTTTCACCCTATATAAATCTGCTTTCTTAACATACAATTCCTCCCTCCATGCTGCCAAACACGCCTACTTTGTCACTCTCATCAACAACTTGTCACCCAGTCCTCATCGTTTCTTCTCCTCTTTTAACTCTCTACTATCTCCACCTTCACCCAGTACCTCACTCACTGCTTACGAGATTGCAAATCATTTCAAAAACAAGATTTATGCAATTCGTAGGGGCATCTCCACTGCACAGACATCCATCCCACTTAGCATACCTTATACTAAACCTCCCTTAACACTGTCCTCTTTTGACCTTGCTAATACCAAAGACGTCACTAGGGTTTTCTCAGAAGCCCTTCTCACTACCTGCCCCCTGGATCCTGTCCCCTCACAACTACTACAGTCACCCTCTTCTTCAATCCTATGCTCCCTCACATCTTCAATCTCTACCTCTCTAACGGTGCCTTCCCCTCCCCTTTAAAGCATGCACACATCACTCCCATACTTTAAAATCCCTCCCTAGACCCCACCAACCTGAACAACTTAAGACCCATCTCCCTGCTGCCATTTACCTCTAAATCTTAGAACGCTTAGTCTACAATCGCCTGAGCTCCTACCTCACTGAGAACAACCTTCTTGACCCTTTACAGTCTGGCTTTCACTCACTCCACTCCACTGAAACTGCTCTACTAAAATTCACTAATGATCTACTGACTGCTAAAATAAATGGCTACTGCTCCGTACTCTTACTACTTGACCTCTCTGCGGCTTTTGATACTGTTGTCCATCCCCTCCTCCTCAAAAAACTCCACTCTCTTGGCCTCCAAGACTCTGCTCTCTCCTGGTTCTCCTCCTACCTATTGCAGCGCTCCTTCAGCATTACCTATAACTCTGGCTCCTCCTCTCCACTCCCACTTTCTGTAGGGGTCCCTCAAGGTTTTGTCCTTGGACCCCTACTCTTCTCCATTTACACCTCCTCCCTTGGTCACTTGATAAACTCCCATGGCTTTAAGTACCATCTCTGTGCTGATGACATACAAATCTATCTTTCTACTCCTCACCTCACCCCTTCAGTCGCCTCTCGCATTACTAACCTACTAAGTGACGTATCGGTATGGATGTCACTCAACTTCCTCAAACTCAATCTTTCCAAAACTAAGCTCTTCGTATTCCCTCTACCCCATGCCCCCTCCCCTGACTTCTCCATCAAGATCAATAACACAACCATCAGTCACTCCCCTCATGCCAGGGTACTAGGTGTAATCCTAGACTCCCATCTGTCCTTTCAGCCCCAAATCCAATGTCTGACCAAATCTTGTAGACCTAACCTCCACAAAATCTCCAAGATATGCCCGTTCTTAACCTCGGAAACTACTAAGCAACTCATTCACTCCCTTGTTATCTCTCGCCTTGACTATTGTAACTCCCTCCTCAATGGCCTACCTCATCACAGGCTATCCCCTCTTCAGTCTATCATGAATGCTGCTGCCAGACTCATCCACCTTACTAACCATTCCATATCTGCCATCCCTCTCTGCCAATCCCTCCACTGGCTTCCCATTGCCCAATGGATAAAATTCAAAACATTACCAATAACATATAAAGTCATTTATAACTCTGCCCCAAATGAAATCACCGATCTTGTCTCCAAATATCACCCAAACCGTACTCTCCGCTCCTCGCACGACCTCCTGCTCTCTAGCTCCCTTGTCTCCTCCTCCCATGCTCGTCTTCAGGACTTCTCCAGAGATTCCCCCATCCTCTGGAGCTCTCTACACCAATTTATCAGACTATTGCCTACTCTGCTCACTTTTAGGCAATCTCTGAAAACCTGTCTCTTAAGGGAAGCCTATCCTGCTGTCAGCTAGAATTGAAATCTTCTAAGTTCTACTCCTCCTACCAGTCCATCCCCCACAGTTACTACCTTTTGTACCACTAGCCCCTCCCTCTTAGAGTGTAAGCTCCAAGGGGCAGGACCCTCCTAACCCTCTTGCATTGAACTGTATTGTTGCTGTATTGTCTCCTGTTATATTGTAAAGTGCTGAGCAAACTGTTGGCGCTATATAAATCCTGTATAATAATAATAATATTACATTGCACTAATCATCAAAAGGTGAAGCAAAGACAAACAGCTAAATACACTAAAAAGATTGTCTGTGAGCTGGTTTACTTGCCCAAGAATTGGATTTCTGACCATCTATTCCTGAGATTTACACAACCCAGAGAGACATTAAAGCAATACAGCTAGGTCACATGCCCGCCCCAGGCTGTGACTGGACAGCAAAGTAGCAGCAGTATACTGTTGAGGCATCCCTCTGCTCACTCTAGCCTTTCCTCCTGCATTTTCATACAAAACTGGCCCCTAGTTTGCTCATTCTTTTCCTGATCTACATTCTGCCAGGGTAGTAAAGTTAATGTACAAACTTAACCAGGCTGCAGATGGCACTGTGATCGCTGTGTTAGAAAACATGACAGCTTGTGAAAAGAAATATATTTAAAAAATATAAATCAATTTTAATTTTATACAGATGTCAATTTATAATCATAAACATCAGCAGGATAGTAATTAAAATAGTGTACCAAATAAAAGTCTTATATATCCATAAAATACAGCATGAACATTATTTAGGTACTTTAGTCACAGAGTGAAGTTAGATTGCATCTAAATCCCAAAGCCTTGCCAATCCTAAAGTGTGGACACATTTGTTTTCTTTTTTAGGCTTTCTTCCCCTATTTTCACCCGGTGATCCTGCCAATAAGTTGGTTACTTTTTATTTAACAGTCCTGGACAAGCTATCCAGAAAAAATGCCATTTAAAGGGTTGAGAATAACCACTTACCACTAACAATGGTCAGCTTTTATTTATTTATGTAAAACCTTTATTCCAAAATGAAAAAACTGTTACTGTAATTGCTTAATGAGTGTTATCTATAGTTTGGCTTAAATTTATTAGTTAAAGCGGAGTTCCACCCAAAATGGGAACTTCCACTTTAAAGACTGGTCCCCCACTCCTCATTAAGGATTGGCACCTTTGGGGAGCGGGTACCCGAAATTGACAGGTACCTGCTCCCACTTCCTCTGCGATCATCTAGGCGATCAGAAGCAGAAGTTGTCCTCCCCCCTTCCCTCCCCGTAGTCTTCTGGGACATGTGACAGGTCCCCGAAGACTACGGGGCCATTCAGGAAGCGTAGTGCTACTTGCACATGGGTGTGAAGTAGCAAGCTGTCACAGCTGGGTGCCCACACTGAAGATGCTGGCACCTGGAACACAAGACAGCCGGTGAAACGGGCTGTGGGGAGGACACCACAGGATCATGAGACAGGTGAGTGGCTGTTTTTTTAAAAGTCAGAAGCTACTATTTTTTAGAGTGGAACTCCGCTTTAGGTTTAAATTTGCTAGTGCATCTAATACTACCCTCTCCCTAGACTGACAATGCCGTTGTCCAAAGTTTTGCCTTTAGTTACACTTTAATGAAGATCTTCAGTTTGAAAAAAAATTAAATTCAGCAACTATAAATACTGTAGTTACTGACGTTTGAAAAAATATGCACTTACCTCTCCAGGGATGCAGCACTGTCCTCAACTGGGCCAGTTCTTTGCTGGTGTTCAGGTGCTCAGCACCCCCATCTTGGATATGGGAAGCCAGCTGTGATTTCCATGTACATGTCACGCTGCACTTTTAAATGGACCCACAGCATCCTGGTACTTGTGATGTGTCCAAGGAGGTTGTGGGGGAGGAGAACCAAGCTTCTGCCAAAAAAGGTACCTCCAAAAATGTTAGAGGATTGGGGAGGAAAAAAAGCAGAACTTTCCTCTTTAGGTTTTAAGGATTGGTAAGTTGAAATATATTAAAATGTTGATCTGGGATTTAGATATCCTTTAACTGATGCATCAACCCACCTCTTCTACATTAAAAGTTGTATAGTAGGCACCATATGATGCTAGATCTTACCTGCAGCTTTACAGCCCTGCCTGCACCCTCTGCAATATCCCCACCTCCAGAGTGTGGAGAGTGCAGGCACCAACCGCTAGGCCTGGGCAATGTCCTAAGGAGCGGGGCATTCATATGTCCGAAGTAAGCAAAGTAAAGAAAATTCCAGTAAAACTCGAGGTAAGATCTTCTACTTTATGGTGTCCAATATGAGCTCTACAGGATTTTTTAAATATTACATTTAGCAGCAGTAAAGGGCCGCTTTAAATTGAAGTTGTGAGGAAATCCCACTGTTGAATATATTTCTATTGTGGAGTCTTTTTTACTGCTCTACTGAATATACCATTTCATTTTAAACAGCTTTTTCTAAAACACTATTTGAGCAAAATGTACTAGTTAGCAATCGGGATATAATTAACAAATGACTATTTGCAACATGTAAGAAAGCTAATCATGATGTTTTTACAATGTAAGATAAACAATGGTCATGCCTTTAAAGGAAACTGCACTATAATTGATAATGAGATGGTAATCTTATTTCATGTTTCAATGCTATAATAGCAATTAGCGTTAGGTAATTATAAGAGCAAGTAATTGTTTTCTGTCTCTGCTATGTTGTTATTTTGCATTAAATTTAATTTAATTGTTGATGGTATCGGTGGGATGTCTGACCAGAAGGCAAATAAGAAGTTTAGCAACTTTGATCGCAACTGTAGTATTTTATACTGCTGTGTATGCAGTTGCAGCTATGGAACTTTCCACTATCCTTAAATAGTAGCAACAACTGTGCAAAGATGCCTAGACCCTAGATCTGGTTGAAAAGAATTTCAAATCCTTTGTCAGGTAAGGCAGTTCACAGATATAAAAGAAAAAACTGCGCTTAATACAAAAATTGGACATAATAATAACCATGGGGAAATAAATGTACAGAAGCACTCAAAAACACATAAATACAACCAGTTAATACATCCAAAAGCAAAAACTGTTGCAGTAGACATTTAAATTAATAAAACATACATAACACCCTTAAAGTGTTACTAAACCCAGGGCCCTGCATTCACTATATCTGGTCTCCCACAGTACACAGAACATGGAAATGCAATTATTTTAGTAAATATAAATTGCTAAATACCTTTTTCTTAGAGCAGTCTTGTGACTTCAGCAAAGCACTGGTTAAAGCTTGTAGGAGGAGTTTTATTTCTGCTCTTGGAGGATGTGAAAGTCCTGACCCTCTGTCTGGACAGTGTTGTTTGGTCCTGTGCTGATCACATGCACTCTCCCAAGTAAAAAAAAACCTCTCTAGCAATACACATGAAACTGAGCATGTGCATGTGACTACAGATTCAGTCTGTATCAGGTGGTCATTTCAACAAAAGGAGGGGCAGAGAAGAAAGGATTAAACAGCCTTTTTACACAATGCAGAATATTAACCCCTTAGGTTCCACAGTGAGTATAACAAGCATGCTTTACTGCATATACAGACTGATTTTACTGTTGTGGGTTTAGTAAAAAATGTGTATATAGGTCCAACATATCCACTATAATTGTGATCCAGTGATATTAAAGCTTCTTCAAAATCCCTTGTGACTCTACCACCAATATATAAAATGACAGCCTCTTACTAGATGAATAGATCTTAACTCTTCAGAGGTCAGTTCACATGCAAAGTAAATGCCTTGGGGTGATTGGGAACCACACACCACACCAAAAGAGATGAAAAGAATTCAACTGCTGACAGTACCTCCACTCAGCACATGTCAGGATTGCACAAAAAAAACAGATAACAAGCTCCATAGTGTAAAACCATTTTAACCCTTGAGAACATCTTCTGGGACAAAACATGTCGGGGTGGAGCCTGTGCTGATGTGACTTTCTAAGGTGCTCTGTTAATATATCATAGATATACATGTCTTTTATTAATTCTTTGATCATATATTACATAAAAGTTCACGTGCTGAATTGAATCTACAGTATTTATATGTTGGACAGTTAAGTCATTATCTTCTTGAAGGACTGAGGAAATTTTAGATAGAGTAATCTGGAGAGTGCATTGTACTGAGGACTGTATGCATTCTGACAGTTGAATATGTTTCTTTGCCAGTGACATTCCCACAGCTATCAATCAATCTTTAGGATTTCTATCTGTCCATACTGTACTGAGATAAAGCATAGCTAAATATGTGTTATAAAGGTGTTACTGCTTCTACAGTGAAGTTATGACTGTTCCAATAAGCACATGTAGTTCAAAAGAAAGGAGTATTCAAATATTAACAGACATTTATGAAAATGTGATGACACACACGCATGCACACGTTTGTCTATGTAGTGTTAATATATAATACCCTTGCAGAATATATGAAAGTGGAATTCTCATAACTACCAAAAACAAATATAATATACCCTTTCAGAATATATAAATGTAGAATTCTCATAAGCACCATAACCTTTTGTTACAGTCTATAAGGTAGGAAGATGCTGATTGATAGATGGATAATATATCAAGAAAGTAGTGAGGAATATGTAGAGCAGCAGGCTCTCTGACTTCATTTTGTGGCGCTCAGTGTCTTTCACTGCAGTCTAGTAAAATAGTAACACATTGATTTGCTTTCATGCTTCTCTATTGGAAGCCAGCTGTCAAAACTGCTTTGGGATTAGAGAAAAAAGAAAGGATTTATTTTAATGAGGATAGTATAAATAGTGTTTAAAATGATGGAACTTTCCTATTCTCAAATCAATACCAGTATATATGTTGCATATATTTTATCTGAACGAAGTAAAGTACTTTCATATTATTTGCATTGTATCATATGTGAAAGTGTGGAGGCCAGATCCCCGGGAGCAATCTTTGCATAGCTAATCCACATCTCTAGTCAATGTGGCAAAGGAATCCCCGTGCTAAAAGGCTCAAAAAATGCATCCAATACCATGAAATTCTCTTTCAATGGATAAGTCCACAGAAATGAAATCAATCGTCTGCTGGTAAAAAAAACAACTTTTTTTTCCTCAAGCACATGTGCCAGGCGTCTAGTTTTTAGAATCCGATGTTGAGTGTTCTGAAGTAGAACATATAAAACAGTCTGTCCACAATGCCATGCAAGCTGTCCAAATGTGTACATACATTCCAGATGTAGTTATCTGGTGATGAAATGTATTTTTCCCAGCAGCTGCAATTTAAAGTTTAGTAAGCTACCCATACAGTATGAATCATGATGAAGTGAAGTGTTTTCAAATAGTATTTTTACAATTATGTAACATGATGTGGCCAAATGATCAGACAAAGGGTGGCTTTAAGATGAACTTTACTATACAGACGCAGGGTTAACAATGCAAACAGGCAGGGCTGCTGTTAGAAATCACGGGGCCCCATACAGCCAGCCTGACAGGCCCCCCCCAAAAAAAAAATACAGTTTATTATGCTTCAGTTATGAATGAAAACATTGAGTGATCGGTACCGAGCACTCATTGTGTTCATCCAGGAAAGAAAGGGGCTGGTAAAATGTGACATATTTACTGGACCTTTCCACCACTCTCCATCCTGAAATATCCTATTGTGTGCTTGCAGCTGCTGGTAATAAGGAGGGAAGGATAGCTGGCAGCACTGTAGGGGGTGGGGGCACACAGGGGGCTTGAGCAGCATGGGGAAATGTATGGTTCACAGGGAGGGTGATAAGGTGTGACAGGGGGGAATTACTGAAACCATTCCCCTGTATGGCTCTCTCTGCAGCAGCTGAAAGCCAGAAGGAGGGAGAGGAGAAGAAGCTGCTGCAGAGAGAGCTATACAGGGGATCGGTTCCAGTAATTGCACCCCCACCGTGCCGATCACCCTACTGCCCACATACGATTCACCCAGCTGCCTGGGCCCCCCTGCTGGTTTGGGCCCCGTACAGGAGGACTGGTGGTACCCACTTATCCACGGCCCTGCAAACAGGGTCAGAAAGGCAAAGACAATGCATTCAATATAGAAAAATGTTAAAGATATTATATACCTGTAGCTATGCAAAAAGGGCACCTAAAAGAAATGTCACTGTTAGTAAAGACAATAGGTGACAATACAGCGCAATTTATGTGAAACTCTATTGGAACAGAATATAGGGAGAAATCAATACTTCTATAAACCCTATAATAAAGTCCAGAAACGCTAGGCCTCTGGACAGTGTCTCCCTCACCATGTGGTAGGGTGGGTCTGGGAGTCCAGGCAAGTGGCTAGAGGGATCCTAGGATTGGTCCACAGGTGAGTGACTAGAGGAGACTCTGGGTTTAGCCACAGACAGCCACAGAGCAACCCCATTTGAAGCACAGTACTCTGGAAACAACTGATACAGTTCTCTCTGTAGTGGCTGGGTCTTTCATATAAGTTGCATGCTTTTGGACACCTGCCTAGCTGGTTTACAAGTGTTGTCATTGCAGCCCCAGAGCAATACGTTGTCTCCTCACCGCCTGTTTTACCCATCAGGGCCGTGAATAAGGGGGTACCACCAGTCCTCCTGTACAGGGCCCAGGCCAGCAGGGTGGCCCAGACAGCTGGATAAATCAGATGTGCGTAGGGAAGGTGATCGGCACAGTGGGAATGCAATTACTGGAACCGATCCCCTGTATCGTTCTCTCTGCAGCAACTGAAATCAGGCTTCTTCTCCTCTTCCTCCCGCTGGTGTTCAGCTGATGCAGAAAGAACCATACAGGGGATCGACTCCAGTAATTGCCCATCCATTACACCCATCATCCTCCATGTGCACCATACGGTTCCTCATGTTGCTCAGGCCCCTTTGTGTGTGCCTCCCCCCAAATGCATTCCCTCCTCTCCCTCCCACTGGTAACTGCAAGCAAACAATAGAATTCTTCAGGATGATAAACATTTATTGTGTTTGGTATCGATTACTCACTCACTTGTTCATTCATAACTGAAGCATGCTGAACTGTGTTTTTTTTTTGGGGGGGGGGGCCCTGTCAGGTTTGCTGTATGTTATATATAGTTTCTAACAGCAGCCCTGTTACCCATTGAAAGCCTGCCACGCAGCACCACAACTGAATACATTACAAAAGGGAGTTGCGACATGGTCCTATTCCCATGAATGGGTGGTAATGCCTGCTGAATGTGACTGGTGGTATAAATTTTGCTCTGCCATGCAATTATGGCTGTAAGGGACCGCCTGGCGGTACCACTAGCACTCCACTGAATAGGCGTCCCCAGCGCACGGAATCTAAGTCCCAGGGTGCTTGTTCACCAGGGCCCCTGATGGTGGGGATGGACTTGGAGCCCCCCGAGACCAGGTCGTGGCTACTGGGTGTGTCCGTCAGTGGTAGTGGTATGCGCCAGGGGCTCCCACGGGGAAGAGTCTGATGTGAGGAGGTCAGAAGACCCCACTGCAAGGGATGGATGGATGGATGGATGGATGGATGAGCAAGGTCAGACGGGCCGGGTCGGTAACAGAGAGGACGGCAAGGTACAAGGCAGCGGGCATAGAATGGTCGGGTCACACGCCAGGTCAGCAACAGCAGGTCAAATCCAATCAGGGGCATTCAAGAGAGAGGTCAGGCAAAGCAAGGGTCAGAATAGGAGAAAGCAGCAAGGTCAGGTACAATCCGGGTCAAAACTTACAAAGGTACAGGTTCACAGGTTCACAGGATGCAGGGAAGACCAGAAGGCACTGAATGACAGCTCAGGGCCATTTAAATATCCCGCCCTGCGCTGCCATTGGTGCCCAGCGGGCGGCCGCGGCTTCTACTGCGCATACGCGAACTCGAACGCCGCGGCCGGCCCGGACCTAGTGCCCGTGTCCCTGCACAGGGCGGTGCACTGCGCCTGCGCCGGGACCATCGCGGCAGGGATCGAGGAGATCCCTGACAATGGCATTGTATGCTATAAAGGCTACTGGAGGGGGGCAGTAAAACCATACCTCAAGTGCCTGTTTTTACTGTCCCCAGCCCACTCATATACACAGGGCCTAACAGTGGAGAATCATACAGTTATTGTTATTATTATACAGGATTTATATAGGGCCAAGAGTTTGCACAGCGCTTTACAAAATGAAGGTAGACATTACAATTACAATACAATTTGGTACAAGAGGAAACAGAGGGCCATGCTCATTAGAGTTTACAATCTAGGAGCAACAGATTACATGCTCAGCCACCTCTGTCTCATCAAGTGCAGTCTTTCTGAGTTGCTCAGAGCAAGAAACAGGAAAAATATATTCCCTGGGAGTGTCCAGGAGTCCAGGGTCTTGCGAGAGCCCAGAGGATTGTGGAAACCCAGAAGACTGTGGGAAAAGGAGTTTAAAAAAAGCATGCCTCTGCATCTGAGCATGGTGCGTAAAGGGACAGTCTGCTAAAAGTATTATTCTACCAACAGCTATAATAAATCTATATGTTAGCAGATTTGCTGCTAGTTGATTCATCACAGAGAAAGGTTTATTGAATTTGGTTGAATATGACCAAGGTTTTCACTCTTATCCCTGTAATCCTGCTAGCAACAAAAGAAAAAACATATAATAGCAATGGACCTAAAGCAACAGTTATATACTACTTAGATATCTGTAGTTACTGAGCTCACAAGTTCACGTTTTGCTTTACTTTGACCTTCTAAGTGCTTCATCTGATTAATGCTCTGACCATTGAAGCTTTCCTTTTTAATAGCCTAAAATCTCTGAGATAAGGTTGCTAAATGGGCACAAGTGAGTCACGATGACAAGCATAATTATGCAGACTTAGTTGAATTTTAAGTTGTGTTAATCTTTCTGAGGGTATATGATGTCATCGTTTTAAATAGCACATCTGATGATTCAAAAATGTAGCAGCCATTTTTTTATTCTACTCTGTTAAATACCCTTACAGTCAATAGAATAATATTTAAAAAAAAAATGCAGTGCAACATCCTTTAGGCAAAGAGAAATATGATATTTAGCATAACATAAGTTATAGACATTTACACATATACAGTATGTATATGAAGCTCTAATAGGTAAACTATGAGGTCCCTGCTGACTTCAATACATAAATATTTGTAGCACTACCCCCACAAAAGCCCCTTGATAATGCTTGTCCCCAGTGGTTGCCCTGACCTTGGAAGCCTCCTGACACCTCTGACACTCTGGGTTCAGACATATTTCAACAGTATAGAATAATAATGCAAGAGACACAGTTCTTTAGTAACACCTCTATATTAGACTTGTTCAAAAGAGTAGTCCACAGGAATAATGGGTTTAGGATATACAACCCCAGTTAACGCATAAAACAGAACACTGGTAAAATAGAAATATTCAGATAGCAATATTTAACAATTATACAGTCACGTGTAGTACGTTTCAACTATTAAACTGCACCACTAGCAGTAAGAGGGGGAAGAAAAGGATTTTTTACTTACCAGCTCTCTCTAGGACACCGCCACTGCATTGGTGGATGCAGAGAATTATGTAAATGTATACTCCAGCATAAATAGATATAAATACCCTAATTTGAATAACAGTGGTCATAGAAGAGAAGAGGTCCTTTTAACTTAACTTTTAACTAAGATTGCAGCTTAAGTCCTGTGATGTTTAAAGTTCCAGATTTGGTGATATCTGGTGTCTTCCGCTAGCAATGGTGGGACCCATAAACATTTGTGAATACTGGTAATTCAATGAAGTAAAACAGATATGCTGTGCTAATGTTCAAAGTAAAGATCTCCTGCTACTGAGGTGTAAAGGTGTCTGCATGCAGTGTCTCTAGAGTGATGATAGAAAGAGGTTAGGCAACACACATTGGAACTTTCCTTTACTAAAGCCATTTTTTTAAAGATTAACTGTTTGCATCCATATTGACCACATAACATAACCTCACTTGTAAAGGTATTCAAAAATAGGAGCAATTCATCCTCCTCAGTGTGTCATTCTGATTTTAAGGAGGCTCTCCAGGAAATTCACTGTCCTTTTTAACCGCTTCAGCTCCAAGAACGATTTTACCCCCTTCATGACCAGGCTATGTTTTGTTATTCAGCACTGCGCAACATTAACTGGTAATTACACGGTCATGCAGCACTACCCAAATGGAATTTATATCATTTTTTCACACAAATAGAGCTTTCTTTTGGTGCTGTTTGATCACCACTGTTTTTTTTTATTTTTTAATATATAAGCATACAAAAATTGAAAAAATAAAAAAAAACTATATTTTTTGCTTTCTGCTATAAAACATATCTAATTAAAAAAATTTTAACAAATCTATTTTTTTCATAAATTTAGGCCAAAATGTATTCTGTTACATGTCTTTGGTTAACAAAATTCCAATAAGTGTATATTTATTGGTTTGTGTGAAGTTATAGTTATATATATTTATAGTTTTTTTTTTAATACTATTAATAGTGGTGATAAAGGACTTATTGTGCGCCTGTGATAGTGTGGAGGGCAATCTGACATTAACTGACACTGAATGGAAACTGACTAACTGACACTAACATCTCCAGTGACACTAATACAGTGATTAGTGATAATACTATACACTGTCACTGTACTAATGACACTTGCTGAGAAGGAGTTAACATTTCAGGTAATCAAGGGGTTAGGTCAAGGGTATATTTACCACAAGGCAAACAAGGCATTTGCCTAGGGCGGCATTTTTCAGGGGAGGCAGCACTGCCTCTTGGAAGAAGGGACAGAAGAAGGGACGCACGCAGCACCTGGTGGGTTCCGAGAGATGCTGTGGGTTTCATGATGGTGTATGTACAGCCCGACTCTCGTTCCTGGGGATGTCCGGAGCTGTGAAAGTGAGTGTCTTTCTCTCACTCGCCATGGAGGATGGTGGCTGGTGTATGGGGGGGAGTGGTATTGGAAGGCTCGGGTGGAGGACAGGGGTGTTCTTAGTCAATGTCAGCCTCTTTCTGTGGGGGGGCACCAATTTTTGTGTTGCCTAGGGCAGCACAAAACCTAAATACACCATTGGGTTAGGTGTATGCCTAACAAGTGTTAATTTGTGTATTATGTGCTGCTTTTTACTAAACATCTCATTGTTTCTTCTCCCTGCTTTGCAGAGTGATTTTTCCCTCTGTACAGAGCCCTGTGTTAATTGTCAATCAGCTGCTGACAAACTCCCGCTGTGTACAATCACAGGGTGTGTGCCCTGTACCAGGAAGAGGCTAGTGACGTACAGGTACAATGTCCGTAGTATATTGTGGGTGTGCGATCCGCAACTGGTTAAGAAAACAGAGTGAAATGTCCTAACTTTCTTAAATTATAAAGAAGGGCACCTTTTAGCACACAAGCAGACCTTAAACCCTATCCTTGTTCTCACATGCAAATATTTTCCCATATTTTGAAAAATATCTGTATACAAAAGCTTTCAAAGCTCAGATGGGTCTCATTATCACACTTTTCTTAACTCCTAGATAGAACAATAGTTTGTAATGAAAGTTCCATGTATGATCACAGAAACTTTTTTTTCAGCTTGGATAGAATGAGGGAGGGTATACACCTGTTAGGTTTTTTTTTTGTCATCTGTGTCCCATTGGTTAGAATTCCCTTAACTTCCAGTCCAATAGCAAAAGCAGGAAGTGAGAGTAAATTCTTGCAAATAAAGGGAATCCCTTAGGGGCCCCCCCTAGTGTCATTGGAAGAATTCCCTTCTATTACTTTTCTAGGGACCACCCAAAATTTGTGGGTTTCTATACTTTCACTTTCAATAATAAACTTTTTCCTCCGTGGTGCTGAACATCAGTGTACCCCTAATATTTTACTCTATCAAGGGATTTTTTTTCCCCCATGTAGACTATTTTACATTTAGAAACATTGAAGTGCAGTTTTTTCTGCTTTGCCCAATCTTCTAGCAAGACCAAATCCTGTTCCATGTTACAGACACCTCCAGGGATATCAACCCTATTGCACATCATTACACCATCTGCAAAATGACATACCTTACCCACCAACCCTTTCGTTCTATCACGTACATATAAAATAAATAGAGCATTGTGGTACACCACTAGTGACGGGTCTCTATTCAGAACGAACACCAACTGTTCCCAATTCCACTGAGAAAAGGGAATGAAGGTTTCATTACATATGTTCTGCATCCATCCTTTAGTCTCATTGAGGAATAGACTGGAGTGGTGTCTAGCATGCGAGCTAATCAAGGTAAAGCAGATGTTTTCCCTGTTGTTCTCAGTAAAACATCTGACTGTCTACCGCCTGTTTTAGATATATATTTCCTGCACCACAGATAACATTGATTAGAGCATAACAGGTCATGTAGATTTATATGATAGTGCTACATAATTGTGTTATTAAAAATCTAGGAAGCAAGTTACATAACCCAGTGCACATTACAGATATAACCTCTACTTATTTTTCCAAGATATATTTTTTTTTCATACCTGATGTAAAATCATTTTGATACAAAGCAAAACTGATTGATTACAGTAAGCAAAGGATCTATTCAAAGGCAATTTACACTTCAGCACTCAGTGTCTAGACCCTAATCCAAGCAAGACTATGGTTCATTAAACATCTCATTTATTTCTGTAAGAAGCAAAAATCTAATAATGATTCTGAAAACATACTTGGTGATGTTCTGCATAACTAACATCTCTATATTTTCATTCTTGCTATTTTCAAAAGTGCTCTTCTGAAGTGATTTGGTTAGTAAAGTTTGGTCACCGTGGAGAAGCGCGTGTGCTGCCAAATGACAAGCCTTCCTGTGCTAATTTTCCCTGTCTGTCCAGGGACAGGGTTTTCACCTTCCATAGAACTATGCATGGACGCAAATGATCTAAGATATGTGTTACAATTGATATGGCTGATTATTTACACCCTGTTCCAAATTATTATACAAATTATATTTTTCTTATTTACCTAAATAATTGATGTAAATACCAGTCAGCATAATTCTCATGTTATCAACTATTAAGAGTACAATTCAAATTTTATTGAACAAACCTCCTAATGATAACAGTATTTTTGGTAAACATAAAAAACTTACAATGCACTGTTCCAAATTATTACACACAGTAAGTTTCAAAACACTTTATAGGTTGTATAGAACTGTAAATTGTCATTTGTTGTGTTTGCAGCATATTTACTGAAATCAAAAGCTATTTTAATAAAGCTTTTAACAACATTTTAACTTTTTAAACATTTTAACAGTCACGTTACATTTTAACATAGGACCCCTTATTTGATAGCAGCTTCACAAGTCTTGCATCCATTGAACTTGTGAGTTTATGGACAGTTTCTGCTTGAATTTGTTTGCAAGATGTCAGAATAGCCTCCCAGAGCTGCTGTTTGGATGTAAACTTCCTCCCACCCTCATAGATCTTTTGCTTGAGGATGCTCCAAAGGTTCTCAATAGGATTGAGGTCAGGGGAGGATGGAGGCCACACCATGACTTTCTCTCCTTTTATCCCCATAGCAGCCATTGATGCAGAGGTATTCTTTGCAGCATGAGATGGTGCATTGTCATGCATGAAGATGATTTTATTACGGAAAGCATAGTTCTTCCTTCTGTACCAGGGAAGAAAGTGGTCAATCATAAACTCCACATACTTTGCAGAGGTCATCTTTACACCTTCGGGGACCCTAAAGGGGCTGACCAGCTCTGTTCCCATGATTCCAGCCCAAAACAATACTCCACCACCGCCTTGCTGACATCGCAGCCTTGTTGGAACAGGGTGGCCGTCCACCAACCATCCACTACTCCTTCCATCTGGACCATCCAGGGTTGCACGGCACTCATCAGTGAACAGGACTGTTTGAAAATTAGTCTTCATGTATTTTTCTGCCCAATGCAGCTGTTTCTGCTTGTGAGCATTGGTTAGCGGTGGCCGAATAGAAGGTTTATGCACAGTTGCAAGACTCTGGAGGACTCTACACCTTGATGTCCGTGGGACTCCAGAGGCACCAGCAGCTTCAAATATCTGTTTGCTGCTATGTAATGGTATTTTAGCAGCTGCTCTCTTGATCCGATGCATGGATCTGGCAGAAATCTTCCTCCAATGTGCCTTTATCTGCACGAACCCGTCTGTGCTCTGAATCAGCCACAAATCTCTTAATAGTGCGATGATCACGCTTAAGTTTTTGTGAAATATCTAATGTTTTCATACCTCATCCAAGGCATTGAACTATTTCACTCTTTTCGGCAGCAGAGAGATCCTTTTTCTTCCCCATATTGCTTGAAAATGATGCTCTGCTTAATAATGTGGAACACCCTCCTTTAGTAGTTTTTCCCTAAATTGGGCTCACCGGCCAATCTAATTATCACAGGTGTCCGAGATTGTTTTCAGTGATCATAAGAGCCCTGACACACAATGCCATCCATGAGTTAAACTGAAAAACAAAATATTTAATCTTTGTGATACTTAAATAGAATTTGCATAATAATTTGGAACAGGGTGTAGAGTGTAACTAGGATACCCATTGCTGATTGAAAATATGCATGTATTTTAATTAAAATGTTAGCGTTTTGTTTAGTTATCAGAACATACTAATTAAAATTTGCAATAAATAGAAAAACAATGTGCTAATTAATAAGAGTAAATACAAAATTGTGTTACTGGGTATTTTAAGAAATAATACTTGTAAAGTTATATCTTTTGAATTATTATTACCAGATCATTTTTAGATAATCATCAACCAAAGAGAAAAAAATTAACAATGCATTAAACCTAGTATTGTTTTATACATCACACAAACATTAGATTGTAAAATAAAAGGGTTCAGAATGGTGTTTTATTATCTACTATATTAAAAGCAATAGAAGTATGAACTTTTATATGGTCACACTGTTCACTAACTATTTTGTGACCTCTAATATCTATATATTTTACAGGGATTTTGTATATTATTGAATATGAAATGATGCTATTTCTCTGGCAAATAGATCTAACTAGATAGGGAGGTTTTAATAACTGCTGACACCTATTCCAAAGCAACAAGCTTCTGGAGTTACATGGAAGAACATAAGGGGTTATTTACTAACACCAGAGAGTGCAAAATGTGGCACATCTTTGCATAGGAACCAATCAGCTTCTAGGTTTTATTGCCAAAGCTTAATTGCACAAGATGACCTTAGAAGCTGATTGGCTACCATGCACACGCACCAGATTCTGAGTGCACCAGTTTTAGTAAATCTACCCCACAATGTACATCCATGGATTGGGTGACTGTACGTGAATTGGAATGTGGCAGGCATATTAATCATCTACTATTTAAATAGAATTCAGTGGGTTCAGTGTTCACAAATTTCCAGAAAGTATTGTAAATATGCCTGAATAGAAAACAGCTGCTTGGAGTCCATGAAAGGGGATCCAGCCCATAAGCTAAGTGGCTTTCACCCTGGCATTGATCTTGGCATTGTCCCACTCATTAGATCTCTATGACTGCCTGTACCTTACTGTCTGAAAAGCCTAATAAAAAAAATAAAAAATAAAAAAATTCTCAGACAGCAAGGGTACGCAAAGAATCATGGGACAAAAGGTTTCTAGAAGGATTGAGAAAAGTCTACTGAATCTGAGAATGGCGCAGCACAACAATTATGCAACCAGTGATGTAAGCTCTTACTGATCTTCATAACTGTTTTAAGCCATTTATTCCAAAAAGTTTAACCATTAGATAAGCAGAACAGAAGATCAGCAATGTTAGTTTATCCCATTCTTGCCTACAATCTGTTAATTAACATTCCCCAGCGTGATGTCCTATTCTGGTGTCATGTTAACAAATGTCCACTTATTTGAGAGCCAACACCTGCCACTTTTCATAGCTGCTGGCTCTCAGTCCTAGATGTCACTGATAGGTTCCCCACTGCTAGTCGTAAAGCAGTCCGAGTGGTTTCAACTGTAGACTTCACCATTTTAAAATGCAAGCCTGCATCCTGCAGATGAACATGCCCATCTTCAGGCTTCATCCCCTTAGCACAGTGGCTAAGTGGTTATCACTTCCGCCTGGCTCCAGTAGGGTTATTGCTTTCAATTCCAACCATGACACTACCTGCATGCTCTCCTTGTGCCTGCATGGGTTTCCTCTGTGTACTCCAGTTTCCTTCCATATTCCAAAAATATGCTGGTAGGTTAACTGGCTTCTGTCTAAACTGGCCCTAGTATATGTATGCATGTGCTTTAGGGACCTTAGATTATAAACTCCTTGAAGGTAGAAACTGATGTGAATGTATAATAAATATGTAAAGCACAGTGTAAATTGATGGTGCTATATATAAATACTTGTATTTTTCTTTGGTGTCACCTGTTTAACCGCTTTCAGTTGGCACAATTTCTGACATTTTCCACATACGTGTTAAAATCAGAATTTTCTAACATTGTATTTTCTGAAATCAGAGTCCTTGGAGAATAAAACGGTCATTGTTACAATTTTTATGATATTTGCACAGCTGTTTAGCAAATGCAAATTTTCAGAAAAAAAAATACATGTAAATGCATTTTAGTGCACACAAACAGAATATAATACCTATTTTTTGGTAAAATATAAAAAATTATGTTGAGCCAATGAAATAGATACAAAGCATGTCAAGATTAAAAATTTTGCACGACTGTGAAATTGCAACAAACTACCATACCTAAAAATCTCCATTGGCGATGTTTAGATACATTTTAAAGGTTACCAGTTTAGAGTTATATGTGAGCAGTGCTAGAATGGTGCTGGAATTATTGCTCTCACGCTGATACCTCACATGTGTGGAGCAATCATTGTTTACATATGCAAGCGAGACTTACCTGCACAATTGCATTTACACGTGAGCATGGGGGGATGGGGGTGCTTTAAATTTTTTTAATTTATTTAAATTTTTTAAATATCGTTTCCTTATTTTTTTTGTTTCATTCAACTTTATTGCTATTACAAGGGATGAGCAGCATCCCTTGTGATAACATGAGCAGTGACAGGTACTCTTTATTGAGAGATCTGATGTCTTTTAGATAACTGATCTCTCCTCTGTCCTCCAAGGCAGCCAATCAAACTGCCTGTCTGGCCAGTACAGGCCAGTAAAAAAGATCACTGTTACATGAAAGCCTATCACTGGCTGCTAATTCTAATACCTAGAGCTACGCAGCCATGATCCCAGTATAACCACTTTTTCCGAGTATGTCCTAAGAAAAGGAAGTGGTTAATAGTGTAACACAGGCCTTGAAATTTGCACTTGCCTGCTCGTATTGGCGACTGGAAATTATGGTGGGGGTGAGTGTGCCCCCAGGGCTGTCTTGCTGAGCAGGCTTGGAGCTCAGGCCGGCTCTATCACTCGCACTGGAAGCCGTCAGACTGCTCAATAGCTGAGCGCAGTGAAAGCAAAGGAAGGAGTGTGTGCTGTGCTCTCTGCCTCCCCCTAGAGTGCAGTACCTGCCTTTTGTGAGTGAAGGTAATGAAGTACTGCAACTTTTTATAGGGCTGTGTGTGTATGTGCATACGTGTGTGTGTATGTACGTGTGTGTGTATGTACGTGTCTGTGTGTATGTATCTGTGTGTGTGTGTGTGTGTGTGTGTGTGTGTGTGTGTGTGTATGTATGTTTGTGTGTGAGTATGTACATGTGTCTGTGTGTGTATGTACATGTATCTGTGTCTGTGTGTAGGTACATGTGTCTGTGTGTATGTATCTATGTGTATGTATGTACATGTGTGGGTATGTACATGTGTGTGGGTATGTGTGTGTATGTACATGTGTGTGTGTGTGTGTGTTTGTGTGTCTGTGTGTATGTATCTGTGTGTGTCTACGTGTATGTATCTGTGTGTGTGTGTGTACATGTGTCTGTGTGTGTGTATGTACATGTGTCTGTGTATATGTATCTGTGTGTGTGTATGTACATGTGTCTGTGCATATGTATCTGTGTGTTTGTATGTACATGTATCTGTGTGTTTGTGTGTACATTGATCTGTGTGTGTATGCACATGTGTGTGTATGTGTCTGTGTATGTACATGTGTCTGTGTGCATGTACATGTGTCTGTATCTGTGTGTGTTTGGTACGTGTGTGTATGTATGTACATGTGTCTGTGTGTATGTACATGTGTCTGTGTGTATGTTTCTGTGTGTGTGTGTACGTGTGTGTGTGTATGCACGTGTGTATGTATGTACGTACATGTGTCTGTGTGTATGTACATGTATGTGTGTACATGTGTCTATGTGTATGTAATTGTGTCTGTATGTACATGTATGTGTGTACATGTGTCTGTGCGTATGTACATGTATGTGTGTGCATGTGTCTGTGAGTATGTACATGTGTCTGTGTTTATGTACATGTATGTGTGTACATGTGTCTGTATGTCTCTGTGTATGTACATGTACTGTATGTGTGTAAATGTGTCTGTGTGTATATGTGTGTCTGTGTGTATGTACATGTATGTGTGTACATGTGTCTGTGTGTATGTACATGTATGTGTGTACATGTGTCTATGTGTATGTAATTGTGTCTGTATGTACATGTATGTGTGTACATGTGTCTGTGCGTATGTACATGTATGTGTGTGCATGTGTCTGTGAGTATGTACATGTGTCTGTGTTTATGTACATGTATGTGTGTACATGTGTCTGTATGTCTCTGTGTATGTACATGTACTGTATGTGTGTAAATGTGTCTGTGTGTATATGTGTGTCTGTGTGTATGTACATGTATGTGTGTACATGTGTCTGTGTGTATGTACATGTATGTGTGTGCATGTGTCTGTGTCTATATACATGTATCTGTGTGTATGTATCTGTGTGTATATTTGTGTATGTACATGTACCTGTGTGTGTATGTACATGTGTCTCTGTGGTGGGTATGTACATGTGTCTTTACATGTGTGTGTGTCTGTACATGTGTGTGTATGTGTCTGTGTGTGTACATGTGTATCTGTGCATGTGTGTACGTGTGTCTGTACGTGTGTGTGTATGTGTCTGTGTGTGTACATGTGTCTCTGTGCATGTGTGTACATGTTTCTGTGTGTGTACATGTGTCTGTGTGTAAACATACATGTATGGCTGGTTTGGTCAGGTTCAGGATTATGTGGTTATTATGTGTGTTGGAATATGGGGCATTCGAGGTACTACTGAGTTGGAGAGAAGGTAGGATATGCTTGGTAGAGTTATGATTTTGTCAGTGAAAGATTATGGGGGGTTATGGTTGTATGCGATGCATGGTCTAAGTATGATGGAGTGTTTAGGGGGACATTGGAGGCCCTGATGTAATGTGGGGGGCCTCGGAGGACACTGATGTAATGTGAGGGGACTCTGGGGACCTTGATATAATGTGGGTAACATATAACAGTGTCATTTCATGAGATCATTTACAAGGGCGTGTTTAGGGGCAGAATTAGGGGCGAAGCAGGATAAGGGTTGGGTGGGGGAACTGGTGGCGAGTAACTCTTAAGGCCTGGCTAGTAGCACAGGACTTGAAATTTTGAGCCCTGATGTAACAGATACAGTTGCACTATACAAGTGAAACTCGAAAAATTAGAATATCGTGCAAAAGTTCATTTATTTCAGTAATGCAACTTAAAAGGTGAAACTAATATATGAGATAGACTCATTACATGCAAAGCAAGATAGTTCAAGCTGTGATTTGTCATAATTGTGATGATTATGGCTTACAGCTCATGAAAACCCCAAATCCACACTCTCAGAAAATGAGAATATTGTGAAAAGGTGCAATATTCTAGGCTCAAAGTGTCCCACTCTAATCAGCTAATTAAGCCATAACACCTGCAAAGGGTTCCTGAGCCTTTAAATGGTCTCTCAGTCTGGTTCAGTAGGAATCACAATCATGGGAAAGACTGCTGACCTGACAGTTGTGCAGAATACCATCATTGACACCCTCCATAAGGAGGGAAAGCCTCAAAAGGTAATTGCAAAAGAAGTTGGATGTTCCCAAAGTGCTGTATCAAAGCACATTAATAGAAAGTTATGTGGAAGGGAAAAGTGTGGAAGAAAAAGGTGCACAAGCAGCAGGGATGACCGCAGCCTGGAGAGGATTGTCAGGAAAAGGCCATTCAAAAGTGTTGGGGACTTTCACAAGGAGTGGACTGAGGATGGAGTCAGTGCATCAAGAGCCACCAATTAAACAAATAGTAAAATAAAGAAACATAAAAAAAAGTTTTAAAAATTGTTTGTGTTCGCTGTTTTGCGTAATGTGTCAGTCCAAAATTAAAAAGAGAGCACATTATTTTTGTATAAACTCTTTATTTAGGTTGAGTATATCAAGACAAGCAAAAAGGACTGAGGGGGGGTACAATAATGTGAAATAGGTAAAGAGAAATAATGGGGGGGGGGAAATAAGAAGAAATACTTTTTGTTGTATTGACAAAGATATAAAAACTGTCACTGAGTGTTACAAAATATAAGTTAAATACTCCGCTCACCTGTGAATCAGTAACAGATGGCCCATGTTCCCATTAGGGGGATATCCGGCCTTAGATCTATGTAGCTAGGTGGACATGACAGCTGCCTCTAAAAAGAGGGGGGGGGTTTGGTGTGGATGTTCGGATAGCATGATGAAGATTGGATGGGTAAAGGTAGTGTGGCTCAGAGAGGAGGGAAAAGAGTAGGGAGGCAATAAGGAAGCAAAGGGAAAGGTCTGTACTGAGGGGGGACTATACTTGGTGGAGGGGGGGGGGGGTCGGTACTGAGAGAGGTTGGTCTATACTGATGGAGAGGGGTCTGTACTTACTGGGAGGGGGGGTGTATACTGAGGGAGGGGGGTCTGTACTGAGTGAGGGGGTCTGTACTGAGGGAGGACTATATATGGTGGAGGAGGGGTCTGTACTGAGAGAGGGGAGTCTATACTGATTGAGAGGGGTCTGTACTTACTCGGAGGGGGGTCTATAATGAGGGAGGGGGTCTGTACTGAGTGAGGGGGTCTGTACTGAGGGAGGACTATATGTGGTGGAGGGGGGTCTGTACTGAGACAGGGGGTCTACACTGATGGAGAGGGGTCTGTACTTACTGGGAGGGGGGTCTATACTGAGGGAGGGGGGTCTGTACTTAATGGAGAAAGAGGTCTGTACTCAGGGAGGAGGGTCTGTACTGAAGGGAGACTATACTTGGTGGAGGGAAGGGTCTGTACTGAGGGAGGGGGGTCTGTACTGATGGAGGGGGTCTATTCTTGGTGGAGAGCAGGGCCATATTTACCATGAGGCAAACAAGGCGTTTGCCTTTGTCGGCATTTTTCAGGGGGGCAGTACCACTGGGGCAGGGAAGGGGGGCCAATTTTTGTGTTGCCTAGAGCAGCAGAAAACATTAATACACCACTGTTTGCACTCCTAAGGGGCATTACGTAGAAAGATTGCATGTATATTCAGGACAAGATGTAAAAGCAATGTGGTTGAACCACAGATGGTGGAGATGGTGACTTGTTTAGGGATTGTGCATTGAGCGCCAATCCCACTCTGTTTTTCCAGTAGCTATGTAAAGGATCACAATCGTCACACATCGACTTCAGTATATATTAGTGAATTTATCTCATAAGATGATTGGGATGATTAGACCCTAAACTCTTGTGATTTTACCATTGCCATGATTAAGCTCTGTTTAAATTGTTACTAAACCCAGAACCCTGCATTCACTATATCTGGTATCCCACAGTACACAGAACATGGAAATGCATTTATTTTAGTAAGTATAAACTGCTAAACACATGTCTTGTGACTTCTATCAGTATCCAGCAGAGCAGTGCTTAAAGCTTGAAGGAGGCGTTTTCATTCTCCCCTGATTGTCCTATGAGGCTGCATAACCTTTGACCCTCTATCTGGACAGTGCTGATTGACCCTGTGCTCATCACAAGCACTCTCCCAAGAAAAAAAAAACTCTGTAACAATACACACCAAACCGAGCATGTGCAGCTTGTCACCAAGGCTTTGTTCTATCAGCAGATGAATTGGGAACAGTAGAGGAAGGTAAGTATCAGAGAAGACAGGATCAAACATAATTTTTACACAATGCTGAAGATTAACCCCTTAGGTTCCACAGTGAGCATACCAAGCATGTTTTACTGCACATACAGACTGATTTTACTGTTGTGGGTTTAGGAATACTTTAAGCATGAAAAGTGAAAGAGTTGCGGACCTCGATCAGGACTTAATTTGACCTTCTTATGGAATAAATAAACTACTATACACTGGCATTGATGTGAGGTGAGTGCTATCTGTATATATGTATATATATATATATATATATTTATTTATATTTTTTTTTTATCATGAAAATTGTAAATATATATATATATATATATATATATATATATATGTGTGTATTTAAAATTTCATCATAAAAAGTTGCCAAAAAGAGAAAGAAGAGAACGTAGATATAAAGTAAAGCCCTTAAGTACAGTGAATGACATATTTATGGCTCTTGGTATACATTGCTATAAATGTATTAAAACTTTACAATAATGCATTTGAGGTATTAGATACAAAAAATCAAGGTTAAATCTAAAAAAAAAAAAAAAAAAAAAGCAAGGACTCGGGGAAAAAAAAAGAAGTAAAGAAAAAGAAAAAAAATGGGAATAGGCCTGTCAGCGAGGTATCCAGTGCTATATAAAGAGATGGAATTTCTGGGGGTTTAGAAGCCATGTAGGAGAATTCTAAGATAATAAAGTTGCAAAATGATTGTTGTTCATGAAAGAGATCCAGGGGAGCTATATGTCCTGACAATGAGAATGTCGGTCATGCAACTGCGCTGATAATTCTTCCATTCTCATAAGATTATTCCATTTGATTATCCATTCTGTTATGGAGGGTGTGCACTGGGATTTCCAATATCTCAGAATTACCATCCTGGCAGCCACTAAAAAGAAACGTAAAATCCCTTTCTTAACCCTTGAAATAGATTCTGGGAGCATGGAGCATCTTTTGTAGTGGAGTGCTATTATTTGTATTGCTATTTTTCAGAATTATATACAGTAGTGAATTTAGGAATCTGACATTTTTGATGAATTACTGGTTTGGATATTTATCACTGCAAATCAAGGCATATTTTTTTTTTCCTTACAGTGATCCTTCCCATTACCCAAGCATGTAGACGTACCTTGATCATCTGCTCTATCAGCTGTCACAAATGCACTCCTCTTCCAATAGAAGCAGACTAAGTAGCACTATTACTGAAATGCAAATTTTGACTTTTTTGTAAAGTGTCAACAGCTAAGCCATCATCTCTATCTCTGAACATCACCTCGGACTGCTGATGTGTGAAGAGAGCAGTGACACGTGGATGTCACATGGATGTCACTGCAAAGATAGAGGTGTATTTGATGCAGGCTGTGATTGATAGCACGGCTTTATATTTTCTATGCTGTACAAGAGGCAGGCAGCTCGGTCTTGGGGGACAGATTGGGGCAGGTTTTTATCCATTAGTTATGCATTGGTGGTTTAATAGATGAATAAATTATATCTGGCAATGGTGTTTATAAGCAATGGAAAATGAAAGGATTGCCATAATAGGTTCACATTCATGGATTAAGAATCGGATTCAAAGGGTATTAAACCCAACAACAAATTTTAATATATTGCAGCTTACCAATCATTAGATGTGGTGGCTGCATTAGTTTTCTTTTTTAGGTTTTTTCCCTCTGATTTCATCTGGTGCTCTGGCCAGTAACACACCTTCTATAATAGAGTGCCTGCACTCTGCATGAAGGAGCATAGGGGCACCTTTGGACACCAGCATTGTCAGTCTAGGAGGAGGAGAGTATTAGATGGACTAGCAGTATTACACTAACAAATTGAAGCCAAACTTGCACTGCAGTTACACAAGTAATTGCAGCAAGCAACAGTTTTTTCTTCTTTTAGGTTTTACATAGATAAAAGATGATCATTGTAAGCACCCTTATCAAGGGTAATTGGTTTGTCCTAACATTCTTTTTTTGAATCAGAAAGAACCTTTATTGAACACTTGCAAGCATACAGGTTCCACAAATTCTCAAACCATAGGATCCAGTACATCATGTTATACAGTATAAATGTAAACAAATACAATTACAATCAGGGCCGGTACTTCCACTAGGCAAACTAGGAGGCCGCTTAGTGCGCACTGCCTAGGGCACCTGGGCACAGCACAGGCCAGCATTCTCCCTGTGTGGGACTACGCCACATAATGAATGATAATCCAGCTGAGGTGAGGGGCAGCAGAAGGGAGGAAGAAAGGACAGAGAAAGATGCCAGGTGTCTGTGGCCAGTGTAGCAGCTGAGCTGCAACTCCTTCCAGTGTTCCTCTCAGACTCAGTCTCTTACTGCAAGCCGGCTGGCGGCTGCTGATCACTGTGGAGTTCTATCCCTTCTCTTCCCATTCATCAGTTGAGATGGAGCTGCACCTGCGGATGAAGGTCTGACTCTGATGTTTTGTGTCTGTGTGAGTGTGATCTGGCCGGCCATCCATCACATATGCAATGTGTCAGTGAGTGTTGATATCATCACGATCCCAAAGCCTGCTCTTCTGGTGCCTGCTGATCTGTGTCAGTGTTGGTGATGGTGTGCATCTGGGATACATGTGGGATCTGTCAGAGTGTGGATCCATCATCATCCAACTGTCATCCTGCCACTGCCAGCCACAGACACAGCCCTTCTGTGACACTGATTCTCTCTTTAAGATTGGTGCTGGCGCCATCTTATGGCACTTATTTTTGTGAATTTAAAGAAATTTAGCAGTTTCATGTTTTGTTGATTTAATATTTTCTACTGTTTTTAAAAATGTTTTTTTTTTGGGGGGGGCGCAAATAGCTTGCCTAGGGAGCAAAGTAGTCTAGCACTGGCCCTGATTACAATGTTTAGTACTATATAGCCTGAGGCAAATCCGAGTCCTTCAGTATTACCCATTAGCCGCCCGGCCAATGGCCGTTTGGCGGCTTCAAAAGTGTCTCTGCACTCCGGGTGCACGTCATTTAGCATGCTCCCGCACATGCGTAGTTTGCGCTAATGCAGAGCGGCGCAGCAGTGCGATCTGTCACCGGCCGTGCACCTCGGACACGGCCGATGACAGATCCGAGTACCGGCTCCCATTGCTGGTACCATGTGACCTGCTGTGACCAATCACAGCAGGTCACATGACAGTTGTATACAATGGATGGCTTCATTCATGATGCCATCCATTATATACTAGTGCCTAGCTGTGAATGGTCACAGCTAATCACATGCACATGTCATGTGATTAGCTGTGACCAAATCACAGCTAAGCACAAAAAAAAAAAAAAAAGCTGAATGAATCGATTTCATTCAGGTAAATGCTTGCTTATAGCAAAGTAATTCTTTGCTATAAGCAAATTGTGTAAAAAAAAAAAATACTGATCACTTCCCCAAAGTAGTACAATGTTACTATGGTAACATTGTACTACTTTGGTCATAGTAAAATATGAAAAAAGAATCTTAAAAAAAATAAAAAAAAATGTAATAAAAAATTAAATATAATAAAAAAATAAAAAAAAATTAAAAAAATATATATATTTTTTTTCATACTGTCATCAGTCAGTGTCCGTGTTCACCGCCATGCCAGTTATATGATGACGCTGTACTGCACTGGTGACAGTATGTAAAAAAAAAAATAGTGAAAATAATTTTTTTAATTTTTTCATTTTCCGAAAAATTATGACAAAAAAATACAACTTCAAAAAACTCGCCATGCCTCTTATGAAGTACGTCGGACTGTCTACTCTGCAAAAAGGGGTCATTTGGGGATATCTGTACTATTCTGACATTCTTGGACCTCAAGAAATTAGATTGGCTGTCAGTACTTCAGGATTGATCAATATTCAGATCTATACCATAGTTTGTGAACTCTATAAGTTTCCTACAAACTAAAAATTACATCCTAATTTGGGTTATTTTCACCAAAGACATGTAGCAGAATACATCTCGGCCTAAATTTATGAAGAACAATTATTTATTTGTAAACTTTTATAACAGAAACAAAGAAAAATGTGGGGTTTTTTCAACATTTTTGGTCTTTTTTTGTTAATTTAGCAAAAAATAAAAACCCCAGCGGTGATTAAATACCACCAAAAGAAAGCTCTAGTTGTGTGAAGAAAATAATAAAATTTTAGTTTGGGTACAATGTTGTATGACCGCGCAATTGTCATTCAAAGTGTGAGAGCGCTGAAACCTGAAAAATGGCCTGGGCAGGAAGGTGTAAAATTGCACGGTATTGAAACGGTTAACCACTTGCCAACCGCGCTATGGCAGAATGAAGGCTACAGCGCGGTTGTTCAGTTCTGGGAGAGCGTCATAAGACGTCCCCCCAAAGCGTGCCCACCCGCACGTCCACAGTAGCGCGCACCTGACGATCTCCATGATCGCTGTGTCCTACGGACACAGCTGATCACTTGATGTGGTAAAAGGCCGCTGCGATTGGCCAATGACACAGCAGATCACCGGGTAAATACAGTTGCTGGTTATCGGCTGCACTTTCCTCACACTGTCACAGCATTGCCCGAACATTCTTAACTGATACATTTGCAGGAGAGCTTGTTCTTTTGAAAAACAGACTTACTGGCCAGACCACCAGGTGAAAATGAAAGAAAGCCTCAAAAAGAAAACTAATTCAGCTTCCACATCTAAGAAATAGTAAACTGCAATATAATAAATGTTATCTATTGGGTTTAATACCACTATAAATATTCTATGTAAAGTACACTTTTTGAACTACTTATGTTGCCAAACTCACTGGATTTACCAAAATTGGCACACTCAGAATCTGGTGCAGCTATGCATGGTAACCAATCAGCTTCTAACTTCAGCTTGTTCAATTAAGTTTTGACAACAAAAACCTGCAAGCTGATTGGTTTCTATGCAGAGTTGCACCAGATGTTGCAGGCACCAGCTTTAGTAAATAACTCCCATTGCCTTTCCCTTCTCCTAATAAATTTTCTATTGAGGATTGCCTTGTGTTCACTTAAAACGTATCCTGTTCTTATTACTGCTAATCCTACAGAAACAGGTGAAATTTTGTCAACTTTTTTTAACCATCATTTTTATAAATTGTGCTTTTCGTAGAATTACTTTTATGTATATGTTTTATTCTTTTACCAACTTTGTTTTATCTATAATTTACATATGCCAAAACTGTAAATATTTTTCTGCACATTACTCCATTATAGCTCTAAAAATCCTTTCATTCAAATTTATTCCTTAGTAGCCACAAATTATATAAATTCACTTTGAGTGCACCAAATGCCTTTTAAAACGCAAATTTCGTAAAAGTAGCGGTAACATACAAATCATTAGTAAGACCTCATCTGGAATATGCAGTTCAGTTTTGGGCACCAATTCAGAAAAAGAACATTGGGGAACTGGAGAAAGTACAGAGAAGGGCAACCAAACTGATAAGAGGCATGGAGGAGCTCAGCTATGAGGAAAGATTAAAGGAACTGAATTTATTCTCTCTTGAGAAGAGGAGGTTAAGGGGGAATATGATCAACATGTATAAATACATCAGTGGTTCATATTGTGAACTTGGTGTAGAGTTATTCACCCTGAGGTCATCACAGAGGACAAGGAGGCACTCTTTATGTCTGGAGGAAAATAAATTTAATCTCCAAACACGGAAAGGTTTCTTCACAGTGAGAGCTGTGACAATGTGGAATAGACTCCCTCAAGAGTTGGTTCTGGCCAGCTCAGTGGATTGCTTTAAAAAAAGGCCTGGATTCTTTCTTAGATACACAGAATATAACTGGATACTAACATTTATAGGTAAAATTGATCCAGGGAATATCCGATTGCCTCTCGGGGATCAGGAAGGAACTTTTTTCCCTGCAGGAGCAAATTGGATCATGCTTTGCTGGGGTTTTTTTGCCTTCCTCTGGATTAACTGTGGGTATAGGATTATAACTTTATTTTTTTTAATGGTTGAACTGGATGGACTTTTGTCTTTTTTCAGCCAGACTAACTATGTAACTATGTAAATATAATTACTGTGCTGCACATAGCCTGCGTAGAAAGCAGAGCTGTGGAAGGGACCCAGTAGCTCCACCCCAACAGGCTGCCTGCAGAGAGGTGGATACTGCACAAGGAGATGGAATGACAGTAACTGGTCTTTATTAAAGGAACTTTCTGCTCAGAGGCCAAGTACAGGAGTTGTTTCAGGCTGGATTACCACACAGATCTGTAAGAAATACACAAAAACATCATAATTCAAGTAAAAATGCATGCCTCTTGTTTTTAGACAGTATGTGCTTAGCCTGGAGTTCAGCTTTAAGTATCTACTGTGCCAAATGGGAAATTGTTAAAGAATATGTAAACCCAACATTTCATTCTCCTTCTATGGTGTATGCTGTACCATGTACTTTAATGAAAAAGTATCCTACTATCTTTGTATTTCTTCCCTGGTGTTTCTGCCAGTCCCCCTGCTTTCCTATTAACAACTGGCCACACTAGGCATCAGAGCTGTGCTGAAAACGCAGCCTGTTCTCCTCCAATGATCAGACACAGTCTTTCACTGGGAAGATAAGCATGCTGCTGTTTCTCCTCCCCTAGTTCTGTGAGTTCTTTATGTAGCTTAGAACAGTATGTGGTATGTGATCACTTATGAAAAAAAAAAAAAAGGGGAAAAAAGTATTTATAATGTTTTTATCTATACACAAATGTTTTACCTTTCATTTCTATTTTAATCTGAATGGATTGTTTTACAAGGTGAGGGTTTACATATACTTGAAATATGGCTTATCACCACAGAGATTTACATACAACAATAATTTCTGACTGGATGCAGTGTATATTGCAAAAGCCTGTACAGGGCAGACAAAAGAGTAATAATAATATCTTATTGTCAATATATCAGAAATTTGATCTTTTTGTAATGTCTCAAGATAGGCAGTCACATTTGAACTCTCAAAAGCCAACTTTCATTTTCCAGTTCTAGATATAATTCTAATTGGTCATGAGAAACAGACAGCTCTGAAGAAGAACACCATAAAAAGGTTATAATATTTTATCCTGCTTTTTGAGAGAAAAGAGTTTTCAGTGTAAAGATGGGGTTACCCACAGCAACTATTTCTGCAACATGGAGCAGTCATATGGGTTAAACACATTTTCTGATTCAATGGTGGACATAAAAAATGCTCTGCTTTGCTGTTGCACCCGCTATTGTATCATGCAGCATCATGTTTTGGGAAGGGTGGGCTCAACAGACAAAGAATTTTCATAATAGAAACATAAAACAGACTGCATCAGATTGTGCCAGTAAAAACACCTTTTTTATGAATCAAAATAGTACCATTGCACTTAAAATAAAGTGGCTTATTAGGACAAATCACTGCGCTTGCTCCCTTCTGATGGTAGACCTTGCAACATGTAAGTGGAGATACTCTACCTATCCACTGTAGAAGTCTGGTCTACTTTGCTATACCTTGGGGACATTTTTGTACATTTCTACCTCATGGTGCCTGTAGTGTCCATTCCAGAAGATAATATCCCTGCTTACATCTCTCCTGTTGCTGGCCACCCAGAGTGTCTTTAGCATCTGTTGATGTGTCTTGGTGTTCCATTGGAGGTGTTTTCCCTGATGATATATCCTCTTCAAGTCATTTTTTCTTCTTCTTCTTCTTCTTCATCCTCATCCTCTTCTTCTTCTTCTTCTTCTTCTTCTTCTTCCTCTTCCTCATCCTCTTCTTTTTCATCCTCTTCTTCCTCTTCTTCTTCTTCATCCTCTTCTTCATCCTCTTCCTCTTCTTCTTTTTCTTCTTTTTGTCTTCCTCTTGCAGGTCACTGCTCATGCGCAGATTTTTTATCGGCAAAAAATCGTCCGATTTGCCCACTATTGCCGCGAAAATGGGCCGATCGGCAAAATCGGCCGATTTTTTTCCAACTTTACAGAAAAAAAAACGGCCAAAATACCGAAAAACGGCCGACCAAATAGCCCACTAACGATCCGAAAATCGGCCGATTTTATTTTCGGCCGAAAAATCGGCCGATTTTCGACCCATCTATGGCCTGCATTAGGGCCACAGAATCGTTACTCAGGGACACAGAATCGTTACTCAGGGACACTCTAGATACTCTACCTATCCACTGTAGAAGTCTGGTCTACTTTGCTATACCTTGGGGACATTTTTGTACATTTCTACCTCATGGTGCCTGTAGTGTCCATTCCAGAAGATAATATCCCTGCTTACATCTCTCCTGTTGCTGGCCACCCAGCGAGAGTGTCTTTAGCATCTGTTGATGTGTCTTGGTGTTCCATTGGAGGTGTTTTCCCTGATGATATATCCTCTTCAAGTCATTTTTTTTTTTATAAGTGCAATTTTACTCTTCTGATTCATTAAAGGGTGTATTTCACTGTACTATCCAATGCACTCTGTTTTGTGTTTCTATTTTGCATGTTTCTATGGCCTCTGAATACAGGGACATGGATAAGCGGGTACCACCAGTCCTTCTGTATGGGGCCCAGGCAGCTTGGTAAATCAGATGTGGGCAGGGAGGGTGGCTTCTTCTCCTCTTCCTCCTGCTGGTTTTCAGCTGCTGCAGAGATAGCCATTAGAGATGAGCGAATCGAACATGACGAAGTGGAATTCGTTTCGAATATTAGGAAAAATTCGATTTGCGCCGAATCCGAAAATTAGCAAACTTCGGATGCACGAATCGAATTTTCCCCGATCGGCCAATTTTCATCCCTTCTACAGCCGGCAAAAAGTGTCCCTGCAGAGAGCTCCGCTATTTCTGACAGTTCTCTGACAGTTCCTTCACATTTACAGCGGTTGAAACATTGTATCTATTTGTTTCCATTTAGGATACAGATGTTTTTATTCGGAAACAAATAGATACAATGTTTCAACCGCTGTAAATGTGAAGGAACTGTCAGAGAACTGTCAGAAATAGCGGAGCTCTCTGCAGATACACTTTTTGCTGGACTGGAATTCTTCTTATTTTCATCCTACTTCTTCTTCTTCTTCTTCTTCATCCTCATCCTCATCCTCTTCTTCTTCTTCTTCATCCTCATCCTCTTCTTCTTCTTCTTCTTCCTCATCCTCTTCCTCTTCTTCTTCTTCTTCATCCTCATCCTCTTCTTCTTCATCCTCTTCTTCTTCATCATCCTCATCCTCTTCTTCTTCATCCTCTTCTTCATCATCATCCTCATCCTCTTCTTCTTCTTCTTCTTCTTCTTCTTCATCCTCATCCTCCTCTTATTCTTATTCTTCATCATCATCATCCTCATCCTCTTCTTCTTCTTCTTCTTCATCTTCTTCTTCTTCCTCACCATCATCCTCTTCTTCTTCATCATCATCCTCATCCTCTTCTTCTTCATCCTCATCCTCATCCTCCTCTTCTTCTTCTTCTTCTTCTTCTTCTTCTTCATCCTCATCTTCTTCTTCTTCATCCTCATCCTCTTCTTCTTCTTCTTCTTCTTCTTCATCCTCATCCTCTTCTTCTTCTTCTTCCTCATCCTCATCCTCTTCTTCTTCATCCTCATCCTCTTCTTCTTCTTCTTCTTCTTCTTCTTCTTCTTCTTCCTCATCCTCTTCTTCTTCTTCTTCTTCTTCATCCTCATCCTCTTCTTCTTCTTCTTCATCCTCATCCTCTTCTTCTTCTTCTTCTTCTTCCTCATCCTCTTCTTCTTCTTCTTCTTCTTCATCCTCATCCTCTTCTTCTTCTTCTTCTTCTTCTTCTTCTTCTTCTTCATCCTCATCCTCTTCTTCTTCTTCTTCTTCTTCATCCTCATCCTCATCCTCTTCTTCTTCTTCTTCATCCTCATCCTCTTCTTCTTCTTCTTCCTCATCCTCTTCCTCTTCTTCTTCTTCTTCATCCTCATCCTCTTCTTCTTCATCCTCTTCTTCTTCTTCATCCTCATCCTCTTCTTCTTCATCCTCTTCTTCATCATCATCCTCATCCTCTTCTTCTTCTTCTTCTTCTTCATCCTCATCCTCCTCTTATTCTTATTCTTCATCATCATCATCCTCATCCTCTTCTTCTTCTTCTTCATCTTCTTCTTCTTCCTCACCATCATCCTCTTCTTCTTCATCATCATCCTCATCCTCTTCTTCTTCATCCTCATCCTCATCCTCCTCTTCTTCTTCTTCTTCTTCATCCTCATCTTCTTCTTCTTCATCCTCATCCTCTTCTTCTTCTTCTTCTTCTTCTTCTTCTTCCTCATCCTCTTCTTCTTCTTCTTCCTCATCCTCATCCTCTTCTTCTTCATCCTCATCCTCTTCTTCTTCTTCTTCTTCTTCTTCTTCTTCTTCTTCCTCATCCTCTTCTTCTTCTTCTTCTTCTTCTTCTTCATCCTCATCCTCTTCTTCTTCTTCTTCATCCTCATCCTCTTCTTCTTCTTCTTCTTCTTCTTCTTCCTCATCCTCTTCTTCTTCTTCTTCTTCTTCTTCTTCATCCTCATCCTCTTCTTCTTCTTCTTCTTCTTCTTCTTCTTCATCCTCATCCTCTTCTTCTTCTTCTTCTTCTTCTTCCTCATCCTCATCCTCTTCTTCTTCTTCTTCTTATTCTTCTTCCTCATCCTCTTCTTCTTCTTCTTCATCCTCATCCTCTTCTTCTTCATCCTCATCCTCTTCTTCTTCTTCATCCTCATCCTCTTCTTCTTCATCATCCTCATCCTCTTCTTCTTCATCATCCTCATCCTCCTCTTCTTCTTCTTCTTCATCATCCTCATCCTCTTCTTCTTCTTCTTCATCATCCTCATCCTCACCATCATCCTCTTCTTCTTCTTCATCCTCATCCTCTTCTTCATCCTCATCCTCCTCTTCTTCTTCTTCTTCTTCTTCTTCTTCCTCATCCTCATCCTCTTCTTCTTCTTCTTCCTCATCCTCATCCTCTTCTTCTTCTTCATCCTCATCCTCTTCTTCTTCTTCTTCTTCTTCTTCTTCATCCTAATCCTCTTCTTCTTCTTCTACTTCTTCTTCTTCTTCTTCCTCACCATCATCCTCTTCTTCTTCATCCTCATCCTCTTCTTCTTATTCTTCTTCATCCTCATCCTCCTCTTCTTCTTCTTCTTCTTCATCCTCATCCTCTTCTTCTTCTTCTTCTTCTTCTTCATCCTCATCCTCTTCTTCTTCTTCTTCTTCTTCTTCTTCTTCTTCCTCATCCTCTTCTTCATCCTCATTCTCTTCTTCTTCATCCTCATCCTCTTCTTCTTCATCCTCTTCTTCTTCATCATCCTCATCCTCTTCTTCTTCTTCTTCTTCTTCATCCTCATCCTCCTCTTATTCTTATTCTTCTTCATCATCATCCTCATCCTCTTCTTCTTCTTCTTCTTCTTCTTCTTCCTCACCATCATCCTCTTCTTCTTCTTCATCATCATCCTCATCCTCTTCTTCTTCTTCTTTATCCTCATCCTCTTCTTCTTCTTCTTCTTCTTCATCCTCATCTTCTTCTTCTTCATCCTCATCCTCTTCTTCTGCTTCTTCTTCATCCTCATCCTCTTCTTCTTCTTCTTCCTCATCCTCTTCTTCTTCTTCTTCATCCTCATCCTCTTCTTCTTCTTCTTCTTCTTCCTCATCCTCTTCTTCTTCTTCTTCTTCATCCTCATCCTCTTCTTCTTCTTCTTCATCCTCTTCCTCTTCTTCTTCTTCTTCTTCCTCATCCTCTTCTTCTTCTTCTTCTTCTTCTTCTTCATCCTCATCCTCTTCTTCTTCATCCTCATCCTCTTCTTCTTCATCATCATCCTCATCCTCTTCTTCTTCTTCTTCATCCTCATCCTCCTGTTCTTCTTCTTCTTCTTCTTCTTCTTCATCCTCATCGTCTTCTTCTTCTTCATCATCCTCATCCTCACCATCATCCTCTTCTTCTTCATCATCCTCGTCCTCTTCTTCATCCTCATCCTCCTCTTCTTCTTCTTCTTCTTCTTCCTCATCCTCATCCTCTTCTTCTTCTTCTTCTTCTTCTTCCTCATCCTCATCCTCTTCTTCATTTTCTTCTTCTTCATCATCCTCATCCTCATCCTCTTCTTCTTCTTCTTCTTCTTCATCCTCATCCTCTTCTTCTTCATCCTCATCCTCTTCTTATTCTTCATCCTCATCCTCTTCTTCTTCTTCTTCTTCTTCATCATCCTCATCCTCCTCTTCTTCTTCTTCTTCTTCTTCTTCTTCTTCATCATCCTAATCCTCTTCTTCTTCTTCTTCTTCTTCTTCTTCTTCTTCTTCCTCACCATCATCCTCTTCTTCTTCATCCTCATCCTCTTCTTCATCCTCATCCTCTTCTTCTTCTTCTTCTTCTTCTTCCTCATCCTCATCCTCTTCTTCTTCTTCTTCTTCTTCATCCTCATCCTCTTCTTCTTCTTCTTCTTCATCCTCATCCTCCTCTTCTTCTTCTTCTTCATCCTCATCCTCATCCTCTTCTTCTTCTTCATCCTCATCCTCTTCTTCTTCTTCTTCTTTTTCTTCTTCCTCTTCCTCATCCTCTTCTTTTTCATCCTCTTCTTCCTCTTCTTCTTCTTCATCCTCTTCTTCATCCTCTTCTTCTTTTTCTTCTTTTTGTCTTCCTCTTGCAGGTCACTGCTCATGCGCAGATTTTTTATCGGCAAAAAATCGTCTGATTTGCCCACTATTGCCGCGAAAATCGGCCGATTTTTTTTCCAACTTTACAGAAAAAAAAAACGGCCAAAATACCAAAAAACGGCCGACCAAATAGCCCACTAACGATCCGAAAATCGGCCGATTTTATTTTCGGCCGAAAAATCGGCCGATTTGCGACCCATCTATGGCCTGCATTAGGGCCACAGAGACTTTAGGGCCACAGAATCGTTACTCAGGTACACAGAATCGTTTCTCAGGGACACAGAATTGTTACTCAGGGACACAGAATTCTTACTCAGGGACACAGAATCGTTACTCAGGGACACATAATCGTTACTCAGGGACACAGTATCGTTACTTAGGGCCACAGCTATCAAAGAATTGAAAATTTAAAGTGACATACACCCTTTTTTTTTTTGGTGGCTGTCGTGCACAGTTGGTGCTGCAGTTTGCCGATTGTGCAAAATAAACTGACTTTCTGCTTCACAACCACTATTGTACGTTCAAAGAGTTAAATCCATTTACACGCCGGCTGGCGGTAATATTTTTTGGGTGATTAGTGCATTCCAGTGACACAAACGTACAGTTTCCAGCCAACGGCAAGCTGCAATTGACCGATTGTGTACAATAAACTGACTTTCTGCTTCACAACCACTATTGGCCTTCAATTGAAGCTGCTTCCGCTCCGCCACTCTGCCATTGGACTCTTGATAGTCGTCTCCCCACACTGCTGCTGGGGGGACTTTTTAACCTAGGCCTGTGTATGGCCTTCAATTGAAGCTGCTTCCGCTCCGCCACTGGACTCTTGATAGTCGTCTCCCCACACTGCTGCTGGGGGGACTTTTTAACATAGGCCTCTGTATGGCCTTCAATTTAAGCTGCTTACGCTTTGCCACTCTGCCATGGGCCCCTGTACCGCCTCCTCATGCTGCTGCCAGGACCAGAGTGTGTCATGGGTCCCTGTACGGCCTCCCATTGCTGCTGTCTCCATCGCCACACTCTGCCATGTGCCACTTTCAGGTCTCCTCACACTGCTGGTGGGTTCCATTTTGTCATAGGGTGCTGTATGGCCTCCCATTGCTGCTGCCTCCACCGCCACACTGTGGCTCCACACTCTGGTTTTGGCCCCGTGACTGCCCAAATGAGTGAAGTGTGCGGTGATTCTAAGATCGACGGCACTCATCTGCATGTCATACTGACTGACAGTATTATTTCTCTTCCCCAGCAGACTCCAAGGGCATTTAAATTAAAGGTACAGTGTTCTGCACTAATATAAAGGCTCTCTGAAGCCTAGAAACCCTTTTAATAAGTTAAATTCGCAGCGAATAAATTTGCATCGAATCAAATTTATTCCGCAACTTCGGCGAATCAGCCAAATCGAATTTTTGAATAATTCGCTCATCTCTAATAGCCATACAGGGAATCGGTTGCAGTAATTTCCCCGCCACAACCATCACCTTCCCTGTGCACCATACAATTCCCCCTGCTGCCAAAGCCCCCTGTGTGCTCCACCCCCACAATACTGCCAGCTTCTCTCCTCTCCTTCCCACCAAATACTGCAAGGATACAATAGGATCCAAGATGGAGAGTGGGGGAAGTGTCCAGTACATATGTCACATGTACCAGCCCCTTCCTTTCCTGAATGAACACAATGAGTGTAGCAATCACTCACTGTGTTGATTCATAACTGAAGCATAGTAAACTGTTTTTTTTTGGTGGGGGGGGTGTAGCAATCGTGCACACAGAGATGGATGCGGTCATCCATTTTGCTCCAAACCCTCCATCTTGTATCTCTCTCTCCCTCCTCCAAATCCCCCCTCCCTCTCTGTTGAGTGACATTTGGTCTGTATGATGCAGAGATCACAGGCAATCAGGCTCAGTGGGAGAGCTCCAGGGCTTTAAAATCCCAACCTAGATGGTGCCCAGATGTCTGTTAGCTTCTCAATCTGGGATATCGTAAAGCCATAAAACCAGTCCTTCACTGGGCTTCAAAGACATTCCAGGTAGTCGTAAAACGGACTCACATTTAAAAATCCCCTTTTCCCCTATGATTTCATATCTTGGAATATGAAAGACTTACATAAAAACCAGGCATATATTCAGATGGGTCACATTAATACAAGTCGCCTGATATATTACACCCCCGAGCTGGAATCTACAGGAGAGCAGAAAACGATATCATCCTAACCATCCCAGCAGGTATGTCATATTTCATATCTAGACGTTTGGCAGGTGATTCTGCATATTAATCTACTGGTGGATAGAATGTTACAGGTATCCAGGGAAAGTTATTGCCCTGGTATCAACTTGGGTGGGATTTTGGTTCTAGCTTGGGTCTCCACCCAACACCCTCCCCAAATGAGGCGATTGGTTCTCTGCTTCAAGGAGACACCCTGCTGAGTTCCTAGCAAAGCTGTTATGCTTGGAGCTAAGCTGCGTTGAGCCAAGTTGAAGAATTCTCCCTTTTAACATCGGAACCAACTACGGGAGATAAAGGCCCTTTTGCTCAGGAAACTTGATCTGCTAAACCAAGGCTGGCGGCAAGTACTTTATCTCTCTAAACTTCTTTCTGTTATCTCTTTGCTGTGTTATTGCTCTCTGTATATTTATATATATATATATATATATACATATTTTTCTGTAAATATTTTTATTGCACCCTTTTGACCTTTTTAGTAATAAATCTTACTTTCTGAAAGTGTTGAACTGTTTCTAAAGCTCTTTAATGCAAACTAAGAACCCCTGTCTCTGAAGAGTGCTACTGTGTGTGTTTAAACCTCTATATACCCTGCCTGCGGTGACAGTGGTATACAGATGATTATTCAACATCATAGTGTTATTGCTGATATTGCCGAGTTTCCTCTTTCTCTGTACAAAAAGGAGGTGGTGGCAGTGTGAAGGGTTAATTGAGTAATTAACCTGACCCGGTAACAATCGCTCCCAGGCTGCAGATACACAGAGTGTGGTCCATTAGCTGGAAAATTTTTGTGCAGGGTGCAGCTGGGCATGGCATTGTTACGCATGTGACAGCTCGGTTTTAGATTGGCTAGGCTTCAGTCACAAGATTGGTGAGAAGGGCTGGGGTCTGGCACCACGATCATCACAGGGGGGCCCTGTCAGGGCTGTATGGGACCCCATGGTTTCTAACAGCAGCCCTGTCTGAATATATACAGAGCTTGCAAGAAAACACAGATTTATTTTGGTACCAGTGAAACTCCATACATTTAAGTGTAACTCCACTTTTGTGGGAAAAAAATAGCAAATTAAAAAATATATATAGCATGTACAATTGCTAGACAAGTCATATTGTAATTGAATTTAATTAAAAATGACCTTTCCTTTCAATCTACAGTATGGTCATTTTCTGTAAAATGCAATGCAATATGGTAACCCGGCGGTGTTCCTTACACAAATGGTGTATGGAACACCCCCAGCAATTTAATTTCCTGCTTGTGTGATTGGCTCACGGATTTTCCCAGAAGTCTTCACTAAGATACAATTCTGATTTTGAACATCTCTTGCAACAAATATGTAATTTTTGGCGAGATACTCCCAAAAGGAAATCATTTTTAAAAGGAATACAGACGGGGACACTCGTGAGCAGCGTCCATTATGGCCACTCGGTAGGTGCACTCCTCACCCGCTAAACACATAGGCCGACCCACCGACTCTCAGGGTGGGTCGGCTTCAAACCCACTAACTCCCCCTGGATCGTTATTACCTACCACACCGATGGGCAAAAAAATGGGGGCCGTCCATGTCTCCAGCGCTCGGCAGACTGCGTCGGAACTTGCGGCCTACCTGCCGGAGGCCGCATCTGAAGCACCAGCCTCTTCCTCTGGGCCACCTTTGGAAGAAGACATTCAGCAGGAAGAGGACCCTCCCTCTGACCCCTCTACAATCCAGTCCATCCTGCTCTTCTCCGGGTTCAAGTATCCAGGACTTCCTTTGTTGTGTTTCACCGTTGGATCCTTTTGACGGGACCATGAGTTTGGCCTTTTAGGCATTCCCAGTTTGATAGTGTTCCATGACTGGGCACTACCCATCTGACTCCCTTTGGGTTCCATTGTAGGGTGAAGGGGGTCACCTCCTGGTTTGTGACTTTTTGCCACTGTAGAATGTTACGGGTCCCAGCGCCATTGGTTGGGCTCCTGTTAGCAGAGTGGGCCAATGGTTCCCTCGGGCTCCAGGGGATGAAGAAAGCTCAGATAGGCCATTACTCGGTGCCGAGATGATAGCCTTGCTGGGACGCTGGGGTGGGAGACCACCTGGGCTATGCTGTTTTGTTTCCATTACGGTCTGTAATCGTCCCCCCAGAGGGGGGTTGGGCTCCCAAGCCTAGCTGGGTTTTCAAAGAGGAGGTTTCCACGGATGGAACCCGCTTCTGAGGACACATGTACTTGCTAATGTGGGATTATTATGCTTGCTGTCTTTTGCCCCTTGAGGGATTATGTTTCTGATGTATCCAGTTGCAGCCATATGTCCGGTGATAGAGCCACTCTCAACTAGTATCCTTTGAGTGTAGATTGCACTTCACCATTGATGTAATATGATTGTGCTATTGTATATATTTTCTATGTCTTTATCCTCTTTTCTTTTCTTGTTTTCCTTCCTTTTTTGGTTTTTCTGCTCTTGCCTTATACAGGGTTTCAGGATGCCAGGGTCCGACTGTCTTTGGGAATGGAATGTGTTGGCCAATTTATGAGCTTTCTGCTGAGTGGATTCCGCGGATTCCGCCGATTCCGCCATGACTTCACCCCTTTTGAAAGTCCATTCACAAAATATTCAAGGCTTTAATTCATGTCAGAAGAGGTCTAATGTTTTTCACCACCTCAAATCACAACAAATTGACATGGTATGCTTGCAAGAAACCAGGTTTTCCCAGTCCTCCGCCCCGGGGTATCTTTCGCCTCATTATCCCACTTTCTACACAGCCTTGGCTCCTGAGAAATGACAGGGTGTTCTGATAGCTTTTAACCATAATCTCCCTTTCGTTTGTGTTCAGAATATAGCAGACCCCACGGGTAGGTACTTGCTCCTACAGGGCACCCTCTTGGACCAGGAGATTTTGTCTTTTATTATGCCCCCAATCGCTTTCAGCATACATTTTCTCCCATCTTTGCACCATCACTTCCCAACACTCCAAGGGTCTTCTCCTTCTTTTGCAGTATTCAAATGTTACATTGGATTCCAGTCTAAATAGGCACTATGCCCAGAGGGCGGCCCCTTCTCACGACTTAGTGTTGGAGGAACGTATGAGCTCTCTTTTGCAGACTGCGGGGCTGGCAGACGCTTGGAGGGAACTTTACCCAGCGGAGTGTGACTTCACATTCTATTCAAATCCCCATAACAGTTTCTGCAGAATTGAGCACATATCTATGCATGTCCAGCAACTTCCTTTAGTCAGGCGAATATCTATCCCCTCCTCGCCCTAGACAGATCACAATCCCCTGGTTCTACTCCTTGTCCTTTTGGGGTCGGTACAGTGCCCTTTTCACTGGTGCATTAACGAATCTTTATTGACCACTCAGGTTACTTGCCAACAAATAGAATCCATCATACGTACATATTTCACAGAAAACTCTTTGGCAGTGCCTCTGTGGGAGGCGCATAAAGCCATGGTGCGGGGCCATATCATACAGTTAGCTGCGGCCCGGAAGCGGGAGCGGAAGCGTCATCTTTTGGATCTTCATTCTCTACTAGCATAAATGTTATACTTGTGCTAATAAGCTGGGTCCAATGCTGACTAGGAAGCTCAACTCTGCGGGGAAGCCCCATAGACTGGTCTGGTTACGACTCCCTGCAGGGGGGCTGTACTTCCAACCTCCAGCAGATCGTTTCACATTTTGTGGACTTCCTTTCACACCTATACGCACAGCTGAAACCCTTCCCTGTAGCTCGGGCAGAAGCATGCTTTTAAGATCTATGACTTCCTGGCTTGTCCGAAGCGGCGCAGGTAGCCCTCAATGCTGGTGTAACTGCATCGAAAGTACTTCAAGCTATCAAATCTTTACGATCCACCACGGCCCCGGTCCCTGATAGCTTTTCAGGCCTCTATTATAAGAAATTTGCAACCCTGCTGGCGCTTTTTTTGGCTGGTTACGTCAATGAATTATGACAGGGTTCCTTGCCCTCTCCAGATGCGCTCAGAGCTCACATCTCAGTGATTCCGAAGACAATGGATGATGTGCAGGAACCACAAGCCTTTCGGCCCATTTCTCTTCTTAATGATGATCTGAAGATACTGGGCAAGATTCTCAGTCTTCGTATCAATAAATATTTGTGTAATCTGGTCCACAGAGACCAAGTAGGTTTCGCCCCCGGGAGACAGGTGGGTGATAACATTCGTAAGGTGGTCCATCTTCTGCAGCAGTGGAAAATCTCGGGATTCCTACTGTCGCTAGACATATATAAAACTTTTGATTCCCTATACTGGGAATACCTACGGCTCGTGCTGTCCCATTGGGGCTTTGAGGATTCTATTCTTTCTTGGATTCAGGCTCTGTACTCTTCCCCCTCGGCTGCGGTTAAGTACGCAGGATATTTCTCGGATCCTTTTCCTATTTGGCAAGGGACGAGACAGGGATGCCCCCTGTCCCTTGCGCTTTTTGTCCTGGCGCTTGAGCTGCTTGCTTTAGCGCTCTGGGCTCATTGTAATATACCGGATGTTCCATACACAGGACAGGAGTTTAAGCTGAACCTCTTTACAGATGATGCCTCCCTGACTCTCACCAATCCCTTGACGATTCTCCCAAATTTGCAACAGGTTCTTACGTGTTTCTCCTCGATTTTGGGTCTCCGTATTAATCTGGATAAGACTGTCTGTCAGGGCTCTGTCCTCTGCAGAGGTGTTAGGAGACCTGGCACCCCTGCCAGTACCTTTCATGGCCACAGAAGTTCACATCGGCTCAAATGTGGCGCCAAACGACCTTTATAAGGAAGCCCTGCACTACTCTCAGGTGCTGGTTGATCTCTGGCTCCCTAGTACCTTTGTTCCCTTGCTATCCTGACTTGTGATTTCCTGTTAATGACTTGGCTTGCTCCTTGACCTGTCTGCTCTTTTTAACCCCGACCTAACCTCGGCTTGTCTAACGGATCTTCTCTCCTGCTCTCTGTGTATGACCTCGGCTATCCTTTTTGACTACGTCTGCTCCGATCCCCACCTGGCACACGAGCTTGGCTCGAACTGGTTATCCTTTGATCCTCTGTTCTCTGGAAGACATGCATACCTCACACAGGCGTCCCCAGCCTGCAGACCCCATCTCAGCTCATCAGCCGTGCTCCTGGGTGGACCACCAAACAAGCACTCCCACAGGTGACCTGTGCTACTCTGGACCTGACTCCTGCTGTCCCACCTGTCCCACCTTCAGGGGAGTCTGGAACTTAGCCGCAAGGGAAGCCCTCTCTCCATTGGCCTCTGTCACCAGGTACATGATACTGTCGCTCTCAATATTACGTTGGCCTCAGATTTGGCTTTGGGCCTACAGTCCCACGTCCCTTACAAGTGGGCTTCCTTTTCACTGGAATACCTGGGCATTCGCCTGACCCCTACCTATGCCTCTTTGTTTGCTGTGAATTATTATCCATTGTTTAGCTCTGTATCTTCTCTTATGCATTCTTGGCAATTCCTGCACCTGTCCTGGATAGGACAGATTAACTCGGTGAAAATGACCATCCTGCCTAAATTGTTGTGTCATTTTGATTGTTTCCAAGGAGCAGATCCACCAGCTCAGTGAGGCAATAGGATGGTTCCATCATATCAGTCTTTCCACAATGAAGTACATTCGCCCCACTTCTTCAGCAAAGCAATGCCACAATTTTCTAACAGAGCAATATCATCAGTTTAGCTACCCAACAGAGCACTACCATTGGCTCTGTTCTCCATAAGAACAGTGCCATCAGCTGATTTCTCGAACACAGCAGTAACAACAGCTTAATTATCCAGCTGAGCACTACCATCAGTTCAATTATTCAGCAGAGCAGTGCCACCAGTTAAACTCTTTTTTAGAGCAGTGCCACCAGCTAAGTCCTCCAACAGAGATCTGATGAACCCCAAACTATGTGGATTGGATGGGGGAGCATTACTGAACACTTCGCCATCCACATTTTCCCCATAAATTGCTGCTAAGTAAAACTGTCAGATATATATTTCATGTCTATGCTTAAAAAAAATCAGGTAATGGTGCAAGAAGTGAAGAGTGAGTTCCTCAGTGGATACACATCAAAAAATAGTTCTTGAAAGGAGGTTCATTTCCAGTGGATCCAGTGCAACACCGCAAGAGATTGAAGAGATCTCTAGAGTAACAAACAGGGCAAAATTTAAGTGTAGTAAACATATATTTATTGAGTAAAAAGACAACTGGCCACTCACATGCATCAGAATAATAAGCTCCTGTCAACGGTATCTCAATATGGTGGTCTGCTGCTGGAACCACCGTGTCATAGATGCAGGGAATCCAGTCCACAATCTGCAGCTAGCAGCTCAGATCCAGAGACAACTAGGAAGTCGGTGACATCAGATGCTAGGAAGCGTCAAGGGAACACTATGCTCTTCAAAGTGATCCTGCCTTCTGTAGCTTGCCCACCATGTGACAGACTGAAAAGGTCGCATTTTACTGTTGCTTATTTAAATTTTGTCATATATTTTCTGTATTTATTTCCTGTATCATTTTTATTTTCATTAAAATAATATTTTTTATGTTTTAACTTTGTAATGCTGAATCTCTGAAAATAGAAATTAAGAACCTTGCCTCCATGAAGAGCTACTATAGTGTAAAACTCTGTTATGTTCTGTCTAGGTGTAGCAGCACTTGATACATATTTTAAAAGGTCTGCAATGCAACAGCGAATGCTGTGAATGTCCAATAAAACGTGATGTTGGCTTCTGTATGGGAGTGTAAAGGTTTAACTGCTCAGTTAACTTACTCTAGTGACAATCACTCTAAGCCTCCTTTCACACAGGCGTTCTGTTTTGTCCGTTTTTCATCCAGGAAAACACATCAATGCATCTCTAAAACGGATGTAAACCGATAATCACATCTGCATCTGCCAACATCTGTTTTTTGAAATGGATGAAAATCCTATTTTTGTTCTGTTAAAAAAAGGGAACAGATGAAAAACGGATGTAAATGGACAAGCAGTCTGTTTTTGCATCCATGTTTGCATTGGTAGTGAGTGGAAAATAACTGATGTAAAAACTGATGTAAAAACATTACTAAACTGATGAAACAAATGGAACACCCATGTGAAAGGCCCCTAAGATGGAAAATTTCTGAGCAGGGTGAGGCTGAGTGTGAAATCTTCACAAGCACAACCATTAGCTTAATCTTCCAGAAGAGCAGTGCAATCAGCTGAAATTTCTGAAAGAGCAGTAATACCGCTTAACTCTCCACCCCAAAAGGGCAGAACGATCAGCTTGATTTTGCACACTAAAGGAGCACTAACATCAGCTTGATTGTCCACCCCAGCAGAGATGTACCATCAGCTCAACTCTGTATTCTGGCATAACAGCAGCTTCAGCTAAGCTCTTAAACATAACAATATCAACAGCTCCCATCCCCAGCTTATAGTTCTAATACTTTGATATACAAATAAATACATGTAAAATTCTGAGATTATTTCTTGTTTTATAACCAAGAAGGAAGGATACCTTGAATGATCCCCAGTAATAAATGACCACCAAAATAAAGATCCATTCATTTGTGTAAACGCAGGCTTATTTAACCGCTTCCCATCCGCCCTATAGCAGAAATACTGCTACAGGGCGGCACGGGTGCGCAAAATCAAGTATATATACGTGATTTTGCATTTCTGGGTAGGGGGCGCACGCACCCTACCCGCACCGCCATTTGCGGCTGTCAATCACCAGGTCCCGGCCGGTGATTACCGAGCATCCCCGAGGGGGAGGAGGACTGTTTTGTTTACTAACAGTTCTCCTCCCTGTCAGCTCGGGCACACTGCTTTGGATGGCTGTATCAAAACAGTGTGATTACAGGGAAGCACACTGATACGGCCCCCTAGTAAAACACTCCCTGCACACAGTTAACCCTTTGATCGCCCTTCATGTTAACCCCTTCCTGTCCAGTGTCATTAGTACAGTGTCAGTGATTTTTTTTTTAGCACTGATCACTGTATTGGTGTCACTGGGGATGTCAGTGTCAACAAGTCTGTTCCCCCAGTGTCAGAATGTAGCAGTCCCGCTATAAGTCACTGATCGTCGCCATTACTAGTAAAAAAAATTAAAAATTCCAGTATCTATACCTCCATTTGTAAACGTTATAACTTTCACATAAACCAATTAATGTACATGTATTGGGATTTTTTTAGCAAAGACGTAGCAGAATACATTTTGGCCTAAATGTATGACAAAATATAATTTTTTTTTATTTTTTACTGGACATGTTTAATAGTAAAAAGTCAAAAATATATTTTTTTTCTCAAAATTGTTGGTCCTTTTTTTTATAGCGCAAAAAATAAAAATCGCACAGGCGATCAAATACCACCGAAAGAAAGCTCAAGTTGTGAGAAAAAAGGATGTAAATTTCATTTGGGTGCAGCATTGCATGACTGCACAATTGTCAGTTAAAGTAACACAAAAAATGGCCTAGTCAGGAAGGGAGGTAAATCCTCTGGAGGGCAAGTGGTTAATAATGTTGTGTAAGACAGTCAACACCAATCACCATGGACATGAGCAATCACCAAACCTGTTCCAGACCAGAGATAACTGTCATCTCAAGTCTACAGACAGATTTAAAGGCCGATTTAAAGGTAATCATTAAAATAATTGCTTCATCATCAAGAGAGAAGGGTGGATGTAGAAGCAGAGCTGACAAGCAAAATTTCACATTTCAGTCACCTAAAAGAATGTTGGGTCAGGATATAAGGTAGTAAAATTATCTGGGGTAGGCCAGAAGGAAGCATCAGCAATAACAGAAAAAAGAGCTGTCATTCACAAAGTTATTGCATAGTGTCAGCAAGCCAATTAATCCCAACCAGGCATCTGACATGGTGACTAGCAGCATTATTCAATAAAAATGATTTAGTTCTTACTGCATTTCTAATCAGCTTATGAGTTAAGAAATGTCACAGTTCAATAAAGTCGTTTTTACATCTGGCTTCTATTTAAGAAATATTGTTAAAATTGCGTCAATTCTTAAAATGTAAGAACTAAAAGATAACACTATTCTTATGGACGCTTTCATGCTCTCCTTATACTGTTGCCTAGCAACTCTACATCTTTTTTTTTTTTTTAACAACCTACTTTAACCATATTGAACTGTACATTGGAGATGTAAAGATGTAAGTGAATATTATATTATTGGTTTGTGAGACTGGAAACTGCAGCTGCATGTGGTGCAATCACTGAAGGATTGTCAGACCTTCCACCATCTACTGAATGCTGGGGAGACATTACAATCTGATTGTACAACCGCCTTCAAAGGGTAACTACTGGAGCGGTTGCGCTTCCATGCCAACCAAAATTCCTCCCTGAGAAGCCTTACATTTATGTGTCCCTACTCTGAATGTTTGCTGTACAGTCTGTTTAGCGTCACACAGCCCCATCTTCAGAATGTTCACTATTACCCACATGGAAGAAAAATATATTTGAAATATACTTTAAAAATATTCTTCCCAAATATATTGCCATATATATGAAATACCACAAGTTTAGCCACATTCAATATATTGCAAAATATATTTCAATATATATATAGATATATATATATATATCTATATATAGATATATATTCTGCATGTTGAAATGCATTTTTATTCCAAAATATATGAAAAATATTTTTAAAATTACATTTCAAATATACCATATGTCTTTAAAAAATACAAATCTACATTTTTTTAATGCCTTTACAAATATATGTAAAAATATATGTTAAAATGACATTTTTTATATGTTAAAGAAAATCAGAAGAAAATATTTAAAAATATATATTTTTAAAAATATGTATTTTTTAAATATATTCTTCAGATTTTTTTAGATATATATATATATGAGTTATATATTTGTAACTCAGAAAAGGATAACAGGGTGCCCTCTCAAAATATAAGGTGAAGGTGTGATTCCAAAAGCCTTCCAACTAGTTGCATGATATAACTTAGCTAACTCAGGATAGGCATTATTCATCCAAATTTGGACACTACAGGGAATGAAGCCTATAATCTGTTGTAGTTGTTTAGCCTCAGTCCAAATTTTATGCAGTAGAACAGTGCTCTCCTAATTTCAGCCCAGGGGCACTGAATGTGGGACTTTGCTTGCTTTTATCCAGCCTTTGGGTCACTATTTCATCCACTGATACCAACAATGGGGCATGATTTACCCCACTGACATCAATGAAGGGGCACAATTCCTCCCAAGGACACCAACAATGGGTCACAATGACACCAATAATGGGACACAATTTCTCCAAAGACACCAACAATGGGACACAGTTCCTCCCACTGACACCAAAGATGGGGCACTATTCTTCCCAGTAACACCAAAGATGAGTTATTGTCTGTTCCCTCTGACATCAGGACCTTGTCTATTCCCTCTGACATCGGGACCTTTTCTACTCCCAATAGCCACAGCCGGGCCCCCCTAAAGTCTGAAAAGAGAGGTAAATATTGTGATTTAGGAGAGAAGAGATGTAAATCTGGAGGAAAAAGTCAATTTGTATAAGACTGTGTACTCTATATAAATTATTTAAATCCTGGAAAACTCTTTAAAGGAATACTATACTGTAATCAAAAATAAGATAACACTTTGGGGGAGGTTTACTAAAATTGGAGCATTCATAATCTGGTGCAGCTGTGCATGGTAGCCAATCAGCTTCTACCCTCAGCTTGTTTAATTAAGCTTTGCCAACAAAACCTGGAAGCTGATTGGTTTCTATGCAGAGCTGTACCAGATTTTGCATCATGCAGTTTTAGCAAATAACTCATTTTGTATTTTATTGTTGTTAAAAAATACTATTCTTTACCTGTAAAAATAATTACCATTCCAGTTCAATCTACAATCACTGTAGTCAGTGGCTCACTGATTTTTTATGTCTTTCAAAAAGAAGATTAGCACCTCTGACATAAAATAAAATGCCAATCTTTACTTAAAACAAAAATTATAAATTGATATAGTAACATCCCACTCCAGCCAGATAGCATCTTTTGAACCCCACTAGTTTTTGTAAATTCTAAACAACTTTGATACTAAATTTTTTGTCTTATTTTTGACGTGAGAATGCGATTAACAATGAGAGTAACAGTTTGTTAGTATTGTATGAGAACAAACTAGCAATGCTGAGTCTAGAACTGAACATTAATAAGAGCTTAAATGGATAGCGGTTGATCTAACAATTAGCAGGTAGAGGAAGGGGGGGAAAGGCCTCATCTATATCACAATTTATTATCTTTACCTGAATATCTAACCCTTTCACCCATCAATCACAACCATGTCAGTGCAGAGAAACATCTGAATCAAGCCAGGTTTGCACCCCCTGAAAATTCTCCGCAGACTACACCGCATAAAGCATGGTCTAGGACCTTCTCCAATGTGTGAATGAACAATAAACCAGTACACTGTTCAGATCATCTCTCTGATCGGTCCTACTCTCAGGTGCAGTGCTGTAGAGCCTAACTGACTTACAGTGACCCCTTCCTTCACCCAATGTGAGTGCTGCTTTGAGAGTATAGGAAGCTGATATCAAGACAGATTCAGGCACTTAGGTTGCTTGCATATAAAGATATAGTTTAATGAATTCATAAGGGAATTAAAAGGTAGCTTTGTATGTCTATTGAGTTTAGTATTGCAACACACATATAGATGCCTAGGTCAGGAAGTATAGCTGGCTGATGTTTCCTTTAGGCAAGCATGTCTACCAGTATTTGATTGCCCCAGGTCTTAGAGCACAATGCTATAGTTCCTGGACAGTAGGCTCCAGAACTGAGCAACAGACAAGGAAGGGTATCTATAGTCCCCAGGCTGGTCAAGTAGCAGACAGTGGTTAGTAGTGGAATCCTGGGAGAGTCCAAGTTCAGGGCAGGTAGTTAGTAAGTCTAGTTGAAACAGTTCCAAGGTATGGGCTGGTAGTTCAGGTTCAGGCAGCAATGCAAAGAGTAATCTGGGTCCAAGGCAAAGGTCTGAGACAAGGGAATTCAAGATAATAGCAGTTGGTCAAGGGAAACAAACAGGGATCCAGGAAGCTAAGGCTATCACAAGCACAGAGGCAAAGGCTGATGAGATCTAAATAAGTTGCCTCCAGTGCGGAGGACCAATCCAGCTAAGGTGTGTATGGCTAGCCTCGTTACTCTGCAGTTGATTGAAGCAATTAGGAGTCTGAGAAGACTTGTTAGCCTGAAGCTGATAGGAACAAGTAGGAGTCTGAGAGGAAGAAACGTTAGCCTTCAGCTGATGATAGAACATGGAAGGCTGCCTAACAAGCATTAGAATGGGGATTATTTCTGTACTGGGGTGTGTTAAGAAATGTGTCACCATTGAACTAAGTTTAACACAAAGCAAGGGAACACAGTACCAGAGGGATAAGACAAGATGTGGTAATAGATAAGTCAAAGCTCAAAACCAGAAATTCATTAGCAAACAAAAAAAAATTCAAATAGTCCTGCATACCATCATTCAAGGCCAGGTGGTTACCCAGAGTTCAGGAGCAGTAAGGAAACTGGGACAGGACAGATATAGAGTGAAATAGGAGATAAAAGCAAGAGACCCAATGGATATGGAGTCAGGAACACAGGAGACCAGATCAGGAACACAGAGATGACAGGGTTAATAAAGTACAGTCTGTGGACTGGACAGACAGGAACAGCAATGGATTACAAAGAAGCCCACCACAGTTTTAGGAATGTCTACACTGCAATGTCCACCAGAGTGAGGACACTGGTACTTTTTAAAGGGGCATGGACCAATCAGGAAGCAATTACTGAACATTCCCCCAGCCGACCTACCAATGTCAAACTACATTTCTGATGGATGACCAAGTCAAAAACAACTAATTCTTACCTAGAAGAATGCTCTACATATTGGTCCCTGATCCAGCATTTGATGATTAGCATTATGCAGCATAAGTGGTGACAAAAAAGGTGTAGCATGTATTTAAAGGTAGTATCATTTGAATGTTCCTTGAAAGGCATGAGCTTCACATACAGCCTTGACATACACAAGAAATATAAAATTTATGTAAGTATAAGAGAAGTCAACTCAATACAGTATTTCTCTTTAATATAAAAGATTATATGGTTCTTTTGTTGTGACTAAAATTAGGTTAGTCATTACATTTTGAATCAGCAAAACAATGTAAGAGTACTATTTTATTTGTAAATTAAGTTTTACAACAGAGGAAGGGCAGGGATACATAATCCATTTGCACTATGGTACCAGCATTAAAAGTAATGTTCTTGTAATGTTGTGATATTTTCTGTCTGGAGATATTTTTCCCCTTCAAGCTTTCCCGAACAATCATGCCAATGTCAGAACATATTGCGTAATCAATCATCCAGACAGGTAAAGGCATTCTGTACAAAATTTATCTGAGATAAAACGATTAAGCCCCATACACTTAAGACTGTCAAAATGATTTGCCATTTATATTTTTATATTTGTGCTCCTCTGATAATAGACTGCAATACTTAGTGCTCTTAAGATTCCAGTAGCAGCAGTTTATATGAGGAAATGGGTTCTAGAGTCATGAGTAGTACAAGTAGCTTTACGGAACAAGAGCTTTATTTTTAAAACTCAACTTCAGCCTCATGAAATAAAAAAGGTAGACCTTGAATCATGCCTTTTTCAATAGTGCTACCCTATAAAAAGGAAGAGATGTCTTTGTTTATGAATGCCATTCCAAAGGCTGGGGTAATGTTCAGTGACCGAATGAAAGAAAATCTATAACTCAAGGTCACAGAATAATTTTCTTTACATGTACATTTTCCCTGTGTCAAGTATTCGGCAACAAATAATCGGAAGCGTTTCTATATAAGTAATATTTTATAATTGTCATCATAAACTTAAGTAAAAATATACTGTATATTTCAATTCTGACCCTTATTCTATTTACTTGTATTTATTTGACTTAAATATCTGCATTGTATTTGATAATCTATTGAAATTAGCACATGGTTTTCAAAGAAAAACTGTTACAAATGTAATTAATGGTGAATAGTAATAGGCTCATCAAATATTTGGCATAGATCTAAAATGACAGTTTTTACTACTTTAACTGTATTAAAAACTTATAGTCTACAGCAATCCATATGGTATCATTACAAAATTACAGGAGTTGATACCCACAGTAAACATTTATTGTTCTAGCTCTTTTAAATACAAGTTTATTAAAAATACAAGTGATATTTAGAGAAAAGTATAATGTATTTTGTGCAGATGTGTATTTTCATGCAGATTATAGGAGCATTTACTTTTCCTTATTATTCATGTTACTTTGACATTTTATATTTTGCTTCTTCTATTTTATTTCTATTGTATTAGAGCAGCATTAAACCCAAAGGCAAATATATTATTTTGCAGCTTACCAATTCTTAGATGTGGTGGCTGCATTAAGTTTCCTTTTTTGGCTTTCTTTATTCTATTTTCATCTGGTGATGCAACTCTACTGTTTTTCAGAAATTCAAGCTCACCAGCAGAATGTATCAGCTAACATAGATGACACAATCCATTTACCACTGCCAGGGGTGATTAACCTCCCTTGAGGTATTCCCGAGTGTAGCTCGGGGTGAAGTTTCAGCACCACAAGTGGTAACCCCGAGCTACACTCGGGAATACCTTGCAGTGCTGCTCCGGGATCTCTTCTTCACTTACCTTGTCCTGCGCTCCCGCGATGTCCCTCCTGCAGTGTCCCCTGCAATGTCCTCCGGCAGATGCCGGCATCTGTCTTCTGGGTTTTGTTCCCTACGACATCGGGACGTACGGGGGACGGAACTGGCGGGAAATTTGAAAGTTGCAAAAGTGATATTCACTAAATTCACTAAAATCACATAGTATTACATTACTGTATCAAACCATTTCACATACATTTTATCCCTAGTGCTTTGTCCTGTGCCCTGCCTGCATTTTTACTGTTCTTTCTGCCTGGAAACTTAGAAAAGTCCATGGCATCCAAAAAGCGTCCTTTTAGGTCAAAAGCGGTTTTAGACCAGCTAGTGAACAGCGATAGTAAATCAGAACCACTTGCAGAATTGAGTGATAATGATTCATGGGGAAATTTGTCATCAGACACTGAAATCGATTTTGCGACTTTGCTCAGTGATGTGCGAACTTGGCGCTATATTTCAAATTTCAGTGTTTTTGGATTGATTATATTATCGAATTAAATTTAATAATATTATATTATTATTTGTTATGATTATTTATTAAATTATAATTTATGATTTTGTGTTTCAAATTTTAACATACCCGGGATGTTTACTAGACTCTTGTTCGGACAGATTTCAATGAGTTATTCCTAAAAATTACAGGCCTACAATAAAAAAATACATATTTCTATGGAAAAAAATGTACTGCTTTGAGCACAGAAATATGGACATAATCCGACCGCTAGGGAGGTTAAGCATTTAGCTTTTGTGTATTCATGTAAAACATTTATTCCAAAAGGAAAAAAACACTGTTTTCAGTAACTGATACTAAAGTGTGAGGTACACTTCAATTTGTTATTTGTATTCAAATCTGCTAATACGTTTAACACTCCCCTCATCCCAGACTGACAATGCCGCTGTCTGCTGTGTCTATGCTCATTCCTCCAAAGTGGTGTCTCACTAATACTGGGAGGTGTGTTACTGGCCAGATTACCAGGTGAAAGCAAAGGGAAAAAGCCAAATAAAAGAACACTGATGCAGCCACCACATCTAATGATCAGCCTTTTGGCTAAGATCAAGTGTAGTATCTGTTCTTATCAGTGTCCAGTAGCGGTGCTCCGCCACTATTCTTGCCTTCTGGTGAGGATGGTTGGCTCTATAGTACCTCTGCCGGTATGATGGGGGCTCTGAAGATTAGTATTGGCTGGAAGAGAAACCAAGGCACCTACAGGCTGTTGGGGCCCTGGAGTAATTCCTCTGGGAAAACTGGAGGGGCCCAAATCCTCCTGATTTGAATGAGTCTACCTTCTCTGGCCAAGGTTCGGGGAGGCAGAGAGTCCGTGGAGCAGTGCCCCCTGGGAGTGGTCGCCTCAGGGGTGCTCTTAGTAACACATGGGGGGTGGGATCTCACGTGTGAAAAGTGCACATGGTCACTGTTCTAATACTTTTTCTGCACTGCGCCTTTTAGGGTTAGGCCTTTTGGCTAAGTCCAGGGCAATTTTTTTGCTACGAACCTCAGGGCCTAGCCAGTGCACATTTGCACAGCCATTTATTTATTTATTTTTCCTCACTGTTTTTGTCACCTTTCACTTTTGTGTGTGTTTTTTTCTCACTTGGATGGAGGGTGTGGGTCCTTGGGCCTGCCCTAAAGTCTAGGGGGAGGATGTGTGGCCATTAGGTTCCTTCCTCCCCTGTTCCTGGGTGGTCTCTCTTCAGGAGAGCTCCCTGACCTAGTACTTGGTGGTCGGCTTCGGCTATTCACAAGGAAAGTGGTCCGCTAGGCCTTTTGGCTAGGTGGACCATGTTGAAACCCCTTTGTCCCTGTCAGGAGCCTTGCGCCCTGGGTGATCAGGGTAGAGGTCCTACCCCTTCAGGGGGTGGACAAAAGCACACCCCTGAGTGCACTTTTTTGTATTTATGTTTTTGCACTTGCATGTGTTTTGTTCACTTATAGGTTTTTAGTTTTTTCGTACCTTCGCGGACTTTAAAAAAAAGAAAAGGATTGGTAATATATTACTTGTAATACTTGTAATATATAAATTTTTTGGTTTTGGGTTTAATATCGCTTTAATTCTAGTTTATTTACTATAGCCATTAGAAGAATCTCTCAGTGGCTCAGTGCAATTACTCTGTCTCTCAAACCATTGGTGAAATAAGATACCAACCACAAAATAAGTGAATTGTTATCAGTGAGTTGGCTGAATATAGCTTTTTATGGCTGATTGACTTTTGGACAGTTTCTTATTGACTGACAAAACCCAAGAAGTGGGTGGCCCAGTTGGCAGCCTACTACCTGACTTCCTTCGATATAAAAAGCGAATAAGTTGGGAAGATATTTTTTGGCTGAACAGTGACTGCAGCAAAACAGCTGCAGTCACTGTTTGGCAGCACCCCGCTGTATTCTGCCAGCTGCCAGCACTGGCTGTTAGAACACACTATCCTCAGCAGGAGATCCATCCATCTACAACATAGATGGAGAAATCTGATTTATTTTCAGTTCTTCAAAGGGGGAAGCATAGTCTGTATTTGTAGCACACAAATATGGCTGTCTCCTTGTCTCCATCTACATATATAATTACAAATTAAACATATAAACTTTTTTTTAAATATTAACACATATTACATCAATCTGATTTCTGTGATATGTATGACTAAAACATAAAAAGGTCAGTAAAATGATGATATATTTTCTTTACAGTGACTTATTTTATATAATTTTGTATGAGCAGTCAACTAAAACTGTGAACCTGAAACAAAACTACCATAGTAAAAGAACATCTAAAAATTTAGAACTATACATATTAAAATACTCTCACCTAGAATGAGGATTTTTTTGGGGCCCTCCTGTGGATTATCCATTGGAATGCATGGAAAATTCACTCCAGTGAGGGAAATGGGAAGCTTTGTTCCAGGTAAAACCACATCAGGGTTGGATTTAGAGTAGAGGCAAGCAGGGACCAGTCAGGTACTGACCAATCAGTGATTCCAGGTTAAGAAGACAAGCATCATAAAAAAGATCTGATCACAAACTGATACCCTTATAGTTTTATGTTCACATAACACATGGCGGGTTTAATAATGATAAACTCTTGACATATATACTTGAGTTTTGGGATCATTAAATGGCAAGTTGAGTGATTTAGCCCTAAAAAGAAGGCAATAGTAAAATGTCTTCTGCAATATAGAAAATGGTCAGTCCCCTATCTGATTAATTATGTAACTATAGCTTTGTAGTTCCAGCCTTCCATCTCTCTGAATATATTTTTGTTTCAATTCTCTCCTGCTTATTAGTCTGTGATTAACATATAAACTATCAGGTTTCTTTCTTCAAAATCAAGGCTTAAATCCATTGATCTGCTGCCAAAAATTGAAGGTGAATAAGTTGTAGCTAAAGGACTGCAAAAACATCTACAGATCCATATGGACAGAGCCTTAGGTCTTCATCACTGGTAAATGTGTTCATGGTATGATCAACTGGATCTTGAGGAAAGTTTAGATAGCCAGTCAATCATTATGCCTTTAAATATGATTAATATTCACTATAGAACAAGTAAACTAAGAATTTAACGCCCTAAGTATGCCAGTAAGGCAGAGAATAATAAGGGCTATTTTACTGAATTAACAAATATGGCATAACAGATCTTTGGTTGATTTATTTTGCATGACACTAACATTCATGACATTATGAAGTTTTGCTAAAGATGGATCTTCAACTTGTAGGTCATGTAAAAGTCTGTTCATCCTTAAGGCATTCATTGGCATTTTCATCCATATACACACCACATTCCTTCTTAAAAACAGACTATATTAGAAAAAGGAAGAGGAAAATTAATTAACTGAAAGTGCAAATCTACATAATTACAATTATATACACTCAATAAAATTAACATTTGATGCATGAAGTACGTATGTATTGCTTGATTAATAATTAAATAAATACATTACTACTGAATTTTAGTTTAGCAAAAGCTAATGAACATGCTCCTCTTCAGATCTACCAATAGTTTTGGATGTACCTAAAACAAGAATATCTATGAAACATTTTATTGCGCAGTTACATTTGTCCAGCTTAGACCAACGTAAGTATGCTTATGCCATACCGGTTGGGATGCTACTCCAGTGATCACCACAGTCTTCCAGATCCTGCTCAGATTGGCTTCCCTGCTGCATAGTAACCATAAGGGGTCGCTTATTCACAAAACACTTTGCATTTTTTGGTGAATGCAAGGCATTTTCTGATTGGATGAGGTGGAGATTGTGATATCAACACTCATCCAATAGGATAATGGCTTGCATTTATAAAATGCAAGCTGTTCTGTGAATGGCACCTGCGCTGAACCAAGGAGTTGAACAAAAGTTAGTTTGTTCAAGTGAAGACTCAGGACAGGAATGACAGCCAGAAGACATTTGTGATAGAGATAAGCAGATGGAGTTTGCTTAGAGTCAGTACAGTCAAGGTTGGCAACATGAGTCAGTGTACAATAATTTGAGTGCACATGCATTGAGGCATGTGGACAGATGTAACAGGAACGCTGTCATTGAGCAATACAGGACATCCATAAACTATAATGTACTGTAAAAGTTAGTTAGTTATGCAATTCCTTTTTTTGGTCATAAGATGGAGATATGGAGATGCTTCCCTTTCTTACCTGTACCATCTTGAAACAAAAAGAACCCCGGGAAGTGTAGTCTTTTGGGCAGCCTCAGGACATTGTATTTGCTGGAGTTGAACTGAATTTACCAGAGGCCTCAAAGCAAAGCAGAGTTACAGGCAGGAATGTATTTAGAATTTGTCCTGCCCTAGGCAACACAAATCAACCAGCCCCACTCCCACACTGGAGAGAGACTCACCATCACAGCAGCTCCCTTCCTGGAGTCTCATGGCCGCTCCCATGGCTCCCATCACTCCGCTCTGCAACCCAGACCTGATGCCCAGGAAAACCAGCATCCCTTCCTCTGGCCCCCTGAAAACTTCTGCCCACAGCGAACGCCTTGTTTGCCTCACAGCAAATATGACCCTGGTTACAAGGGCTGCATATAAAAAGAAAAAAAATGGGAAGAAAGAGGGGAGTTGCTGCTATGCATGGGTCTCAGTAAGGCGCTGTGTTAGACTGATTCCTTGGCTGAAACAGTTCCATCAGCCATCTATACTGGTCCTGCTCTGCTGCCATCAGGTTACCACAAGAGACACAGCACCATTGACTTGCTGCACCGGTCCCTCTCTGCTGCCTTCAGGTTATTATGGGAGACACAGCGCCATCGACCTACAGCACCAGTCCTGCTTTGCTGCCACCAGGTTATCACCAGTGATCCGGCATCATCAGTCTACTGTGACGGTCCTGCTGCACTGTTGTCAAGCCACTTCAGAGATATCTACGCTTGCTATCCATCTGAGGGAGCCCTACACCATTACTCACCACAGTCTGTCCACCTGATCCCCGGGAGCTGATGAGCTGGTCATTGACCCACCATTGCTCTTTGTTGACACTGTATGGACCATGAAGAGAGTTAAGTCATATTCACATTCTCCAAAACACTGTTGGAATTTCACAGTTACAGATTGTCCTGCCTGGCCGGTTGTCTGCTTCCAACTGTAGCCTGCACTTGACCCAATTTTCTGTCCTGCACAATAACATACCACTGCACAGCTTCCAACTCATTCTGTGCAGAATTGCTAACCCTCATCAAGCATGCCAACAACACCAAGGCCTAGCTCCCTCACCACAGGTCGAACAGGCAACTTAGCCCTATATGCTTGCACCGCCTTACCCACCTGCTGCCTGCTGTTGTACACTAAATGGGGAAAGCTGTAGACTATGCTTCTTAGGTTAAACGTTCCATTCATTGAATCTGTATGCATATTGTCAGTGGGAGTGAGGTCATCATGGCCCAGCCATTCAAACGACCAAACAGAGCAAACGGGAAGAAAGCGGAATGTGGATCCCAGTAATCAGGACCAGGTTATCATGTGATCGCTATGCAATCATATGATCACAATGTCAACAAAGCTGTTATGAATCAGTCTGATTTATAACAGCTGTGCTTCCCCTGCAAGTGAGTTGTGATTGGCCCACAGCTCTCACATGGTACCTGGGCCAATCACAGCACCCTGTACCATGTGATTAGCTGTTGCCAATCACAGATCACTAGTATTCTGATCTGTCATGAACTTAACCCATTCATGACAGTGCAAAGCATTACTGGTGCAATGATCTTTGTTGTTTAAAGTGTAAGAAAATAAAAATTGGGAAAGCATCTGATCACACTAATCTTGGTGTGATCAGATGCACTAAGGAGAGATCTAGAGTCTAATAAACCCCAGATTTCTCAGAAAAGAGTACCTGTCACTGCCTTTTACCATCACAGGGGATATTTACATTCCCTGTGAAAGCAATAAAAGTGATTAAAAAAAAAATGAAAGGGACAGTGTAAAAATAAAAAAAACAAAATATATAACTGAAAAATAAGCACCCCTGTCTCCCCGTGTTTGCATGCAAACGGAAACGCAGGTGTCCCATGTTGGTATGTAAACAGCAATTGCATCATGCATGTGAGGTATCACTGTGACCGTCATATTGAGAGCAGTAATTTTAGCACTAGACCTCCTGTGTAAATTTGAAGTGGCAGCCTGTAAAGGCTTTTAAAGCACTGCCTATGGATATTAAAAATGTATGTACTTTGTCGCCATTGCACGGGCGTGCACAATTTTAAAACATGTCATGTTTGGTATCTATTTACTCCATGTAAAATCATCTTTTATATCTTAAAAAACAATTGTGCCATATATCGTGTTTTTGTGCATTAAAATTCAAAAAGTGTATTTTTTTTAAAAAATTGTGTTTGAAAAATCACAGCACAAATACTGTGTGACATAAAAAAAATGCAATATCCACTATTTTATTCTCTAGGGCCTCTGCTTTAAAAAATATATATATTGTTTGGGAGTTCAAAGTAATTTTCTAACAAAAAATGTTTTTTTTCATAGAAACAAAAACTGTCAGAAAAGGCTTGGTCTTCAAGTGGTTAGAAGGGTGGGTGATGTGTAGCATAAGCTTCTAATGTTGGGCATAAAATGCCAGGACAGTTCAAACACCCCAAAAATTACCCCTTTTTTGAAAGTAGACACCTCAAGGTATTTGCTGAGAGGCATGTTGTGTGCATGGAAATTAATTTTTTGCCACAAGTTTTTGGAAAATTACATTTTTTTAATTTTACATAAAGTTATCACTTTAATAAGATATTTTTCACACATGCCATGGGTATATGTGGAATTACACCCCAAAACACATTATTCTACTTCTCCCGAGTATGGGGATACCAAATATGACAGCCTTTTGGAAGTCTAGCCACATACAGGACCCCAAAATCCAATAAGCATCTTCAGGCTCTTAAAGGGTGTTATTTCCTCAGTACACTAGTACACTTCCTGCCTACCTATCACAGTTTCAGAGGTCCTGAAATGTCAGGATAGTAGAAGAAACCCCGCAACCCCCCCCCATGACCCCATTTTGGAAAGTAGACACTTTAAAGTATTAGCTAAGAGCCATAGTGGCTTTTGCAGATCTTGTTCACTGCCACAAGTTTTGTGAAAATGAAGAAAGAAAATGAAAATATATTTTTTCTTTCCTTTTTTTATTTTTCAAAGCTTTTGACAAAAAATTAAATCTGCAAAATACTCACCATCCATCTTATCACATTTCTTGGGGTGTCTACTTTCCAAAAAGGGGTCATTTGGGGGTTGTATGTACTATCCTGGAATTTTAGGGCTTCCAAAACTGAACTGATAGGTAGGGAGGATGTGACATGCCCTTTAAAAGCCTGAAGATGGCCATTGGATTTTGAAGGCCTGTATGTGGCTAGGCTACCAAACAGTCTCTCACATGTGGTATCCTTATACTCGGGAGAAGTAGCAGAATGTGTTTTGGGGTATTATTCCACATATACCCATGGCATGTGTGAGCAGTGTATCATTTAAGTGACAACTTTGTGGGGGAAGAAATTGTTATTTTACAAAAACGTGGTAAAAACTAAAATCTTCCATGGACTCTACATGCCTCTTAGCAAAATACCCGGGCCTATTTTTTTGTCCTAGTCCAAGCCTGATTGCTACCACCTTTGCACACCGCCTTTTGTTGTTTGCAGCCAAGATTTGTGTCTGTAGGGAACAAAGGGACACTGGCTTTCATCTCTTTTTGTATAGTTCAGAGCTGCCAGCAGTGACATACAGAAAAGAAAGGCAAGCCACAATGGCAAACTGCGTGTTTGAAGTTTTCAACATTTTATTTACTGTGAAAGCCATGTGGTTTCCAAAAACAGAGATGGTGATTAGTGTTTTTAAACTGTGGTGATATTTTGCAAAAGGAGATAGTTTTCATGCAAAGACTACTTTGTGGATTTCTTCTAAAGATAATAGATACCATATCTCACATACAGTACATACAGTATGTTAATCCTAAATACTGAACACAAATAAGTATTTATTTAATATTGGTCTACCAACTAGATTCTGTATAGTCAAAACAACTCCAAAAAATATTTTTTTTCAGATTAAAGTTTTATTGAATATTTTAATATTGCAGAACTCATCTTATGTGCTCTGGAGCATAGTGAGGAGGAGAGAATACAGATAAAGGAAAAGTAAAGAGTTTAAGAAAGATAGTGCTTTAGGTCTTGCTATGCACAGATAAAGTGCAGTTTCACGGTAATCATATATTATTAACTTCCACCAAAGTAATCATTAAGCACGTATAGCATGTAGTCTATATTATATTGACAGGTAGAGAGAAATAAGTAATTTTTGCCATCAAAAGCTTGCTGACTTAAATAAAAAAGACATTCAATAACTTTAGGTGAAAATGTTGTTAATATTTTTACTTTAATAAAAAAACAAATACTGAAAAAAGCAAAACTGAACCCTCCTATCCTTTACGTCCAAGGAAGCTGCCATCTTAGCCTCCGTTTGACCTGTAGTTGCCATGGTGCTGCACATGTGATCAGTTTTGATACCAGACATTTGATAACATGACAGCTTAGTTGGGAGCACAAGCATATGTAACAGTTATCATTCACAGCATGCCTTGACTGTAAATGTTTTGAGAAACTGGTAAGATGAGTTTAAGTCCACTTTAGCTTTGCCACTAGTGTATTTCTGTCATAATCCAGATGTGAAGCCAGGACCTCTGTTTCATCTGGCAGTAGCTCTTCTTCTTACTGTGCCACCTAAGATGCTGGACAGCACCCTGCTTGATCCCTTGGACAACCTTACTTTCTATCTAGTTTCTGGTGACCCTTGAATTTCATGCTCGTCCCATGAAACTCCTGTTTAAGTCATGTTTTTGCACTTCCTATTTGCCAGATTATTGTGCTATTCTTCAGTCAATATCTTACTTTTTGCACTTCTGTTGCCATCTGTATTATCAATACCACACATTGCTGACCTTTGGCTTGTTCCTTGACTATGTTTCCACTTGAACCCTGTCTGCAACCACTTGTTCACCAACTACACTTCCACTTGACTTGTTTACCAACTACACTTCTTATTGATCCCTACCTGCTGCATCTGCTACTGAACTGTGACTTGTTCACCTCCTGGTGGGGCTATGATGAGGACAGCAACCTGGAACTAGAGGAGGAGCTCTGGTGAAGACTGTTAATGCTTAGACCTTGCACTTCGGGTGAGCCCTTGTCACCCACCAGGGGGACCTGCTTGTGCATCTATCCTGCTGGTTTCTGTGTGAACTTTTCCACTATTATACCTACTAGCCTTCGAACCTGACCCCTGACCATGACAGAATAATCTGACCCAAAGTTCGAGGTGTGTATAGCAACTGTTGTTGTTCCTTTCAAGCAGCAAATTGCAGAGCTTCAAGAGTTTAGTTTAAACTGCCAAGAAACATTTTCTGAACTGGAAAGTGTGGTAAAAGGGCAACAAGAGGAAATCCATGCTCTGCAGAGACAATTGCTGGACCTATGTTCCCAACACGATGCTAATGCATGTATTCCTCTACAACTCAAGTTCAATGGAGACCACCATCATTACAGAGGTTTCCCAACCCCTGTGCTACTGCCATTGCAAAGTTGCATAGTTTGCGGCCAGGTAGATGTTCTGGTGCTGAATACATAGTTGAATTGCGATGTGGGATCGCAGATACCACTTGAAACTGCCAAGGGCTCTCTAAACAGGTAAAAGATGAGCTTGCCAGAGTAGAAACTCCTAATAATCTAGAGGCTTTCATCCAATCATGTTTCTGAACTGATCAGAGGCTTACAGAAAGGAGGAAGTAGAGACTGGGAATGTTTGGAAGTAATGGTGGCATGCATTTCTCTGCCAGTCAGTTCATTCAGAAGGATACAAACTTTGTCCAGTTTCTAACACTCTTGAATATATGCAGGATGATGCTATTAAAAGATCCATTTCTACTCAGATGAAGATGTTCAGAGAACTTATGTCTATATTGTGGGGACTCTGGACATTACACAGTTAATTCTCCTAACAAAAAAAAAAATCTTCAGGATGATTGGGTGGACTGGCACATCTGCATGTTATCACAGCTCACTGCAGCGCTCCTCCAGAGTGTGTTGCGATGTTAACAGGGCACATAGAAAACAATTGATTTCTGTGTGTCATAGAGGCCACCTGCATTCTTCCATTGCAGTTAAATGCAGGCCATTGTATTATATATGAACAGGGCCCTATTGTTTTAAGTGTAACAAACTGCAGTTGGCCTGATACAAAAGGCACAGTGTGGTACTTGTAATTTAGGTATATGGTTTAGGTATATGCACTGCAATAGAAGAAATGATGATGTGTATTATGGCAAGGGGCATAATATGTGCTTCATCATTATGCTAACCTGTACCTGAGAGGATGGCAAAAGAACCTTTTTGGAAGTGAGGACCTCTATGTGTACTTGTGCCAAATTCTTTTTTGGACACATGTACTGTAATTATGTCCTTGGTAATTTGGACAGCAATTGCGGATTTACATAAAGAGTTTGTAATTTGAACAACAACTCTCATAATTTAAAACTCACATTCACTATTCAGCTTGATAAATTGCCCTGTTTACATGCAAAGATGTAAATGGAGGAATATTTACTATCATATTCTGGAAAGAAACTATAGGCAATACTATTTTAGAAGCATCAATTTGTCACCCAGCCCCTCCGATACGAGAGGTACTTTAGAATTTAAACACAAGATAAGATTTTGAGGAACAAAAACACTGAGACTAATTTATGAAATAGGATGTACAAAAACAAAATTATGAGGAAAGTAAATAAAATAACTAAATCGGTTAATGAATTGTATAACATATCTAGAAAAAAACAGCTTGAAAGAGATTCAGGAAACAGTAAGAATTATCCTACAATATTCTCAACACCATTCCCAAGTATGAACTATTAAGGAGAATTATTGGTATCCTTTAGGCCCCTTTCACACGAACGTTCCTATCGGGTCCACCTGTCCATTTTTTCAGACGTACCCTAATAGAACCTCCATTCTCCTCCATGGAGCGGCAGGTGTAAAGGACATGTGTCTGCTTACAGCCTCCTACATCCAATCCACTAAAAACAGACAGATGGGGATCTGTTCCCCTTCTGGCCAGCCTATCGGATGGCAATCCGGTGTAAACAGTCAGACAGTTTACATTTACATCCAACTGCCCATAGAGGAGAGCGGGCTGTGTCTGTGTCTGCTCTGCTTATGTAGACTGATTCCCTGCTGAACAAGTAGATTGCATGCCCCGTGTGAAAGGGGCCTTAAAATTACCAATTGTGGCACCAAATTTCTGGCATTTATTTTGTTGCGCACACGTGGTGGGGTTTATTTTGAAAAAAACCAGTTGAGAATTTTGAGGCCCAATTAGGGACCACCTATGTGATATTGACTTAAATATGAATCTAGAATCCTCTATGGCTAGACATTTTGTCTACTTAGATTTATTATTTTTGACTGCATACATGAGAACATCAGAGGTTGTGAACTTGATTAGAAATTATTGAGATGGCATTCCCCTTTATTAATTTTTTTTTTAGGACAGTCTATTCAAAATGTTTTCTCCAAAAAAAAAAAACTGCACTCACATCATATCTATGCTACTCAGAGCACAGTTTATACTTGTTAATCACGTATAATGCACATGTCGCTGCGTGCACTCATTTACAGGGGCCACTCTGCATCTTTCACCCTTCTGACAGCCGAACCCAATGTCTCTCACCAGTGCTTCCTTGCAAAAGAACAGAATGGAAAGCCAATGCATGCCTAAGCTCCTCCCGATACATTCCATCCTATGAACCTATATAAAAGGTATGAACTAGTGCTGTGTGTAGCATAGATAAAGCATAGATAAAGTGTAGATAAGGTAAATGTGAAAGCAATACTTTTTGGCTTTTAATAAAGAGTTGTTTTTAAACAGTATTACACCATTTTCTTTATATTTTCCAATAATGCACTGCTGAAGAGATTACCTTGCGGAGGCGGGCCAGAGAGGGATTATTAAGGAGAAAAGCACTTCAAACCTTTCTTAACACAAATGTCATTCAACTCTAGTGCATCACCCATGAGAGCATTGGACTGCGGTAACACAACTACTTTGTTTTGGAGTGATGATCTATGGTGTTATGATAAAAGAAGACAGGATTCTTTATAAGGAATTTTATAAAACTTGTTTGTTCTGTTTTATACACATTTATGTGTTGTTTATTACCTAGAGTATAATTAGTGGGTTAGAGTTTCTTGAAACAAGCACAAAAAGAACAAATAGGAGGGCGCAAACACCTATTACATTACCAGTGATTTATTCTTCATAAAACAAAATAAATGCCAAGTGGGTACTGACAAAATTAAAAGATAAAATAGTGTTAAAACCACAAGATGTCACAGTGTGTGGGAGTCAACATGCAACCCGCCGAGCTGACACGTTTCGGAGGCACACCCCCTTCCTCAGCGCTAAGCTAACCAGCATGTGCCAAATATATATACCCATTCTACTACACTGGCCCCTCTAATTTTCCCAAGGATGGGGCGGAGTCTGGGCCACAAACAATGTCAGGGGTCAATAGCCATAAATGCACAGGGGCTACTTCCAGTCAAATGCCACAGCATGCACCATGCTCCCAGATCAAAAATCTGCAAGCCACATATCATAGGATGCATTTGTGCTTTACATGATGAGGTATCACAAAATGATATTACTGATAATAATACTGATAATACTACTGATGGTAATGGGGACTCATGATGATGATCTCACATATGTATGCCAGGTCAGAATCCTGTGTGAAACTGCTATCGTGGCTGAGGGTCGCTGGAACGGCCAGCCCCTGACCAGAAGCGCATCACCCTTTAACTTCTGGTTGGCCACAGGAAGTGATGCAGCGGGAACAAATCACCACCAATGTGGCCCCACAGGACAGAATCACCAATCCACAGCAACAAGAGACTCATAAGGGTGCTCAACCCAAAAAATCAACATATCAATTAAAAACAAAAATGATGACACACAGTGCATAATACACACCTGTTTCCATTGTGTAGACAGCATGTGACCCCATGGAAAAACATAAGCAGGGACCTGAACTCAAGTGAGGCCAGTGTGAATAGAAAATGGATAAACATATGTGTAGATAAAAAAAAGAAAGATTATTAAAAGTAAGATTCCAATAAAATACATAGATTGGTGATTTAACAAATTAGTAAATACAATCTAATTTTTAATAATACATAAAATCAAAACAGTAAAAATAGGAAGAAGTTGCATGTAATACATTCATATCACTTGAAAGGTCATCCAGAAGATCCAAAAACAGTACAAGTGTAAAACTAATAAATGGCCAAACCTAGCCATAGGGGGGCATATGACTGCATGTATAAACGTACAGAAAAAGACAAAGGAAAAAATAGAAAAAAAAAGGGCAAAAAGATCTCAGTTCACAAAACACCCTACAAACACCTTTCAAAGATAGTTTACAGATGTTAATAAAATATCATTCAATCTGAAAGGCAAAAAAACAGAAATTGCATGTGCATGATGTGATGATGTGATGTGTACCAAACAGACCTCAGAGCAAGGGAAATTTGACAGCTATTGTATCAAGGCCCGAACGTCCAAACCCATATTCAGACCACATGCTGAAATGTCTCCCAAGGTCCTCATCTCCCATGATGGTCTCCAGCCAAAACACATTTGTTTTAATCATTTTTATTTGGTTTGCCATTGAAAAGCAAGTGATACATACCAGTATGGGGATATGTACTACAGTTCATTCATTACAGAAGATATAAACAGCAATTAAAGTTTCTGATAACATTGCCAAGAAGATCCCAGAGCATTAGCCAAAGGGTAAGCATAGGTGACAAGGCGGGTTAACCCATAGTCATAATTCCAAGCTCCATTAAACGAGCTATGATTGGCCACAATAGTTCTACATAGATACAACTATCTGACTCAATAATATCCAAAAAGTTGTGGGATCACCCAATCCTCATGGCATAAAATTATCACTTGTGTTGAATCAATGTCTGAACAGTAGAAGAGACTAGAGTCTCAACAACGGAAACCAGCTAACTTTAGAAGTAGGAAGGGTTTGTAGGGAATGTAAATTAAAGAGAAGTCGAGAAAGAAGGAAAGGAGAAAAGAGTAAAGGTACATCCATCCTGGGATCCAACACGAGCAGGTCTCAGAGCCACCCCTAGATGTCTGAAACCTATATATAAGAGAGCCAAGGGTTCCACACTTTTTAAAAGATGGTTTGTTTATCCTGTAGGACACTTACAATATTTTCATTGAGCATGATGCACATCAGTTTACGCTTTATCAAGGCCAGGTCAGTCACTGGACTTTTCCAGGCTGTTGATATAGCAACAGGAACATGAAATGGATCATTGTGTGTGAGTGTCTCAGGATATCCGCCACTGGGGCATTCAGTAGTGCTGTCATATCATCCTTGGGAACATTGACTATAGTAACTGAATGTATAAGAAAGTGGACCCTTATGTAGCCCACTTTGATCAATGCTACAATAATGACTCTTTTATGGATGTGGGCTGCCCAGGCCTTCCAGTCCTCTGCCTCAGGGGAGATGTTCAGGTCCTTCTCCCATGCCATTTCATAGGAAAACTTTGATGCCAGAGTAGTGAATAGTTTGTACAATGTTGAGATGCAGTCCTGCTGTTGAGTCTGTCGCATACATCTATTTTCAAATATTGAGCGCACTGCAAGGTCAGGGCTCCAATTCTGTAAGGAGTGGAGAAAATGTAGAATTTGTTGCAAATGGAAACGTTCAGAGGGGTTACTGAAGAGAGGAGCAGCTGGCATATGGGGAGAGGATAGAAGCCGGCATATGAGGAGAGGATGTGAGAGAGTCAGGCACATAATGGTCCTGCAGTGTCTGGAGTGGATCCAAGGCATCATGGCAATCGGTAGTGGAAGGCAGGCCTGAGCTTCAAGAGGTATCCAATCAGGCCTGTACAAGTTATGATAGCTCAAACACTTTCAATACTGAAGGGTCCTTGCTAAGTTTTTCCATGAAATGATAAGGAGTCAAGTGCTCAAATCCTTTTATTCTGTTCCTCTTATGTTACCCAAACTGGATACGTAAAGTGCGTGTCATCTAACCAACATAGAGCCCACAGGGGCAGATCAGGCAATAGAATACAAATTGTGATCCGCAGTTGATGAATTTCCGGGTGGAAAAATGTTTGACCACTGCTCCCTGTTACCATCTTCTTTCTGTGCCACATGTAATGGCAAGCTCCACAATTGGGAGGCTCTGCATCCGAAGCTGCCTTTATGGTCAAATAGGCAGCTCCAGCTAGAGCTGACCGAGGCTCTTGAGGAAGGACCCTACTGGGGGAAATGTAGCCCCTGAAATCTTTGGGTTTCTGAAATATGATGTTAGGATGCTCAGGGATATCACTCAAAAGACAGGAGTCACGGTGAAGAATACCCCAATATTTTTCAATTATCCTCTTGATAGCAAAAGCTTTATTGCTGAACCAAGTATCATAACGTAGATGATTTTAGGTCTATCGGTACCAGAGACAAGGATCACTTTACTGTGGGAGCTCCTACAGTTACCATCGTAGGCTCTATCCCTCATCTGATCAGCGCACATTCCATGATACTTGGTGTATGCCTCCTCAATAAGAGTAAGGTCATACCCTTTTTATTGGAATTGTTTCCTTAATATATCACTCTGCTCATCATAGTCCTATAGACGAGTGCATGTCCTCCTAAGATGACAGAACTGCCCAAAGGGTTTGTGGCACCAGGCATGTCCCGTGTGTGTCATAATTTTTCTTTTAAATTTACATGCTGATTTTGTAGGGTGAGTGACCTTATGAGTCTCTTTATGCTGTGGATTGTGGACTCCTGTGTCCTGTGAGGCCACAACAACAGTGATTTGTGCCCACCTCAGCACTTCCTGTGCCCAACCGCAAGTGAAGGGGTGATGCACCTTCGGTCTGCGGTTGACCTGGGCTTGTGTTCCAGTGACCCTCAGCCATGACAACAGTTTCGCACAGGATTCTGACCCAGCATACATACACAGCTTCTTCATCGTGAGTCCCCATTACCATCAGTACTGTTATCAGAATTATCAGTAATATCATTTTGTGATACAGCATCATGTAAAGCACAGAAGATATCCTTTGACATGTGGCTTGCAGATTTTCGATCTGGGTGTGTAGTGCATGCTGTGGGATTTGGCTGAGAGTAACCCTTGTGCACTTATGGCTTTTGACCCCAGACATGGTTTGTGACCCAGACTCCGCCCCATCGCTGGAACAATTGGAGGGGTCAGTGTGGTAGAATGAGCATATATATATATTTGGTTATGGCATATGATAGATAGCTTAGCTCTGAGGAAGGGGGTGAGCCTCCAAAACCTGTCAACCTGGCAGGGTTGCATGTACTTCTATTGTTGTGAGTACCCACTTGGCATTAATTTTGTTTTATGAAGCATAAATCGCTGATAATGCACTACTGTAGGTGTTTGTGCCCTCCTGTTTGTTCTTTTTGCAGCTGCTACAGGATTCTCCCATCTGAGGAGGGTTGCATCAGCTATGCTTCTCCAGTATAGACCATTCTTCATCATTTCTTGCCCCTTCTGGTAGTGGTGTAACTCTGAGCATTTGGGAGTGACAGAGGTGTGTGTCTTGAAACAAGGTATATACATGTTTTCATTTACAAACTAAACAAAATCCCAGCGCCAATCAAAGAAAGTATACAATTATGCAGCTGTGCACCAGTGAAAACCACCAATAATAAATAACACAAAAAACAGCGCAAAAATTAAATACATAAAAATAATCACAAATAAATAAGTGTCCGTGCAAAAATATATATATAATATTTCAAACATAAGTCCTTATTTTCCCAAAAGGATTTTCAAAACAATGTTCCAAAATGTGCTTCCACCTAATCACCACGTGAAAAATAATATTGACCGCACTCACCAGATGGAGGTGAGTAATAAGCCTCATAGGATATAAGGGATCCTATAGCCCCTCAGGAGGAACTCAAATCGCCTTCACCCTGCTTAGATACAGCAATCGACTCCACTCTACTTCTCCATGGAATCCTCAATAGTGTGCAAGGAAAGAAAGGCTACATAGTGTAATACTGCCACTCAATACCATATAAATCGATAGAATAAGGACACTCACATGTTTCAATAAAATAACAGGCCTTGTTTAATAGCCTCAAAGGCTTCAAAGGAACAAGTTTCCAAATTGTAAATATAGGGATCTCACGCTTTAAGGATCACTGTAGAGGATGACCAGCTTTCCACCTCAAAAATGGCTGCTTTAACCGCAAAAGTCGGCATGCGTTCCAAATACCGGAAGTGACGTAGGCCAAGAAGACGGCAGACCGGCAGACCAGAAGTGCATCAATGCATTTCGCCCCACCCACAGGGCGTTTTCAAGACCAATTGTTTTCATTTAGTTCATACAATTATATGTTAGTATACACAGGTTGCTCTTATTTGTTTTGTATCATAACACACACAGGGTGTTTTTTTTGTGTGACTGGTATCATTTTTGAAATTGGAAAGTTATATACTAGTTACCGAAACAATTGAGTACTGTCCGTGATACTTTTTTTATTTGCACTAACATACAATTTTAGTGCAAATAAAAAAAGTATCACGGACAGTACTCAATTGCTTCTGTCGCAAATGCACTAATACGGCTACAATCACCTCATACTAGTTACCATAATGTTTTGTGAATAATACTGCATTCTGAACTAAAACTCATACTTTCATCTTGCTGGAGCAACAAGTTTAGGTCCTGATGTAGATGACTTCTACAATGATGCTTCAATGATGGCTTCTAAGGAAGCCATCCCAATGTGAAATATGTCAGGGCATGTGGCGTTTTACTGGAGTACCCCCTTGGAATTTCATGAGAGGCTACAAACTGCTTTTAAACCTTTGCTTACATCACAAAGACATTTGTATTTTTTTTGTAATTAAACCTTGCTTTATTTTTATTTCATGGATAGCTGTACCATGCTATGGAATATATGATAGGGTCACAGATATATGTGCATTTGACTTGGTGGATTGATTAATTTGTCATGATTAACATTTAACCCTTTAGTTTATGCACACAGCACAGAATCAGCATACATACTGTATACTGTGACGTTTGCAACCTTTGGTTCATTTACTTGTGAGAAGAGAATATGGAGGGCAGTAGTCTATAAGTCAACTGAGTCTAGTCCAATATCATAGAGATAATCTGTTAGTTGGAACTCGAAACTATTTGTCAAATGGACATAAACTCCATGCTTGCCAGTTATCAGTGGACTACACCTGGAACTTAATTGCCAACATTTGAAATTTATATTTTTCCTGTGTTCAGATTATGCTGGGGACCCGACACTGATTTACTTAAGCAAAGTGTGACTCTGAGTTATGAATTACTATTGAATAAGACTTAATTGTCCAATAATACTGTATGGTAGACCCTATTTCACATGATTTTTATATCATACTTATGCCAAAAAAGAGGAGTTTTTTCAATAAATTGCTAAGATTGATTTCTAGAATTTCTATTGTATTGCAAGGGTCCTAGAGTATATTATATACAGCCTGTTGGCTCATATTAAGGTTCTTTTATATATATATATATATATATATATATATATATATATATATAATATAGTAATATAGTAATATATATATATATATATATATATAATTAAAAATGGTATTTTATGACATTTGTGACTGTGTTCCAAGAGTTAATTTTCAAGTGGGCACACAGCTCATTTGGTTGGATGGTGCAAACATTTTTTTTCAAAATGTGTATAGAGCTCCCATGCCCTAAAAAAGGTGCAAAGACTAATCACATTTCCTAGTGATCATATAATAATACCCAACATATAGTCAAGGGAGAATAAAACCATAACATGGTTAAAAGAGCCCAGTTACATACAAACTACTACAGCAAGCACCATAAAGGTAGATTGATTGAGCTGTCATGCTTGCAGCGGGACATAATATATTTCCATTTAATATTTCTTTGACCATTAGAGTTTTGGATCTGAGCTTGCACAAAAAATGCTTTCGATAACTAAAATAACTAAGCACTGTGCTTTGCCCAAATGAATTTCTAAACAACAGCTGTAGCAGATAATTAAAGGATAAGTTCACCTTTTAACAAAAAACAATAAATGCACATTTTTTTGCAGGTAACAAAATGTGCATTTATTATTCTTTATTTCTGGAGCCTCTACAGCATTGCACCAGTGATCAGCATATCACTGGTGCCATGTCAGTCTCCTGCAGACCTGTCAGTGTATCTGTGTGTTTGTATACCTCGTACAGGCAAGTAGATACACTATATTGCCAAAAGTATTGGGACACCCCTCCAAATCATTGGATTCAGGTGTTCCAATCACCTCCATGGTCACAGGTATATAAAATCAAGCACCTAGGCATGCAGACTGCATCTACAAACATTTGTGAAAGAATTGGTCGCTCTCAGGAGCCCAGTAAATTCAAGCATGGTACCGTGGTAGGTTGCCACCTGTGCAATAATTCCATCCATGAAATTTCCTTGCTACTAAATATTCCATGGTCTACTGTTAGTGGTATTGTAACAAAGTGGAAGCAACTGGGAACAACAGCAACTCAGCCACAAAGTGGTAGGCCACATAAAATGACATAGCATTGTCAGCGCATGTTGAAACGCACAGTGCACAGAAGTCGCCTACTGTCTGCATAGTCAATAGCTAAAGACCTCCAAACTTCATGTGGCCTTCAGATTAGCACAACAACAGTGCATAGAGAGCTTCATGGAATGGATTTCCATGGCCGAGTAGCTGCATCCAAACCTTACATCACCAAGTGCACTGAAAAGCGTCAGACGGAGTGGTGTAAAGCACACCAACACTGGACTCTAGAGCAGTGGAGTGACGAATCATGCCTCTCTGTCTGGCAATCCAACGGACATGTCTGGGTTTGGCAGTTGCTTGGAGAACGGTACTTGCCTGACTGCATTGTGCCAAGTGTAAAGTTTGGTGGAGAGGGGGTTATGGTGTGGGGTTGTTTTTCAGGGGTTGGGCTTGGCCCCTTAGTTCCAGTGAAGGGAACTCTTAAGGCAACAGCATACCAAGACATTTTGCACAATTTCATGCTTCCAACTTAGTGGGAACAGTTTGGGGATGGCCCTTCCTGTTCCAACATGGCTGCGCACCAGTGCACAAAGCAAGGTCCATAAAGACATGGATAAGCGCATTTGGGATGGAGGAATTTGACTGGACTGCACAGAGTCCTGACCTCAACCTGACAGATCACCTTTGGGATGAATTAGAGCGGAGACTGCGAGCCAGGCCTTCTCATCTGACATCAGTACCTGACCTCACAAATGCGCTTCTGGAAGAATGGTCAAACATTCCCATAGACCCACTCCTAAACCTTGTGGACAGCCTTCCCAGAACAGTTGAAGCTGTTATAGCTGCAAAGGGTGGGCCAACCCAATATTGAACCCTACGGAATAAGACTTGGGTGCCATTAAAGTTCATGTGCGTGTAAATGCAGGTGTTCCAATACTTTTGGCAATAGCCGAGATCTGCAAAGGCTGTCAAAACTTGTAGTGTTCTCATTCACAGAATACCGTGAATGAGTGATGAGGATGAAGGGGAAGAGCCCTGCACGTCCGTGTTTTTTTTAAATTGTGACAAGAAGATCCCCCGCAAGCTGTCACAACGGGGATCAGAAGGGGGTGGGGGCCAGTCCATTTGTAACATGTTACATGTTACACCCTGAATATGGGTGTAACATGTAACATGTTACAAAATGTGAACTTGGAGTCTAACTCCAGCTATTTCTTTTGTTTTGTTTTTTAAGTTTTGGATAAAGCTCAAATTTGTTTTTTTGGCCCATTGTGGTCAACTATTCATAGACCATGGGTTATAGGTGCATACCTTCAGGTGATTGGACAAAAAAAGCTAAAAGCTCCTAAACTCACATTTAGGGGCAGCGGTGTACATGAGGTCTTATGGGTGTCCTGTACTATACTTCAAGATATAAATTTTACAGGTAAGCAAAAATTCCTTTTATTTAAATCATACAGTACGGGACACAGGCAACATATTCATACACCATGGGACATCCCCAAGCAATGAATAAGAAGAGTAGACAACTGATAGGCAAACAACTGTGCCAACAAGGCCAAAAAAGGAGGGATCAAAAGACCCAAATTCAGAGTGCCACTGCAAGAATCTAAAAGCTGTATCCACAGAAAATCGGATGTCCACCTGTTAAAACTTTGAGAAAGTATGAACAGAACACCAAGGGGTGGCCTCACACAGATGGGCTACAGAGGCTTGGTGCTGAAATGCCAAGGAAACTTCCACTGATGGCACAGGTATGCAAAGGCACAGGAGGAGGTTTCGACTTAAAGTGTTACTAAACCCACAACAGTAAAATCAATCTGTATATGCAGTAAAGCATGCTTGTATACTCACTGTGGAATTTAAGGGTTTAATCCTCTGCATTGTATAAAAAGGCTGTTTGATCCTGTCTCCTATGGTCCTCCCCTTCTTCTGTTGTCCCCAATCCATCTGCTGATAGTACAGAGCTCTAGGAGTCACTCTGCACATGCTCAGTTTAGTGTGTTTTGCTAGGGAGTTTTTTATTCTTTGGGAGGGTGCATGTGATCAGCACAGGGCCAAGCAGCACTGTACAGACAGAGGTCCAGGGGTTATGTAGCTTCACAGAACAGTCAGAGGAAAATTAAATCTCCTCCTACAAGCTTTAACCAGTGCTCGGCCGGACACAGATAGAAGTCACAAGACTGCTCTAACTGCTGATGAGAAAAGATATTTAGCAATTTATATTTACTAAAATAATTATATTTTCGTGTTCTGTGTACTGTGGGAGACCATATATAGTGAATGCAGGGTTCTGGGTTTAGTAACACTATAAGAACTTAAGCTCTTGCAGTCAAGTTTCTTATCCACCGTGAAATGAAAGATTTTTAAGTAGGATGCTCCTTAGAGGTCCCAAGGACAGGACAAACAGGGACTTTGTTTTTCTGATGGAAGCAGTAGTTTGGAGGTATACTCTAATGGCTTTGACTACATCCAGGCAATGTAGAGTTGATGCTTGTGGATGCTTAGGAGCAGGGCATAAGCATGGCAGTAAAATGTCCTTAATAAGGTGGAACACTGAAAACACTTTTAGAAGAAAGGAAAGTCTTGGGTGTAAAACAACCATGTCATTATGAAGTTTGAGGAAAATTCTATACAAGAAATGGTTGCCAGTGTAGAAACACAGCTGATAAACTACTGTGACAGCTACAAAACAGGCTACTTTGCTAGCAAACACCTCCAGGCGGATATTTCTGGTGGGGTCAAAGAATGGTTCCTGCTAGGCAAAGAGTACCATATTAAGGTCAGAGGAAAGCACAAGCTGCTGCAAGGGGGGCCTGATACAAGAAAAACCTTGAGGCTCCAAGTACACTAGCATTTGTTTCTGAGCTCAAAAACACTGGAAAAATAGCATTTTTAGTAGCATTTTAGTAGTATTTCTGCTAGAAAAACACTCCAAAAAACTCTAAAAAAACTACTTTTTTCTGCTTCTAGAAGCTGAACCTCAAAAAATGCTAACAGCCTAAAGTAGTGTGCATGGACACATAGGATAACACTATTTCCCTTTTAGGAGCAGAAAAAATGCTATTAACAGCTTCTAGGAGCTTAAAAAAATGTTAGTGTGCATGGAGCCTGAATAAAGTTTTTCACAAGGGAGTGTGAAGCCAGAGATCTTTGAAAGGTGATAGATAAGGCCGATACCCGCCCTTTAAGGGTGCTTAGACTTAACTTTTGGTCAAGACCTGATTGCAGGAAGGCCAGAATACGAGGTACAGAGTAATCTCTGGGATTAAATTGACTATGTTCACAGAAGGCAAAATAGGATTTGCAGGTATGACAACAGATATTCCTGAAAGTGGCGTTTCTTGTTCTTAACAAAGTAGAAATTAAAGGATAAGTTCACCTTTGGGAACATGTTACATGTTCCGCCTGTTTTTAGGGTGGAACATGTAACATGTTTCTATAGTCGCAGCCGCGCTCCTCTCTCTGACAGATAGTACGGGGAGAAGTTTCATCGTACTATCTGGCAAATTTGAAAACAGTGCGCCCATGTGGGGCTCTGCCCACACGGCCGTGTCACTCATTTACAGAGTTCTGTGGATGAGTGCCTACAAGCCCCGAGAGCCTTAACGGCTTGTAGTTTCAATGAACTATCACAGCGTCATGGTAGTTCATTGAAGCTTCCTATCAGAATATCTGCTTGGTCGTACATACCATACAGCAAGCAGATATTCTGACAAGTCTGTAGGAGACCAGCATAGCATCAGCAATCTACTGATCGCTGGTGCAATGCTTTCCAGGTTCCTGCAGACAAAAATAATAAATGCAAATGTTTTTTTACCTGCAAAAAAAGTGCATTTATTATTTTTGTCAAAAAGGTGACCTTATCCTTTAAAGAACTGGGTTTCAACAGCCATGCCATTAAAGCCAGGGAAGGAGAAGCAGGATGGAATAGAGGACCTTGAGATAGTAGATCTGGTCTGTTGGGAAGGGGCCAGGGGGTTATCTGCTAAAAGTCTTAGTATATCTGTGTACCAGGTTCTTCTGGGCCAGTTTGGTGCAGTTAGAATCACCACTTTCTCTTGCTCTATTTTGTGGAGTGGGCAAGGCAGAATTCACACTGGTGGGAAGGCATAAAATAGCTCGAAGTAATACCAGGGAATTATTAGGGCAACTGAGGCCAGGGCTAGAAGATCCCTGCATCCAGCAACAGCTTGTAGCTTGTTGTCGAATCCGGAGGCTAACATGTCCACATTTGGAGTTCCCCATCATTGGCATATCAGACTGAACACATCTGGATGATGAGACCATTCCCTTTGGTCCAAGTGGTGGTGGCCAATATAATCCGCCTGCCAATTGACCATTCCTGTGACATGAACCACAGAAATCACTGGACTGCGAGTTTCTGTCCCCAAGAGATTCTGGTTTGCTTCCTGCAAGCCTTGTTGATGGTTTTTATATGTTGATATATGCCACTATGGTGGCATTGTTTGACTGCACCTGGACTGGGTTTCCCTTCAGAAGGGGGTGCCAGTGCTGCAGGGATAGGGGTACCCTGACTGATCTGGGCTCCAGGATGATGATGGGGAGTTTGGTTTGCTTTCTTGTCCTTGTTCCTTGAAATGTGAAGGATTGGAGCACTCCTCTTTAGCCTGATAAACTTGCATCTGTTGTAGTGACTTTCCAGTGGTAGAGGAGGAAGGACTTCTCCACTGTTAGAGCAGGGATGGCAATCCACCAAAATAAGTAATTTCTTGTTTGGCTGTATAGGACATGGATAAATCATATCCTGCCTTTTCCATGCCAACAAAATGTTTTGTTGGAGAGTTCTTAAATGGAAATGAATGAAAGGCTCTTCCTTGAAGGAGGCAACCATGAGACCTAGAAAGCAATTAGAGAAATAATTTTCTTTTCTACATGAAATACTTTTGCTTGGAATGTGTCCAGGACTGCATACAAGTATTGCAGGTGAAGAGAAGGTTGGAGAGTAGATTTATGTAAATCGATTACCCAGCCAAAAGCCTGAAAAAGTTGAATTTTTCTGTTGACATTTTTGAAAAAGGGTAATTTAGATAGCCTGTGACTTGAATGCCCTGGGGTCTGAGCAGGGCCAGCAAACGTGCTAAAACATTTGGGAACACTCTGAGAGAAGACGATAGGCCACAGTGAAGTACAACAAACTGGAAGTGATTTTTCGCCACTGCAAACAGCAGACAATACTAATGAGGTGGGTAAATGGGAACACAAAAATACACATCTTGGATATTCACTGATGTCAGGTATTCCCCTTGTTTCAGAGAGAAAATTATTGACATTGTAGATTCCATGCAGAATTTTGAAGTTTGAAGGAATCTGTTGCAAGATTTTAGGTCCAAACTGGGCAAATGTCCCTGTTGGGTTTTGGTAACATGAACAGCTTTGAGTAGAAACTTTTAACCAATCTTGTGAAGATACTGGCACAATGACTCACTGGGTTGTTCAGGGCCTCTTGTAAATCTAACTGTCCTTGGGCAGTCTTTGGTTGATTTGAATGAAAAAAGCTGTGATGTGGCAGAATTTTGAACACTGAGCCCACAGGCATGGGGCATTGGTGATTCAGAGAGAGGCTAACTGTAAAAGATGTCCCCCTACTCTTTAAAGTGAAGGCACCCCTTTATTGTGAAGAGGGCTTTGGAGAAGATGCTGTGACTTTTGTGGGCCAAGCCTTGTGCTGAAAGGAAGAGCTTTAAAGTCGAAGTCTCTGTAGAGCTGACTGGTGATCTGAGTTTTGGGGAAATAGGTGCTCCCAAGGAAGAGGTTTTTGGAATCTTCCTTTTCAAAAGTGAAACCTTTCTTCCTGGGATCTCTGATCAGATTATTATACAATCACTCTGAAAGCGGTATTTTTCATCCAAGTTTCTGATCGTGTGTACTAGGCTTTAGCCTTAGCCTATTACTAATCCCCAGTAAAAATTCAGGGGCATTAAAAACCTGATAGAAGCAGTACTCCTTCTCTATTCCATCCAAAGCAAATGTAAAAAAAGAGCTGAAGTGCTTGAATACTGGTGCATTAATCTAGCTTGGCTTTCAAGAAAATCCTCCCAGTTACATCCATCCTCTGATGGTTAACCTACCCCCCAACACTAACCTATCTCCTAGCATTGAAACTTAAAATGACCCCATCTCTATAGAAAATTGTTACAACCAAGGCATACCTTTAAAGAAGATGTGATTTACTTACCTTTCCTTCTGCCCAAACCATCTAACTCTGCTGTGATGCTAAGCAAACGTCTGCTGAATTGAACATAACATTTCTGGGACAATCTCCTTCATCCAAGTTTTCACAAATATTAACATCAGTGTCCATCATAAAGGCCAGTTGGCACTACAAATCGTGCTTTTACACATGATGCCAGGAAGCACTGAATACATGTATACTATGATGCATAAAAATATTTAGGAAATATTTTGATTGCATAGTAGTATGAGATTAATGTATTACAGGTGACCCTATTATTTGCATCACTTCATTCCCCTAAGGTACTCTTTCTTGGCAATTTTAATCACTCACTAGTATAATTATGTTGGGTTTCATACTCCTTGTTTTGCCTAAACTTTGAGCAATGAATCACCCATACTAGCTATAATGCAATGTGTGATTGATTGCGTAGGTGACTTTTCCACAAAAACTATTTTTATAAAATTAATCCTAATTAGAAGTGGTACACAGTAGCATAAAGTATTAGGGATTATTCACAGAAATAAAAAAGTGGCAATAGAGAATAGGTATAATAAGATGAAGGAAGCAAATATTATAGTAGTTATAAATGCTGGTAAAAAAAACAGCAGTTCCCCCCTCCCAATGCTTATCTAAGCCCGATCTCAATCCAGTACTGTGTAGCCCTCTGCTCTCTTCCTCCTCACAGGCTCAGAGACAGCAGTGGGAGCCTGCTCTGCTGTTCATCACAGCCAGTGGGGGGGAGGGGGTGGCGAGACTTGCTCTGTGTGTCAATGGGCACACCGAGCATGGCTTAAGGCCGAGTCCGTGCAAGTGCACCCATAGCAAGCAGCTTTCTATGGGGGCACTCTGGGGTAGGGAGGAGGGAGGAGCCAGGAGCGAGATAAGGAGGATCGGGGCTGCTCTGTGCAAAACCATTGTACTGAGCAGGTAAATATGACGTTTGTTGTTTGAAAAAAACATTATGATTTTATAATAATTTTAATGTATGCTCTAAATGCTTAATTTATGAGAAGCCATAATGCTTATGGCTTCTCATAAATAAGTGGCGTCCACCCAAGCGACGCCACTTATTTATGAGAAGCCACTAACCACCAGGGAACCTATGCATTAGACCTGAAAGCTGTTATGTGCTTATGTGAGTTGTTTACAGTTTATTTTGGATCTTACTTGAATAAAGGCATACTTCACTATTAGCACCATTTTGCCCCCCGTCTCATTATTTTTCGAGCTTTGCAAGGTGGAGCGTTTTTTGGAAGCATGCTATCGGGAGTTTGAGCTTCGTTGGACCCAGCAGGGAGACTGAGATGACCCCAGAGTAAGATTTGCCATCCCCGATGACCGGATGCTGTCTTTACCGCTGATGGGGCCCTGATGTCCACCGATGATCTACTTGATGTCATACATACAACGCTCTGTTTGTATGTCCCTGTGGTAAGCGCATAATTGCACTAGATTTTCTGAATACACGAATCTGGATTTGGAATGCACCAATTGCTTCTGATGTCACCTGGTGTATCTCATACCTTTATATCAGCTAGCATTGATTTATGAACTTATCAATAAAAGTTTTGTTTTTCTTGATTATCTGAATTTATGAGTCTCAATACAAGGAGTGCTATATGTTGTTGATATGTGGTTGATCTCTATATCTATAAATCAAATTATTATTCATCATATCATTCCATAGCGCTGCATACCCTATACATACTGTTTCATTTGAGGTGCTGAGGATTGCCTTATATGCTAGCGGCTCTCTCTCTGTTTTGCGCTCACTTACCTCTATTTTGATTTAAAGTGAAAGTATTGCAACATCTGTGTAGACGCTGATCACTTTCGCAGAGTGGGTGGCACGGTGAGGAAGAGCAGCAAGGGCTTTGCCAACGCTTAGAGATTGCCTAGTGATACATTTCCTTCCTCTGTTTCATCTGTGAAGCTTCTGCCAATAGAAGATACATGGCCCAAATTGGGCTTGTAACTTGACTGATTGTCAAATATTATGGTATCGGGGGGGGTACATACTTTATAATGTGCACCAAACCTTAATGTTATCAGTCCTCATGCACACTGGATGTTTTGCTAACGCTGGTAACATTAGCTGTGTAAAGTAACGTTAAAAATGTGAGTTTTCCAGCTTTTTTAAATGTTCTTGCATTAGCAATTAGCAGCGTTTTGCCACTTTTAGTGGCGTTTTCCCGTGTTTTTCAGTGTTTGCGTTTTTTAGCTTTTTTTTACAAAAAAAATCCAAAAATGCCAGTTTGAGATGTTTTACCGTGTTTTGTTGCATTTTTCAGTGTTTTTCAGTGTTAGAGCATTTTTACAGCAAAAAAACTCCTCTAGAAACCCACTAGTCCTGGATTTTTTTTTCCAGCCAAAAAACATTGATTACAGTCTATGTGTGCATGGACACATAGGATAACATGCTGGGGAGTTTACTGGCTGTAGAAAAAAACGTCAAAAGACAAAAATAGCAGCTGTAAAAACGTCAAGTGTGCATGAGGACTAAAAACTGGAAGTATGTGTTAGTGTGAATTCACACTGTGTTTAGTGACATATATTTTACTGCAATGTAAATGTCTGTCACCACAGGGACACACATGAAGCAATTGTTTCCTATGTGTTCCATCCATACTGCAAGGTAGCATATAGCTGCATTTTATTGCGGTACACCACACTGCACTGCACAGCAATATACTGTACAGCAACGCAGAGCATCTAACTGCTGTACATTGCTGTGAATGAAGTGTACATTTTCAAACTTCAAAGTAGGCTTCTTCTCCCTTCTTTCCAGCTGGCTTTCAGATGCCGCAGGGATAGCCACACAGAATCAGTTCCTGTAATTGCCCCCCCTCACCTCACTGATCACCCTCCCTGTCCATGATTCAGTTCCTCCTGCTGCACCGCTGTGTGCACCCCATCCCCCTCAGCGCTGCCAGCTTCCCTCCTCTCCTCTCCACTCTTCTCTTCTCGCTGACTGCTGTGGACACCCAGGCCGGGGGATTTTTTCAGTATGAAAAGCGGGAGAAGGGGCTGGTAAATATGTCATATTTACTGGCCCCTTCCTTTTGAGAATGAGCACAGTGAGTGATTGGCACCGATCACTCTCTGTGTTCATTCACAACTGAAGCATAGTAAACTAAGTTTATAATGCTTCAGTTTGCAAATGAAGAGGAGTTTTTGCACAGAGCACTTTCTGTTCATTTACTGTCCAGTGCAGCAGAGGCTGCAGAGAAAGACACTGAGGAATTTAAACTACTAGTCAAAAGTTTTAGAACACCCCCATTTTGCAGGTCTTATTGAAATGTACGCAGTTTAATGTCTCAATGTACTCTGAAAATGAAGCATAGAACAAATAAACAATTGGGCATAAAGAAATTGTGGAATCGTTTTCTTTAACAAATGTAATCTAAATTTTTAACTCATCAAAGTAGAAGCCTTTTGCAGATATAACAGCCGAACACACCTGTGGCATTATTTCTACAACAGAAATCAACTATTATTTTGAAAGTTCTTCCCAGCACTGTTGCAGAAGTTCCTACAAATGTATTGTACTTGTGGGTTGCTTTGCTTTCACCCTTCTATCCAGTTCACCCGAAACCAGCTTGATGTGGGTTAACCACTTGCCCTCTGGAAGATTTTCCCCCCATCCTGAAATTAATAAATGGGGAAGGAGATAGAGGGATGTCAATTTATTTTCAAAAGTCATTAAAATCATATAATATTGCACTCACAAGGGTGAAGTGTTTACAGGCATGTCAGTATGTCAAACGTCTAATGATATACTACATTATGGTGTCCGTTTATGACACAGAGAATAGCTGCGATTCAGAGGATCGCAGCTACTCTCTGGTCATTCACAGTTTATGACACTCAGGAGATCAGCGATGAGCGATGTCAGCCCTTCACTGGAGATGTGTTTTCCCTCCAGATTCTCCAGCCCAGAGCTGGAGAATCAGAGGAACCTCAAACTAAGCAGCGATAATTTACCTCTGCTTAGTAAACTGATCTTTTACTGTAATCTCGCGAGATTATAGTAAAAGTAGCCGTTTTCCAGCGTTTGTAGACCGTTCTCCCTTCATTCGGAGAACTGATCTACACCGCTTCATAAACGGCATTCACAGGAGAACTGTGTTCTCCAAGAATTCCAGAGAACTGAGCAGCGATCTATTACTGCTGGTTCATAAACGGACACCTATATTGGTTCCTTGGGCACCTGTCTCCCCTTCCCCATTTACAGTTGTGGCCAAAATTATTCAACCCCCAATGCTGTAAAGGGGTTTAGGGACTATAGTGTACATTTGGAATTGTATTCAGAATCAAATCCTACAAGGACGTTGTAACTACCCAAATGCAACTAAAATGACATCAATTGTTTATGTAATACAGTAGTAAATGGTTCTTATGTGGTTTCTTCATTGCCACAATTATTCAACCCCTTAAAGACTACCACTCTGAAGAACAGAGGTTCATACAGGTGCTTTCCATCAGGTATTGAAAACACCTGTGGATGTCACCGAGCAGCAATCAAGCATAATAAGCACCAATTAGGCAGCTTTAAAATGACTGTGATACTCAGCTCCTTCTAGACATTTACTGGTGTGGTTACAAACATGGTGAAGGCAAGAGAATGGTCCAGGAAGACAAGAGAAGAGGTGATTTCTCTTCACAGGAAGGGCAATGGCTATAAGAAGATTGCAAAGATGTTAAACATACCAAGAGACACCTTAGGAAGCATCATTCGCAAATTCAAGGCAAAGGGCACTGTTGAAACGCTACCTGGTCGTGGCAGAAAGAAGATGCTGACTTCGACTGCTGTGCGCTACCTGAAGCGTAGAGTGGAGAGAAGTCCCCGTGTGACTGCTGAGGAACTGAGAAAAGATTTGTCAGATGTGGGTACAGAAGTTTCAGCCCAGACAATAAGACGCACACTGCGTAATGAAGGCCTCCGTGCCAGAACTCCCAGGCGTACCCCCTTGCTGTCTCCAAAGAATAAGAAGAGTCGACTGCAGTATGCCAAAAGCCATGTGGACAAACCACAAAAGTTGTGGGATAGTGTTCTGTGGACTGATGAAACAAAATTAGAACTGTTTGGGCCCATGGATCAACGCTATGTTTGGAGGAGGAAGAACAAGGCCTATGATGAAAAGAACACCTTGCCTACTGTGAAGCATGGTGGAGGGTCAATCATGCTTTGGGGCTGTTTTGCTTCTGCAGGTACAGGGAAGCTTCAGCGTGTGCAAGGTACCATGAATTCTCTTCAGTACCAGGAGATATTGGATGGAAACGTGATGCAGTCCGTCACACACCTGAGGCTTGGGAGACGTTGGACCTTTCAACAGGACAATGATCCCAAGCATACCTCCAAGTCCACTAGAGCATGGTTGCAGAGGAAAGGCTGGAACATTTTGGAGTGGCCATCGCAGTCACCAGACTTAAATCCGATTGAGAACCTCTGGTGGGACTTAAAGAAAGCAGTTGCAGTGCGCAAGCCTAAGAATGTGACTGAACTGGAGGCCTTTGCCCATGAAGAATGGGCGAAGATACCCGTAGATCGCTGCAAGACACTTGTGTCAAGCTATGCTTCACGTTTAAAAGCTGTTATAACTGTAAAAGGATGCTGTACTAAGTACTAAGATTGAATGTCACTTGGGGGTTGAATAAAACTGATAATGCTGTGAGCACAGAAAAGACATTTGTGGTTATTTCATTATAACTGTTATGTTATATTTGTCTGACCTACAAGTGCCTCTTTAATGTAAATGTAAGCAAGATGACTGAATGATCAAAAGCAATGTCAAACTGGCCAAAACACTCAATTTCAGTGGGGGTTGAATAATTTTGGCCACAACTGTATTCTATTCAGATATCGGTCTTCCCAAGCCAGATTGGAGTCGGCAGCCTGGTCCCATTAGTGTCTGTATATATGTCTAGTTATACAGCCTTACATCTGGGATAATGTTTATTCTCACATGTGACAGTATGAAGAATTTGTTACATTGTATTATGTGTGTTTATCTTTAATTTGTTACATGGTTCAGTCAATTAGTAGACCAGGTTGTTACCCAAACACTAGCAGCGATTCATTTCACTGAATCCATTAACATCACTTGATCTGTGAACGAGGCAGGCAATTTTCTTTTTTATTCTACCCTCTTCCTGACCAGGCCATTTTTTGCTATACTGCACTGCGTTACTTTACCTGCCAATCATGCAACACTGTACCCACATGAAATTGATATAATTTTTTTACACGGATAGAGCTTTCTTTTAGTGGTATTTGATCACCACTGGTGTTTTAATTTTTTGTGCTATAAATGATAAAGACCAACAATTTTGAAAAAAAAAACAAAATTATATTTTTTACTTTCTGCTATAAAACATATTCAATTAAAAAATGTAAAAAATCAAATTTCTTCATACATTTAGGCTAAAATGTATTCTGCATTATATTTTTGGTAAAAAAAATCCAAATAAATGTATATTGATTGGTTTGCGTGAAAGTTATAGCATCTAATAATTATGGGATGTATACTGTAATTTATATATTTATATATATATATATATTTATACTAGTATGGCAGCAATCAGCATTTTATGGTGGGACTCTAATAGTACAGCGTTCAATCTGACACTGTCATTAACTGACACTTTGTGGGAACTAGTGACACTAATACAGTGGTCAGTGCTAATAATATACACTGACATTGTACTCATGACACTGGTTGGGAAGGGATTAAGATCTAGGAGCAATCAAAGGGTTAAGTGTATACCTAACAGTGCTTTGTTTGTGTATTCTTACTTGGGGATTAGCCAGTTTTTACTCCCTGCTTTTCAGGGAAACTAAAATCCACACATCCCCGCTAACAGGGCAGAGCTCTGTGTTGTTTACATATACAATGCTTTGTTCTGTCAACCTCTTCGACGATCACTGGGTCCCAGCCATCAATCACTGGCCAGAACACATTGATCGGCTTGTGCAGTGTCTAATCACAGCACAGTCGGGGCGGCTCTTCCCTACCCAGAAGAGCTGGATCACGCAGGAGAGCTGCCTTGTCACTGCACATATAATTGATGCGGTCAATAAGCAGTTAAATCTGGAGACTGTGCTGGCCATTCCATGTATTGAAGCCTACATTCTTGTTCTTTTTTTCTAAGGCAGTTCTCACACAGTCTGGAGATATGTTTTGGGTCATTATCTTACTGTAGGATGAACCCCTGACCAAATTGATGTAATCCAGAGGGTATTAAAGGGGGGTGCAAAATACTGTGGTAGTAGTTTTGGTTCAGGGTGTCACTCACTCTGTTCAAGTCGCCAACTCTGGATCCAGCAAATGTGCCCCAGACCATCATGCTTCCTACTCTATGTTTGACAGTTGGTGTTACACACTAAGGAACTGTCCTTTCACTTACTTGGTGGCAGGGGTGGACTGACCAATCGAGCACTCGGGCACTGCCCGAGGGCCCGGGGTCAGTAGGGGGCCCCATAAAATGCCCCTGGTACCTTTTTTATAGGCTTTTTTGAGTGTGGGCAAGGACACAGGGGCCCATGATCCCCTATTGCCTGGGGACCCCATGAGTTGTCAGTCCACCCCTGCTTGGCAGCATACAAAAACCCTACGTGATGAACCAAAGATCTCAAATTTTGATTTGTCGGTCCATAAGACCTTTTTCCAGTATTCAATAGTCCTCTGGTGCCGATTCATAGCCCAGGGAAGCTGTCTCTTTTTCATATTTTGCTATCTTAGCAATGGCTTTGTTACAGCCACTTCACCTGTCAAACCTGCAGCTCAAAGTCTTCTTTTCACTGAGAACTGAGACTTGCTCACTTTGATCAGTGTTAAGCTGTGCTTGAAGCTGTTGTCCTGGGAGCCGCCTGTCATGCAAGCTATTGACTCTCAGAAACTTGCCTTCTAATTCTGTTGTGGATTTGAGTCGCCCAAACCGCCTCCTGTCAAAGCTTCATCCAGTTTCCAAGTGCCTTCTGATGATGTAGGAAACTGTTCTCACTGACACCTTGGCTTTCTTTGCAATTTCTCTCAAGGAAAGGCCTACACTTTAAAGGGTTATAATGGTCTGTCTGTCTTCCTTTGTTAATTACTTTTTTCTCGCCACTTTGAGAGCAATATATTACCTCCTGCAGTACAATACTGTCCAAACATTGCTTAAGAGGGTGTAGTACCACAGACTGGTTCAACAATACTTTTATACAGACATAGAGCATGTAAGTAATCAACAAAAGTTGGGACACCTGTAGGATTTGTTAGCATAAACTTTCAAGGCTCAATTTACTTACATTGCTGCAGAACAACTGTGAGTTGTTAACCCATTACTAGAGAAGTGCACGATGGAAAATTTTGTTTCATCTCACAGTGTACAGTTTCAATTGTCAAGTAAATAATTTTGTTTTGTCATAATCGTTGTTAGAATGATTCATTTTCAGAACAATTTTGTTGTTTCAGAAGAGTATATATTTGTTGTTCTGAATTGATTCTTATTTTTGGAAGTTCTGCTATTCTTTCGTTATTTTGGAAGATTAATTATGCACTCTGAGTCATCCCTGCTAGTCCAACCCACAAATAAAAATGGAATGAGCTAACTGGACGATACCGACTGGAGCCACGTGCATCTGAAAGTAATGAATAGAACAAAATGAATTTCGGAATTATTTGTTATGTTATAATTCAGAGATTATGATGGGTCCACCTCCATCCAATCCAAACACAATAAGCAGGAATCATCTTATTTTACTTTTGTACTTTATAGTATTTATCACAATATGTTTTCATTTCATATGTAGTGCAATTTTTATAATGAACAATGTTCATGTAAATAGAATTGGCTAATTATTAGAATATTCATGATACACTCACTAGAATGAAAACAAATGGATCTGAATCAATTTGGATCATTTGCCATTTCAATATGTTATTTTGGAAAATTTAAACATTAACAAAAGGCCCAAACTATCACATCATGTCATCCAAATGAAACCAGTGAATAGGAAAGAATTCATGGTTTTCCTTATAGTTTATTTTGGATTAATTGAAATTCATTACTATTTTAATTCAGAGATTCAGATACATCCGAATCTCCAAATCACGGAAATTTCAATTCATAATGAAATGAAGCGCCCATGTCTACCCATTACTTCTTCTATGAAAAAAAGCCTTTTTGTATACCTTTGAAATATACATTCTTTTTCAGTTTTTGTTAACCTAAACACTTTTTTTAAAATGGTAGTGTATATCCTCAGTCCCTTTTTCTGTCTTAAAAGTGAGACATCAGGGGTCGAATACTGATGTTTCACCAAAGTACCCCTCCAACAATGTTGTGAAAAAAAAAAATTAAAATTGTAAAAAAAATTATAAAAATATAAAAAAACTTAAGGGCTCATTCACAAAAGTTCTCTGACCCATACAGTGTGAATGTACAGTTTGTGCAACTGGAGCCGCCTGTTACTCTGTTGGGAGGCAGAGTCTATACAAACACAGCTGCAGGTTCTAATTTGACAGTTGTGGAGGTGCGAGTGAGTGGCCCCAAATGCACACTGTTAGTGTTCAGGGCCATACTGCTGCATCCACACACATGTCAACCTAGGACCTATGACTGTGTTTGAACAGCTGCTGTGTCCTGTGGCAATGCAATGTACCATCAGGGTGATATCAACCCAGAATAATCAACCAGGCAGGTTGAGGGGCTCCAGGGGGTTTGCTTTATTAGGAGGAAACTGGCATTTTAGTTTCAGTGATTGTTTAGAAAGTCCATTTTGGGTACCTGGAGCCCAGAGATTTCCAAGCGATCTGAGTGGGACAAAATCTCTAGTCCGGGGTCCAGGTATTTGGAACCACCAGCACACTGATTGGTCAGGTGTGTGCTGGGCTATTAGTAGTGACCTGATCAAGGTTCAGGAGTCCAGGTGTGCAAGGGAGTAGCCAGAGGGGTGCATATCTGTGCTGGAAAAGACAAAGACTCAAGCTTGAGGGCTAGAGCAGCATGTGGAAAGTGTTGGCAAGGAAATGGTCTGTGGGAGACAGACGAGAGTCTAAAGTGGAAGGTCTGAGCAGCACTGTGGTATGCATAAGTCAGGAGGCTATGAAACTACTTCTGTACTAAAGTGAGCCAGGAGGCTGGGTATTTTATGTTTTGTGTTAATGGTGAAGACCCCCTGCAGGGGAAACCATAAATGATGTTTTCTGGAACTTTGTGTGAACTTTCTTTTAAATAAAAGTGGGCCAAGAAGCCCTTAAATGGAAATATTTGATGTGGACTGTACTTGCTAGCGGGTGCTACCCTTGAACTAGATAACCCCAAACTGCACAGTCCCCACAGCTTAACATAGTCTGCCTGCACACAGCTCTAGCCACATTACAAAAAAATGCTGATTCACACTGTACAGGCCACAGCACCCATGTGAATGAGCCCCAAATTCTAAATTATACAGGGAGCTTTATTTATTTACTCAATACAGTTTTATATTTTAGATTTGGCAGAAATTTTGTAGGTTATTTTATGTTTGTGCAAAATAATAATGATTTTGGTGTACATTTAGTGAAGATACCATTTTAATATAATGGAGGGGGGCTGTCAGGTAGGGTGCACGGGGCTGCATGATTTCTAACTGCAGCACTGCCTATATATGATTCCTGATACTGACCTAGTTTGAACTTGAATTCTGCTTGTACAACTGCTTATCAGTTCCTGACCTCTGCTCCATCCATGACTCTGATTCAATCTATAAGGTTGGTGACAGAACCCATTTAAAGTAAAACTATGTTGGATTCAATTTCTGTGTCTTATTAAAAAATTAGGCTGCCTGTGAATCCTGTCAAGTCAGCGAGTGGCAATACTGCCCACATAGGCTGGGTCTAAGGAATGATATCACTGCATATATCCACATTTGAAACAGAACAGGACCCTTGAGTGATAGGCAGGAAAGAAACACGTTTCAACAATGCTAACACAATGCTGAGAGGCTGTATACCACATTGTAAGAAAGCTGCTGTTCTTGGCAGAAGAGGTTCCAGCTCTCCAACAAACATCATTAATATTGAAATGGCACATTATAGTGAAGTCTAAGGGATGGATTTCTATTTGCTGTGCTATTTGTCTGGTGGGATTCCATGTTGTTCTGTGTTAATAGGGTCAAAAAAAATGCCATTAGGCTATATTCTCTCTAGGTCTAATGTTATTCTTCATACAGAATACAGCAATTCAGGAAAAAAAGCCCCAATCCTCCTGTTTTGGAGTCCCCTGCCTGCACTTCTAGTTCCTCCCCCCATTGCAGCTTGCTGGGGGGGAGTACTTTTGCATGCTTGATCCTGAGCTGCACTGTGCGCATCTATTGATGCACATAGTGTAGTTCTGCCCCACCCCTGGCTCCCGTGTCATTGCATTTGATTGACAGCAGTGGAAGCCATTGGTCATGGTCTGTGAGGTAGGAATGATAGAGCAGTGCTACTGCTCTCATGCAAAGGGCTGGACTAAGATTGGACTCGGGTAAGTATTCGGGGGGGGGGGGAACTACACCTAAAAGTTTTTTCTTTACCTTAATACAGAGAATGTATTAAGGTAAAAAACATTTAGCCATTACAACCACTTTAAACCATCCATATCCTTGACCTCCTCCTCTGCAACAGCACAGTTTGATCAATTAAATACCCCCAGTCTTCCATCTGCTCCCTCTGCTCTCTCCTCCTCTTCCGCATGTTCCTTGTCAACACATACAGTATGCACTGCAGAAGAGACTGATTTGCTTTTAGTTCTATATATTCCTCTCCCAGTCTGACTGCTAAAGAGGAAAACAGGAGGTTAATAACAAAGCAGGTACTGACACCGGTTCTTCTAATTAAACATATAATGATTTTTCATAACCATTTAACTGCATTAATTCCCAAGAAAAGACCCACTGGAGACGGAATAACAAAATCCATGCTTTGAGTCAAGTCGAGTCAAAATGGATATTCGATATGCGAACATTAGCCCCCCTGGGACATAACATCAAATTTGATCTCAATTGTTTCATCAGTGACTATTAGGGAGATTTATTACTATTTTTATCCAGTACTTTAGTGACTTGGTATCTCTGGTTTTAGTTCATTTCAGGTACGTTTTAGGTTGCATTTCATATAGGAGCAAATTTTTTAGGATTATTACCATTCATTGGCTATTATAGGGATCTGTTATCTCTGGTTTTACTGTTGTTTTTATTATTATATTTTTATTATTTCTCTATTTATTTCCTTTTGTGTGTCAGTTTTATTTATCCCTTTAATGTGGTATTTATCTATTAGTTTTTAGTTTATATATTTATATATTCTTTTATTTATGTGGTTTAGGATTGCCAGTTTTGGTCTTATATCACATATTTGACCTTCTTAATATGGATCATCTGAATAATCTTTATTGATTCAGAATTAATTTTACAATCATAGACTAGCGTCTTGCCACATAATGTTTGCAGCTGCCATTTGTGTTCATCCTGTTTTTCCCTTAAATGCTTGCAATAGGTTCTGTGAATCTGTGAGTGGCATTTTTTATACATTTTTATGGTAATAAAGCCTTACTACACTATGAGGAGTTCTTTGTTCCTTATCTTTTGAGCACCTATCCATTGGAGTGGGGACGTAAAGGATTGTTCCTGAGCATGCCTGGAGAGACCTGTGGAAACAGAGGATCCAGTGGGATTCATATTGAGCGCATGTTGACCTATATTTTCTATGGGTCAGCTGTTAAGGTGAGGGTGCATGCCTGAAGGTGGAGGAGCACGATAGATTTGCACACCTGTTGAAGTCATTGGTGCATTACTTTAAATGTTGCAAGAAAGAGATTGTTATATCACTTTTGGACTGCTTTTTACACATTATTTAGTCTTATTTATCATTCACCATTTATTTGTTTTTGTATATTCACTAGAGCTGCTTATCTTCTTTTTTTTCCTTTCTTTTTTTTAATATGCACTTTTTGTGAATATCCAGTCCAATTAAACATTTACGTAATTCATCACATATTTATTCCACTGGGGTGCTGATTGCTCAGCTGGGCATTTGTTTTACATCATTTTATACTGTTTTTGTTGATTTTCACACTTTATGCTTTAGGTCAGCCAGGTGTTTATTACAGCTCAGCCATGTGTTTACTGACATTGTGATCGTGTTTTATTTCTGATATATGTTTCACATATTTCACTGTTTTTGTTGTTTTTTACACTTTAATCTTCAACTCAGCTGAGTGTTTATTATTGCTACTTGATTTTGGTTTATTTTTTGATATATGTTTCACATATCATTTGGGTTTAGTGGCTCAGCCAGTTTTTATTTTTGTATTTACTATTGACCTTGTTTCACAGATTTATTCTATTACACATTGGGTTTGATGCTCAGGAGGGTGTTTATTTATTATTCGTTTTTTTTTCTTGGGTTGCTAGGGGGCAGCGCAGCATTTAACTGCATTAATGGGTGTTTTTAATATCTGGCTGGAATGTTTAACTTTTATACGAATATTATATGCCATATACGTTCATGGCTTCTATTTCAGCTGACATTTTTTATAATATTGCTGTAAAATACAGTATTTTCCTACTTGTACTAAGAACACAGTTTCTTGTTTTCTAACAAAAACAGTAATAGGCTACACCATGTAACAGAATACTTTGTTCTGATTTAGTAATATATTAGTAAATAGTATTATCTCTTGTTGCAAAAGGAATGAAATTCTAATAGATTTTCCTATATTATGCAGCTTCCCCATTGATTGTACTCAGGATACATTTATTTAAATTTACATTTTCACCTTGTATCTTTTACTTCTAAATATGTATTGTCTGTATAGGCCTATTATACACTATATTGTCATAAGTATTGGGACGCCTGCCTTTATATGCAGATGAACTTTAATGGCTTTCCAGTCTTAGTCTGTAGGGTTCAATATTGAGTTGGCCCACCATTTGCAGCTGTAACAGCTTTAACTCTTCTAGGAAGGCTGTCCACAAGGTTTAGGAGTGTGTCTATGGGAATGTTTGTTTGTGGGGTCAGGCACTGATGTCGGACGAGAAGACCTGGCTTGCAGTCTCCGCTCTAATTCATCCCAAAGGTGTTATATTGGGTTGAGGCCAGTCAAGTTCCTTCACCCCAAACTCACTCATCCATGTCTTTATGGACCTTGCTTTGTCCACTGGTGTGCAGTCATGTTGGAACAGGAAGGGGCCATTCCCAAACTGTTCCCACAAAGTTAGGAGCATGAAATTGTCCAAAATGTGTTGGTATGCTGACATCCCTTCACTGGAATTAAGGGGCCAAGCTCAACCCCTGAAAAACAACCCAAGACGATAATCCCCCCTCCACAAAACTTTACACTTGGCACAATGCAGTCAGGCAAGTACTGTTCCCCTGGCAACTGCCAAACCCAGACACGTCCATTGGATTGGCAGACAGAGATCTTGTCTTCACTGCTCTAGAGTCCAGTGGCAGCATGCTTTACACCACTGCATCTGATGCTTTCCAGTGCACTTGGTGATGTAAGGTTTGGATGCAGCTGCTCGGCCATGGAAACCCATTCCATGAAGCTCTCTGTGCACTGTTGTTGTGCTAATCTGAAGGCCACATGAAGTTTGAAGGTCTTTAGCTATTGACTCTGCAGAGAATTAGCGACTTCTGCACACTGTACGCTTCAGCATGCGCTGACCCTGCTCTGCCATTTTACGTGGCCTACCACTTCATGGCTGAGTTGCTGTTGTTCCCAATTGCTTCCACTTTGTTATAATACCACTAACAGTTATATTTATATGGAATATTTAGTAGCAAGGAAATTTCATGGATGGACTTATTGCACAGGTGGCAACCCATCACGGTACCACAGTTGAATTCACTGAGCTCCTGAGAGCGACCAATTCTTTCACAAATGTTTATAGAAGCAGTCTGCATGCCTAGGTGCTCTATTTTATACACCTGTGGCCATGGAGGTGAACACCTGGGTCCAATGATTTGGAGGGGTGTAACAATGCTTTTGGCAATATACTGTATGCTTCTGATATTCATCAGCTGGTCTGCCAGGGTCTTTGCTGTGCATTATTGCTTGTATTTCAAACCTTTAACTTAAACACTCATGCACTGATTAGAAGTCTTTAAACATCAGTTGATAAACCAAACTTTAATTATTATTAACCAGTTCATCATCTTAAGCCTGTGCTAGACTATAGCTGCTTGTTGCCAATTGTGTGCTACTTAGGTCTGCTGAGGCAAGGGCCTTCCAGTCTACTTCTTTCTGCGCATTCTTTCAGGGCTTAAAGTGGAACTTCACCCAAAATGGGAAGTCATGCTTTTCTGCCTCCTCCCACCCTCCTCTAACACTTTTGGACACAATTTTTTGGGAGGGGGGAGTGAGTTACCAGCTCCCACCACTTCCACTCATCTCAGCTTTATGGGACACATCACAGGTCCCAGGACAGCTCGCACATATGCAGTAGGAAGCTGTCTGTGAAGCCGCTGGGACTCACATCCAGCTTTCACCACTAATCATGGATTGGAAGAACCAGTTCAGGTGAGGATTTTTCGAGGGGGGACACTGAAGATAATCTTTGATGGCACAGCATAGTCCCTCTTTACATGTTACATATTCTTCATATCACTTTGCTAACAACCAATTTCCTAATGGCTTAGTTTGTGGATTACATAGATGGGTCATGCCAGTCCCACCTTCCTCTGGACATCTTGTTCAGTCAAAAGGTACTATGTTGTTTTCTGGAATGCATATGTGTTCTAGCCCTGATCTTCTGGGAGAGTCTCAGCAAAGGTGTTCTTGAACTAAAAGTTTGCATTGCGCTCTGCTGATATCCTTCCAAGAGGTTCTGGTAAGTGCTTCCACTGTCATGTTCACAGCGGTCACTGGTAATTGCTAGTACCAGCAGGAAGGTGAAAATTAAAAGCAATTCCTACATTATTTCACTTTACTTTTGCATCACATGTAACAGTTGCTTTAAAGACATGTACATAACACATACATCAAATATCTTGCATTTATATCTGCAGAGAAGCTTCTTAAAATAATAACCAAATAGCTAATGTTGTTTCTAAATATGCCTTGGGTCTGTCAAATATCCATTCAGATGATGAGCACTGTAGGAGAGAAAAAAGACCTGTCATGAGATAAACATAGGGGCTTACCTCTCCTTTTGAACATTTGAGTTGCCTACGTAGTTGTCATGCTCACCCTTTTGGCTTAAATACTTTGAATCAGTGACATCATGTATGTAGATAAGGATATCTGCCTTTTCTTTGATTTTCTTGAACTACATACTTGTTCCAGATCAGTTATTCATACATTTTGAAACCAGAAGGAAAACATAACAGCTAGGCAACCAGGATGACAGCACTTAACTGGATTCTAAGACCTGACAGTACTGCCACATCTAAATGATGGGGCAGACCAGCACCCATTGATTCCCATGGGAAACGCTATAAGAATTTGGCAATCAAAACCTATATATTTTGTTTGTAAACAGGTCACATTACTTTTTTTCCTTTTTACCCTTCAGCTTGGCTCGGGCCCGAAAAAGCTAAGGAGGGTCACAGGACATGTGACCAACTCCAGATTAGCCCTGCACCCCAACCCAGACTGTACTGAGATTAATTATAGGATTTCTTGTAAACAGATCTAAGCTGGCATTGAGACTAAGAGGAAGAACTTGTCCTACTCCATAGGGCAGTTCCTTGGGGTAGTTAGATTCTCTTATTTGGTCTCATACAAAGTTAAACCTCCTTTTTGTTCAAGTTCCTTTTAACAATTTTTAGCATGTGGTAAACCCATGCATCATACCCCGGTCTGCTGGTTCTTGATGGTTAGGTTTATTTGCAAGTAGTGTTTTTTGAGAATTTTTTTTAAAACAATTGAATATCTTTTATCAATTTGAAATGGTCAATGTCTGATATAGGACAAAAACCTAATCTAAATCTAAGGACCTGTTTTTCCGTTCATGACAATCGATAAGAGGACAGATTAACAATTACTTTCTCATCAAGTATGTTTGTTCTTTTTCCTCACTAGAAACATTTCCATGTTTTCCACTCTCTTGATGTGTGGAATATTTGTGTCTTTTTGTATGTGACCTCTGCTGAGCCTAAACAACTTACAACTGTGTATTTTGTGGATGGCACTGATATCTATTCAATAAACTGGGTTAACGACCTATGGATCTATATTGTGTGTACCCAGAGACATCCCTTCACCTTATGAAAACATTCTTAAAGACTCATCCATAGTGCCTTCTGCTTCAGGGGACAAATCCTTCAGTTTTGTATAACTAGTTTTCAAGTGAAAACCACCATCTTTATCAGTGTGAGAAGTATACTTGTGTTTCTGACACTTGGGTGGCTTGTGAGAATTAGTCAATAAGGAAGAAAGTGACGACATTTGTGAGGAAAAAGAATACATTCCTGGTCAGGTCTGGTGCTTCCACTAAGCAAACTATGTGGCCACCTAGGGTTCACTGCCTCCTAGGGACACCTGGGCACAGCACAAGCCGACACTCTCTCTGTACGAGATGCCGCCAAATCATGAATGATCTTCCAGCTGAGAGGAGGGGCACCAAAAAGAATAGAGGAAGATGCCAGGTGTCTGGGGCCAGTGTAGCAGCTGAGCTGCCGCTCCTTCCAGCGTTCCTCTCAGATTCAGTCCCCTACTGCAAGCCGGCTAGTGGCTGATGATCACTGTGGAGTTCCAGCCCTACTATTCCCATTCATCATCAGAGGTGGAGCTGCACCTGTAGAGAAAGGTCTAACTCTGATGTCTGTGTGAGTGTGACCCATCACACATCCATCACATGTGCAATGTGTCGGTGAGTGATGACACCGTCATGATCCCACAGCCTGCTCTTCTAGTGCCTGCTGGGCCTGCTGACCTGTTGCAATGTTGGTGGGGTTTTTTCTTTTTCAGATCTTTCCCTGTGTGGGATCGCTCAGTTCAGCCGCCTGCTGTCACAGCATTTTATCTCCCCCCATTGCCTGGGGAATTCCTGCCTGGGATCTGTCAGAGTGTGGATCCATCATCCTCCACTCACTGCAACTGTCTCTCTGCCACTGCCAGCCACAGATACAGTCCATCTGTGACACTTATTTTAGCTTTAATATTGGTGCTGGTGGCATGTTATGGCACTTATTTTTGATAATTAAAAGAAATGTAGCAGTTTAATGTTTTGTTGATTTAATATTTTCTACTGTGTTTTATAAATGTGTTTATTTATTTTTTGTGGGGGGGGGTAGCTGGTCTTGCAAAATAGTCTACTACTGGCCCTGTTCCTGTCTTTGTATCAGAGGTTCAAGAGGTTTACTATCCCAGGGGGTCCATTTGGCTACCTGGCAAAAATTACGCCTGTCTTTTTTCCATTTTTAGACATTCCCCATTTGGAAGGTCAATTGATCCCTAACAATTTTTTTCTCCTTGTTTTTAATCACATCTTTGGTAAAAAAAATTGAAGATGAGTTTTTAAATTATCTTCATTTTTTAAACAATTCCAAATCTTTCAAACTATTTACTTTTATTCTGAATTTCAATATTGAGTTTTGACATTTCCTGTGAATACTGTTCCTATTATATTTTCATCATGTTACATGACTAAATACCCAGAATATTGTCCCAAACCACCTCTAAAACATTTGGGAAAATTTGTATCCTTAACCCGAAGGAAACAATAACTTTTTCCATGTACTTGAAAAAAAAGTTGTTATGCCAATACATAAGTAACCTTTTTTTCCAATATTTTTTATTTTAATTTTTAGGTTGAAGAAACATTTTCTGCTTTTTCTGCTTCACGAGTCATAAAATTCTGATTTAAAATCATCATATGGTTACCCCAAGCTACCCCACAAAATTTAGACATGTCTAAACAAAGCTTCTCAAAAAAACAAATTAATAAAAAAAAATATATAAAAATATATATATATATATATATATATATATACCGTGTGTCAAAACCGAACAAAATGCTTAAATTACATTAATATGACAGGGAGAATGATCTGTACAACTGTATACCGAAAAACAAAAACGGAGATTTACTAAAACTGGAGCACACAGGATCTGGTGTATCGGTGCATAGTAGCCAATCAACTTCTAACTTCAGCTTGTTCAATTTAGCTTTGACTCTAAAACCTAGAAGCTAATTGGTTACTATGCACAGGTTCACCAGATTCTGTGTGCACCAGTTTTAGTGAAAACTCTCTCCCAAAGTAAGCCAAAAAAAATCATCAGTCTTGAAAATGCAAGGAACCATCAGACTCACATGCACCGTTTTGACCACCTTTTAATGATATATTCAGAAAACAGTACAATAGCTGAGGTCACAAAGCATTATCAATCACAGCACCCAAAAATACTGACATAAAAGAATCTTAATTTTATATATACAAAAGGTAGATAAAAACTGGGAGCTACTAAACTCATACAGTCATAAAAATTGGAACATGTATGTAACATAATATGGCCTCAGGATGAGGCCAAGACAAACTTTATCCCAAGGCAATACTGCTGACAAATATAAGGATCAATAAAGAAGAATTGGAATGCAAACAAGTTATTTGGTCTAATATACATAAAACCTAAGTTTCATTTGTCAGCCTGTTTCCCGGGTCAACCTTGATTCTTCAAAACGAAGGAGCTTGTATATGGTTTTGACAAATCATCATGGAATGATGTCAACCATGGCATACAAGAAAACTATGATGGAAAACACAGTGAGTTAACTGTCCCATAACAGTCCAAGAATAATATATTATAAAAAATGCATAATCATAATATATATATAAATATATATATATATATATATATATATATACAGTGGGGCAAAAAAGTATTTAGTCAGCCACCAATTGTGCAAGTTCTCCCACTTACAAAGATGAGAGAGGTCTGTAATTGGCATCATAGGTAGACCTCAACTATGAGAGACAAAATGAGAAAAAAAATCCAGACAATCACATTGGCTGATTTGGAAAGAATTTATTTGCAAATTATGGTGGAAAATAAGTATTTGGTCAATATCAAAAGTTCATCTCAATACTTTGTCACATATCCTTTGTTGGCAATGACAGAGGTCAAATGTTTCCTGTAAGTCTTCACAAGGTTGTCACACAGTGTTGCTGGTATGTTGGCCCATTCCTCCATGCAGATCTCCTCTAGAGCAGTGATGTTTTGGGGCTGTCGCTGGGCAACACGGACTTTCAACTCCCTCCAAAGGTTTTCTACGGAGTTGAGATCTGGAGACTGGCTAGCCCACTCCAGGACCTTGAAATGCTTCTTATGAAGCCATTCCTTTGTTGCCCGGGCGGTATGTTTGGGATCATTGTCATGTTGGAAGACCCAGCCACGTTTCATCTTCAATGCCCTTGCTGATGGAAGGAGCTTTGCACTCAAAATCTCACGATACATGGCCCCATTCATTCTGTCCTGTACATGGATCAGTCGTCCATCCAAACAGCCCCAAAGCATGATGTTGCCACCCCCATGCTTCAGAGTAGGTATGGTGTTCTTTGGATGCAACTAAGCATTCTCTCTCCTCCAAACACGACGAGTTGTGTTTCTACCAAACAGTTCTATTTTGGTTTCATCTGACCATATGACATTCTCCCAATCCTCTGCTAGAGAGCATTTGGATGATCCAGAAAACTTCATATGGGCCCGGACATGTACTGGCTTAAGCAGGGGGACACGTCTGGCACTGCAGGATCTGAGTCCCTGGCGGCATAGTGTGTTACTGATGGTAGCCTTTGTTACATTGGTCCCAGCTCTCTGCAGGTCATTCACTAGGTCCCCCTGTGTGGTCCTGGGATTTTTGCTCACCATTCTTGTGATCATTTTGACCCCACGGGGTGAGATCTTGCGTGGAGCCCCAGATCGAGGGAGATTATCAGTGGTCTTGTATGTCTTCCATTTTCTAATTATTGCTCCCACAGTTGATTTGTTCACACCAAGCTGCTTGCCTATTGCAGATTCAGTCTTCCCAGCCTGGTGCAGGTCTACACTTTTGTTTCTGGTGTCCTTCGACAGCTCTTTGGTCTTCACTAGAGATGAGCGAATCGAACCAGTGGAATTCGTTTCGAATTTCAGGAAAAATTCGATTCGCGGCGAATCCGAATATTAGCATACTTCGGGTGCGCGAATCGGATTTTTCCCGATCAGCCGGCAAAAGTGTCCCTGCAGAGAGCTCCACTATTTCTGACAGTTCTCTGACAGTTCCTTCACATGTACAGCGGTTGAAACATTGTATCTATTTGTTTCCATTTAGGATACAGATGTTTTTATTCGGAAACAGATACAATGTTTCAACCGCTGTAAATGTGAAGGAACTGTCAGAGAACTGTCAGAAATAGCGGAGCTCTCTGCAGATACACTTTTTGCTGTACTGGAATACTTCTTCTTTTCATTCTTCTTTTCATTCTTCTCATTCTTCTTTTCATTCTTCTTTTCATTCTTCTTCTCATTCTTCTTTTCATTCTTCTTCTTCTTTTCATTCTTCTTTTCATTCTTCTCATTCTTCTTTTCTTCTTCATGAAAAGAAGAATGAGAAGAAGAATGAAAAGAAGAATGAGAAGAATGAAAAGAAGAATGAAAAGAAGAAGTCTTTATATAGCGCCAAAGGGTATGCTCAGCGCTGTACAGTAGCAGGGGGACAGAACATTATTATTATTATACAGTATTTATAAAGCGCCAATAGTTCGCTCAGCGCTGTACATTTCTTTTCATTCTTCTTCTTCTTTTCATTCTTCTTCTTCTTCTTTTCATTCTTCTTTTCATTCTTCTCATTCTTCTTTTCATTCTTCTCATTCTTCTTTTCATTCTTCTTTTCATTATTCTTCTCATTCTTCTTTTCATTCTTCTTCTTTTCATTCTTCTTTTCATTCTTCTCATTCTTCTTTTCTTCTTCATGAAAAGAAGAATGAGAAGAAGAATGAAAAGAAGAATGAAAAGAAGAAGAAGAATGAAAAGAAGAATGAGAAGAAGAATGAAAAGAAGAATGAGAAGAAGGATGAGAAGAATGAAAAGAAGAATGAAAAGAAGAAGAAGAAGAATGAAAAGAAGAAGAAGAATGAAAAGAAGAAGAAGAAGAATCTTTTCATTCTTCTCATTCTTCTTTTCATTCTTCTTTTCATTCTTCTTCTTCTTTTCATTCTTCTTCTTCTTTTCATTCTTCTTTTCATTCTTCTTCTTCTTCTTTTCATTCTTCTTCTTCTTCTTTTCATTCTTCTTTTCATTCTTCTCATTCTTCTTTTCATTCTTCTCATTCTTCTTTTCATTCTTCTTTTCATTATTCTTCTCATTCTTCTTTTCATTCTTCTTCTTTTCATTCTTCTTTTCATTCTTCTCATTCTTCTTTTCTTCTTCATGAAAAGAAGAATGAGAAGAAGAATGAAAAGAAGAATGAAAAGAAGAAGAATGAAAAGAAGAATGAGAAGAAGAATGAAAAGAAGAATGAGAAGAAGAATGAGAAGAATGAAAAGAAGAATGAAAAGAAGAAGAATGAAAAGAAGAAGAAGAATGAAAAAAAGAAGAAGAAGAATCTTTTCATTCTTCTCATTCTTCTTTTCGTTCTTCTTTTCATTCTTCTTCTTCTTCTTTTCATTCTTCTTCTTCTTTTCATTCTTCTTTTCATTCTTCTTCTTCTTCTTTTCATTCTTCTTTTCATTCTTCTTCTCATTCTTCTTCTTCTTTTCATTCTTCTTCTTCTTCTTTTCATTCTTCTTTTCATTCTTCTCATTCTTCTTTTCATTCTTCTTTTCATTCTTCTTCTCATTCTTCTTTTCATTCTTCTTCTTCTTCTTCTTTTCATTCTTCTTTTCATTCTTCTCATTCTTCTTTTCTTCTTCATGAAAAGAAGAATGAGAAGAAGAATGAAAAGAAGAATGAAAAGAAGAATGAAAAGAAGAAGAAGAATGAAAAGAAGAATGAAAAGAAGAATGAGAAGAAGAATGAAAAGAAGAATGAGAAGAAGAATGAAAAGAAGAATGAGAAGAATGAAAAGAAGAAGAAGAAGAATGAAAAGAAGAAGAAGAATGAAAAGAAGAAGAAGAATCTTTTCATTCTTCTCATTCTTCTTTTCATTCTTCTTTTCATTCTTCTTTTCATTCTTCTTCTTTTCATTCTTCTTTTCATTCTTCTTCTTCTTTTCATTCTTCTTTTCATTCTTCTTCTTCTTCTTTTCATGCTTCTTCTTCTTCTTTTCATTCTTCTTTTCATTCTTCTTCTTTTTCTTTTCATTCTTCTTCTTCTTCTTTTCATTCTTCTTCTTCTTCTCATTCTTCTTTTCATTCTTCTTCTTCTTCTTTTCATTCTTCTTCTTCTTTTCATTCTTCTTTTCCTTCTTCTTTTCATTATTCTCATTCTTCTTTTCATTCTTCTCATTCTTCTTTTCATTCTTCTTTTCATTCTTCTTCTCATTCTTCTTTTCATTCTTCTTCTTCTTCTTTTCATTCTTCTTTTCATTCTTCTCATTCTTCTTTTCTTCTTCATGAAAAGAAGAATGAGAAGAAGAATGAAAAGAAGAATGAAAAGAAGAATGAGAAGAATGAAAAGAAGAATGAAAAGAAGGAGAAGAATGAAAAGAAGAATGATAAGAAGAATGAGAAGAATGAAAAGAAGAATGAAAAGAAGAATGAAAAGAAGAATGAGAAGAAGAATGAGAAGAAGAATGAAAAGAAGAATGAGAAGAAGAATGAGACGAATGAAAAGAAGAATGAGAAGAATGAAAAGAAGAATGAAAAGAAGAAGAAGAATGAAAAGAAGAATGAAAAGAAGAAGAAGAAGAATCTTTTCATTCTTCTCATTCTTCTTTTCATTCTTCTTCTTCTTCTTTTCATTCTTCTTCTTCTTTTCATTCTTCTTTTCATTCTTCTTCTTCTTCTTTTGATTCTTCTTCTTCTGAGGATGAGGATGAGGATGAAGAAGAAGAAGAAGAAGAAGAAGAAGAAGTAGGATGAAAATAAGAAGAATTCCAAGCCGGGAAAAAGTGTATCTGTCAGAAATAGAGGAGCTCTGCAGATACACTTTTTGCCGGCTTGGAATTCTTCTTATTTTCATCCTACTTCTTCTTCTTCTTCTAAGTTACCTCCGCTAAGAAGAATGAAAAGAAGAATGAGAAGAATGAAAAGAAGAAGAAGAAGAATGAAAAGAAGAATGAAAAGAAGAAGAAGAATCTTTTCATTCTTCTCATTCTTCTTTTCATTCTTCTTTTCATTCTTCTTCTTTTCATTCTTCTTTTCATTCTTCTTCTTCTTTTCATTCTTCTTCTTCTTTTCATTCTTCTTTTCATTCTTCTTCTTCTTCTTTTCATGCTTCTTCTTCTTCTTTTCATTCTTCTTTTCATTCTTCTTCTTTTTCTTTTCATTCTTCTTCTTCTTCTTTTCATTCTTCTTCTTCTTCTCATTCTTCTTTTCATTCTTCTTCTTCTTCTTTTCATTCTTCTTCTTCTTCTCATTCTTCTTTTCATTCTTCTTCTTCTTTTCATTCTTCTTCTTCTTCTTTTCATTCTTCTTTTCATTCTTCTCATTCTTCTTTTCATTCTTCTCATTCTGCTTTTCATTCTTCTTTTCATTCTTCTTCTCATTCTTCTTTTCATTCTTCTTCTTCTTCTTTTCATTCTTCTTTTCATTCTTCTCATTCTTCTTTTCTTCTTCATGAAAAGAAGAATGAGAAGAAGAATGAAAAGAAGAATGAAAAGAAGAATGAGAAGAATGAAAAGAAGAATGAAAAGAAGGAGAAGAATGAAAAGAAGAATGATAAGAAGAATGAAAATAAGAATGAATAGAAGAATGAGAAGAAGAATGAGAAGAAGAATGAGAAGAAGAATGAAAAGAAGAATGAGAAGAAGAATGAGAATAATGAAAAGAAGAATGAAAAGAAGAAGAAGAAGAATGAAAAGAAGAAGAAGAATGAAAAGAAGAATGAAAAGAAGTAGAAGAAGAATCTTTTCATTCTTCTCATTCTTCTTTTCATTCTTCTTCTTCTTCTTTTCATTCTTCTTCTTCTTTTCATTCTTCTTTTCATTCTTCTTTTTCTTCTTTTGATTCTTCTTCTGAGGAAGAGGAAGAGGAAGAAGAAGAAGAAGGAAAAGAAGGAAAAGGAGAAGAAGAAGGAAAAGAAGAAGAAGGAAAAGAAGGAAAAGAAGAAGAAGAAGGAAAAGAAGGAAAAGAAGAAGAAGGAAAAGAAGGAAAAGAAGAAGAAGAAGGAAAAGAAGAAGGAAAAGAAGAAGAAGAAGAAGGAAAAGAAGGAAAAGAAGAAGAAGAAGGAAAAGAAGAAGAAGAAGGAAAAGAAGAAGGAAAAGAAGAAGGAAAAGAAGAAGAAGAAGGAAAAGAAGAAGGAAAAGAAGAAGAAGAAGGAAAAGAAGAAGGAAAAGAAGAAGGAAAAGAAGAAGAAGAAGGAAAAGAAGAAGGAAAAGAAGAAGAAGAAGGAAAAGAAGAAGGAAAAGAAGAAGAAGAAGGAAAAGAAGAAGGAAAAGAAGAAGGAAAAGAAGAAGAAGAAGGAAAAGAAGAAGGAAAAGAAGAAGAAGAAGGAAAAGAAGAAGGAAAAGAAGAAGGAAAAGAAGAAGGAAAAGAAGAAGAAGAAGGAAAAGAAGAAGGAAAAGAAGAAGGAAAAGAAGAAGAAGAAGGAAAAGAAGAAGGAAAAGAAGAAGAATGAGAAGAAGAAGAAGAAGAAGAAGGAAAAGAAGAAGGAAAAGAAGAAGAAGAAGGAAAAGAAGAAGAAGAAGGAAAAGAAGAAGGAAAAGAAGAAGAAGAAGAAGGAAAAGAAGAAGAATGAGAAGAAGAAGAAGAAGAAGAAGGAAAAGAAGAAGGAAAAGAAGAAGAAGAAGGAAAAGAAGAAGAAGAAGGAAAAGAAGAAGGAAAAGAAGAAGAAGAAGAAGGAAAAGAAGAAGAATGAGAAGAAGAAGAAGAAGGAAAAGAAGAAGAATGAGAAGAAGAAGAAGAAGGAAAAGAAGAAGAATGAGAAGAAGAAGAAGAAGAAGGAAAAGAAGAAGAATGAGAAGAAGAAGAAGAAGGAAAAGAAGAAGAATGAGAAGAAGAAGAAGAAGGAAAAGAAGAATGAAAAGAAGAAGAATCTTTTCATTCTTCTCATTCTTCTTTTCATTCTTCTTCTTTTCATTCTTCTTCTTCTTTTCATTCTTCTTCTTTTTCTTTTCATTCTTCTTCTTCTTCTTTTCATTCTTCTTCTTCTTCTCATTCTTCTTTTCATTCTTCTTCTTCTTCTTTTCATTCTTCTTCTTCTTCTCATTCTTCTTTTCATTCTTCTTCTTCTTCTTTTCATTCTTCTTCTTTTCATTCTTCTTTTCATTCTTCTTCTTCTTTTCATTCTTCTTCTTCTTCTTTTCATTCTTCTTTTCCTTCTTCTTTTCATTCTTCTCATTCTTCTTTTCATTCTTCTTTTCATTCTTCTTTTCATTCTTCTCATTCTTCTTTTCATTCTTCTTCTTCTTCTTTTCATTCTTCTTCTCATTCTTCTTTTCATTCTTCTTTTCATTCTTCTCATTCTTCTTTTCTTCTTCATGAAAAGAAGAATGAGAAGAAGAATGAGAAGAATGAAAAGAAGAATGAAAAGAAGAATGAGAAGAAGAATGAGAAGAAGAATGAGAAGAATGAAAAGAAGAATGAGAAGAATGAAAAGAAGAATGAAAAGAAGAAGAAGAAGAATCTTTTCATTCTTCTCATTCTTCTTTTCATTCTTCTTCTTCTTCTTTTCATTCTTCTTCTTCTTTTCATTCTTCTTTTCATTCTTCTTCTTCTTCTTTTGATTCTTCTTCTTCTGAGGATGAGGATGAGGAGGATGAAGAAGAAGAAGAAGAAGAAGAAGAAGAAGTAGGATGAAAATAAGAAGAATTCCAAGCCGGGAAAAAGTGTATCTGTCAGAAATAGAGGAGCTCTGCAGATACACTTTTTGCCGGCTTGGAATTCTTCTTATTTTCATCCTACTTCTTCTTCTTCTTCTAAGTTACCTCCGCTAAGAAGAATGAAAAGAAGAATGAGAAGAATGAAAAGAAGAAGAAGAAGAATGAAAAGAAGAAGAAGAATGAAAAGAAGAATGAAAAGAAGAAGAAGAATCTTTTCATTCTTCTCATTCTTCTTTTCATTCTTCTTTTCATTCTTCTTTTCATTCTTCTTCTTTTCATTCTTCTTTTCATTCTTCTTCTTCTTTTCATTCTTCTTCTTTTCATTCTTCTTTTCATTCTTCTTCTTCTTCTTTTCATGCTTCTTCTTCTTCTTTTCATTCTTCTTTTCATTCTTCTTTTTCTTTTCATTCTTCTTCTTCTTCTTTTCATTCTTCTTCTTCTTCTCATTCTTCTTTTCATTCTTCTTCTTCTTCTTTTCATTCTTCTTCTTTTCATTCTTCTTTTCATTCTTCTTCTTCTTTTCATTCTTCTTCTTCTTCTTTTCATTCTTCTTTTTCTTCTTCTTTTCATTCTTCTCATTCTTCTTTTCATTCTTCTCATTCTTCTTTTCATTCTTCTTTTCATTCTTCTCATTCTTCTTTTCTTCTTCATGAAAAGAAGAATGAGAAGAAGAATGAAAAGAAGAATGAAAAGAAGAATGAAAAGAAGAAGAATGAGAAGAAGAATGAGAAGAAGAATGAGAAGAATGAAAAGAAGAATGAAAAGAAGAAGAAGAAGAATGAAAAGAAGAATGAAAAGAAGTAGAAGAAGAATCTTTTCATTCTTCTCATTCTTCTTTTCATTCTTCTTCTTCTTCTTTTCATTCTTCTTCTTTTCATTCTTCTTTTCATTCTTCTTCTTCTTCTTTTGATTCTTCTTCTTCAGAGGAAGAGGAAGAGGAAGAGGAAGAGGAAGAGGAAGAAGAATTCCAAGCCGGGAAAAAGTGTATCTGTCAGAAATAGAGGAGCTCTGCAGATACACTTTTTGCCGGCTTGGAATTCTTCTTATTTTCATCCTACTTCTTCTTCTTCTTCTTCTTCTTCATCCTCATCCTCATCCTCTTCTTCTTCTTCTGAGGATGAGGATGAAGAAGAAGAAGAAGAAGAAGAAGAAGTAGGATGAAAATAAGAAGAATTCCAAGCTGGCAAAAAGTGTATCTGCAGAGCTCCGCTAAGTGTATCTGCAGAGCTCCGCTATTTCTGACAGTTCTCTGACATTAACATTTTACAGCGGTTGAAACATTGTATCTATTTGTTTCCATTTATGGAATACTTATTTAAATACTTATTTTCCAGCATAATTTGCAAATAAATTCTTTCCAAATCAGCCAATGTGATTGTCTGGATTTTTTTTCTCATTTTGTCTCTCATAGTTGAGGTCTACCTATGATGCCAATTACAGGCCTCTCTCATCTTTCTAAGTGGGAGAACTTGCACAATTGGTGGCTGACTAAATACTTTTTTGCCCCACTGTGTATATATATATATATATATATATATATATATATATATATATATATATATATAAATATAATTATATTATATAAAAAACTATTAACCACGTAAAACTAAAATAATTCTTAAAAAAGTATGCCTATATAATGTAAATACTCAAAAGTACAAAATGATATATGCAAGCATATGTGCTCCATCAACAAATCCGTCCTCACTAAGGGGTAAGGATCTCCAAATACATTATGCCCCACATGAGGGGCAGCCTTCTCTTGAACTGAATGAGATAATAATATGATATCGTTTTTAGCTCTTACCCACTGTACTAATGTTAGGCATTTTTTCTTTTGTCTATGTTATGGTTGGAAAGCTCCCCTCACTTCAAAACCTCTGTCAGTGGGACAAGAATTGACCGGCATTTGACTATGACTCATACGATGTCCTCCCGGAACATGCCTCGCACGCACCCCATGGGTCACACTGCGGCACAATCTGTCACCGGACACAGAGGATAACCAATCAGTATACCAGCCACTGCTGATACCATGTGATCACTGTAACCAATCACAGCAGATCACATGACAATTGCACACAATGGATGGCTTTCAATCATGCCTTGGTCACACTGATCACATGGTACAGACAGGGCCAACCACAGCCCACCTGTACCATGTGATTAGCTGTGGCCAATCACAGCTAACCACAATTCTAAACACTGAACGAATTAATTTCATTCAGTAAAAATGGTTGTTTATACCAGTGCAATTCACTTGTATAAGCAATCATAATATGTAAAAAAAAAAATCCTGATCACTTCCCCAGAGTAGTACAATGTTACTATGGTAACATTATATTGCTCCGGTCACAGTGTGTTTTTAAAAAATGTAAAAAAAAAACAAAAAATGTAATAAAAAAAGAAAAAGTAATTATTTTTTTTTTTTTTACATACTGTAACCAGTCAGTGTCCCTGATCACTGCCACACCATTTATATGATGACGCTGTACTGCACTGGTGACAGCATGTAAACAATTTTTTTAAATTTCTTTACTTTCCAAAAAATTGTGATAAAAAATTACAACTTAAAAGTCAAACCAGGACTTTTGATTTTGTATAATAAAAGAACAAATTTCAAGGAATCGTAACTACATTTATTTTATTACATACTCCCCTGCTGCTTTTAAACACTTATCCCAGCGTTTAACGAATACCCCAAAGCTTCGGCATCAGCGTCAGTACACCTGAACCATCCTAGGATAGCCTGAATGATTGTGTTCAACATTCTCACAGAAATATTTGTTTCTTGTACAATTCCACAACAGATTATGCATCGATTAACCAGGATCAGGCATTCCACATGCTGAATATTCACAGGAATGACTGCTGTGGGCTGGGAACCAACACAGCCAGGATCATCAGTGACAGACGTACAGCCATCTTTGAAATCTCTTTACATCATTCAAATGTCTTACTTCTGCTGAAAGTCTTATTGCCTTACTATACTTGAAGTCTTCTGTAGATATCCACGGGTTTTATGCCTTCCTTTACAAGAAACTTCATCACCACACGCTGTTCCATGCACGCATTAACACTGTTGTCTGCCATCTTGATTAACGGTCTCTGGACTGGTTCCCCCCCCCCCCCCCCCGACATGTGCACCGCCAGTCGGTAATAGGATACACTTGTGGCATCCCTTTTTATACCTACAAAATTAAAAGGTTTCACTTGAATGCCCCTCATACCTTGGACTGTTTAGTTTCCATAAAGAGGTCATTTAGGGACTATTTGTACTGTCCTGGCATTTTTGACCTCAAGAATTGAGATGAGAACTGATCGATTTTCAGATATACTGTATACAGGTATATATTAATTTGTGGACTCTATAACTTTCCTACAGAAATAGTAAACACTGATTTCAGTTATTTTCACCAAAGAGATGTAGCAGAATACAGTTTGGCTTAAATCTATGAAGAAAGATTATTTATTTGCAATATTTTATAGCAGAAATGAAGAAAACATGTTTTCTTCTTAAAAATGTTTGCTCTTTTTTCGTTTATTTAGCAAAAAATAAGAGACCCAGTGGTGAATAAATAGCACCAAAAAAGCTCTATTTATGGAAAAAAATTATAAAGATTTAATATGGGTACAGTGTTGCATGACCGTAATATCATACTCTGAAAGTTGAAAATTGCCCCGGGCAGAAAGGGGGTGAAAGTGTCCGGGATTGAAGTGGTTAAAATAGAGCCCCTGCTAACAGTAAAAACCACAAAGGGGTTCTAATCCTTCCTCAGGATTTCCGAAACGAAGAAAAAAGTTTTGGTTGGACATACATATTACAATAAGATTCATTTTACTATTGTCTCAATTGACACTGTCAGGTGCCACAGAAAAAGATCAAGGGGGAAAGGAGGGGGACCATCAAAATTTTGCTATGAGTTCCCATGAATTGTTGTTATGGCATGAGGTAAAAGCCACAATATATACAGATTTTAGAGAGTGTCCATAACAGAGGCGTAGCTAGGATATTTTGCGCCCGGGGATGAACTAGAAAATTGGCGCCCCAGCCCCCCTCCCCGTTTAATCACATCAGTGACACCAATGATGGGGCACTATTCCTCCCACTGACACCAATGACACTTACCTTGCTGACCCCTGCTCCAGCCTAGGATCCTTCCCTCTCCCATCCACAGCCAGCATACCTTTTTGCAGCAGCACCATCTGCACGGCACACTTACCGGTCAGCTGTCTTCTTCACTTGCTCCGGCCGCTCCCTCACTCGATCTTCACGCTGCCGCTCAGCTCCTCCTCTCCAAGCTCCACCTCCTCGTAGGTGATTGGCCGCCTGTGTGCCTTTCCTGAGCTACAGTTCTGGTGCTCAATCACCAGTGAGGAGGCGGAGCTTGCAGAGGGAGGTACAAGTTTCAATAGGCTGTGCAGTGATCCCAAGGGTGTGGCCAGATGACAGGGGCAGCATGTCATCCCACCCACACATCTCGTCCAGGGAAAAGAAGACACTGGACCTGCGGACCTCTCTACCCCTCCTCCAGCAGCGCCTGTTGGACTAGATCGTCGTGGGACTGGGACATGGAGCCAGGTAAGACACAGCAGCCCACTGCCCGCCCCTGTACTAAATGTCCCTTCGTTGGAAGGGGGGGCGGCGGCACCGCGCCGCCCCCCTAAAAAGTGCCACCCTAGGCAAACGCCTTGTTTGCCTTGCAGCAAATACGCCCCTGTTGTAAGCCTCATTTTGGCGCCCCTGTACCTTGGCACCCGGGTACATATGTACCCCCCTGCCCCCCCCCCCTAGCTACGCCTCTGGTCCATGATGAACTGAAGCTGTCAGTATCCACCCATAAGTTATAAAGTAGTCTTGGGTGCAATTCTGGGAGAATTAGTCAACCGAGACAGTGCTCCTCACTAATAATATATATCTTAGTGCAACCAGAGAAAATGTCATCAATTTTGGCGCAAATAAAAAAAACTCAATAAATGAATAAATACATTGGTGCAACTAAAAAATTCATAAACCATGCAAAAACAGTGACTAGATGAATATGTGAATACATACATCAATATTCAAAAATAAATGTCCAAAGAAATTGTCCATAAATATATATTGTGAAAAATAAATATGCATATTCCTCAGAAATTCTTCTTATTAAACCTTCAGTGTTGTATAACCCAAAACCACGTGAAATCCACCACCAAACAAATTAAATGCACTCACCAGAGCGCCATGCTGGTAAAGTTATAAACCAGCTGAAAGCGCTTTGGCTCTGAGAACAACGATCTGCAGAGGCACATACTGACTATTGCAACTCCTTAATTTGGATCTTCATGCACAGGGTTAAACAGTAAAGGTTACTCTATGACCATCAATGTAGAACCAACAAGACTGGATGTAGCATTATAAAATCAATTGACATACTAAGTGTCAAACTTGTTGAGCACCTAAAAAATTCCTTTTCTTCTCATATAATGCTAAATGGTCCCTACAGTCTATTTGCAAATATTAGCAATGTACTTACAATCATTCAGATCTAGACTGGCAGACTTTAAAAAGAAATCTCTACTCTAGGGATATACTGTGCTAACATACATTGACAAGAGCAAAGTATGTTGCAGGCCTTATGATGGGATCACTGAAAACAGACAAGTAAACACAAGAAGTCAAGGGTTATGGTAATTTGCCTTTAACCCGGACACATCTTTATTTATAATATCTTTAAAGAGATCGGAAAAGAACATTCATTCAGTTCTGTGATTCACAAAAAAAAAGCTGTTCTTGAAGTGAATGGTAACATGACATAATGTGCTGTGACAATATTGTCAGATTGTGTATGAGACATGATGCTGAGGAGGTATGCTGAGATTAGTTGGTACAAAAGGAAAAAACACTCGGTTAAAGCTTGCAGCAAAAATCTCTGTCACTGAAGTACTCGTCTTCTTCAGTCATCACATTGTTATTTAATCTGATGGCTTTTAGCCTGTGTTAGTTATAGGAGTTAGAGAGGCAGGTCAACAATGACACGTAAAGTGAAAGAGCGAAAGTCTGGTCATGTTCCTTGCAAGTCATGGCTTCTCTGATATTTAGTAAGCAATACCATGCTTCATTTATTATCTACAAGTCTTCCACTAGTAAGTGCAGCTGTATTTTAAAGGGCATATAAATCATAGGACAAGCCTGTGCTAGACTACAACTCCCCGTTGCCATTCGTGTGCTACTTATGTCTGCTAGGGAAGGGCCCTTACACTTTGGTTCTTATTGCTCATTCCTCAAGACTTAAACTCATTGATGGCACAGCATCTTTCCTCTTTACATGTTACATATTCTTCATATCGATTTGCTTCAGATGGGTCTATGAGAATGCAATCACCAATTTTACAATGGCCTAGATGTGTTGATTACATAGATGTATCATGCCAGCCAAACCTTCCTCTGGACATCAAAAGGCACGATGCTGTTTTTAGGAATACACATTGGTTCTAGCCCTGAGCTTCTTCAGGAGTCTCAGCAAAGGTGCTTCTGAACTAACAGCTTGCAATGGGCTCTTCTGATATTTTTTCAAGAGGACCTAGTAAGTACGTCCACTGTTATGATCACAGCAGTAACCCTAGGTTCACACCGAAGTGTTTTCTGCAGCATTTTGTGTTCTTCAGAAACGCAGTACATTCTATTTAACATGATTTTCTATGGGACATGTTCACACCTGTGCGTTTTCACCCGGTGCTGTTTTTGGAAAGGGTCAGGGATTTTTTTTAACACAAGTTGCGCTTTTGGTTCTATAGACTTCAATAGAAATGCTGCAGAAAGCATGTATTGCGTTTTTGCTGCATTTTTGCCACGCATTTCATGCATTTTGCATTGTAAATCTGCCTAGCAAGAAAAAAAAGAAAAAAAGTGCATCAAAAACGTGGCAAAAAATGCCTAGACTAACTGGTACTGTAATTGCCAGTGCCAGCAAGAAGGTGAAAATCTAACATCATTTCAGCCCACCTTATATGATGTACCCCTTTCTACATCTAATATCTACACACAGTGCATGTGATCGAATGATGAATTCTCTTTATGATTTGCAACATTCTAATTGCAGAGCAAACTCAACCAGATCAACAATAACTGCACAGAGCTTAATGTCATTTTAAAAGAATGTAGTATTTATTCTGACCTACGTTTTCCTTTGATCAGCCAAAAAAATCAAAGGTGCACTTTAGAAAAAAATAAACGTTAAAGCCTTAAAATGTATGCTTTATACTAATTTTATGTATGTCCTGATCAGGAGCATTCAGTTTTTGATGCCCCCTCCCTATAGTATCCTCATCCCATGTTTCGTTCTGCTGCTTGTTTAGTGGATTTTTGGTGGCTTGCTATGGTAGATGCCTGCAGTAGACCATAAAGACTTTTGAATATTTCAGAAATATTCAAAAATTGGTACAATCTCCAGAGGGCATCAACATTACCATTTATCTACAATTCACCAAACAAGAAGCAGAAACATTATTTTTCCACTTGTTTGGTGGATTGTGGGTGGGTAACAGAGATCATACTGGCTTTTGAATGTTTCTGGTGATAATCCTATACTATGGTCTATGCATTCTATGGCCTCACTGTCACCCCCCACAGTGCCTCTCAGCCACCTCAACTGGCCTCATGGAACAGCTCTGATTCTGAACTTTACAATTTAACAAATTATGTTCAAGAGCACTACTCCTTCCCTATAGGGCTTGTGCACATGGGCTTGATGACCTCAGTATATCAGTTTGAATTCCTTTTATGATCATTAAGAATTCATTGACAGGAGCATTTTACATACAGTTGATCTACTTTATGTGGGTTTTTGCATTCCCATAGACCCATCTGAAGCAAAAAGAAAAAAGCCCATCAGTATTGGTCTATAGGCAGGTGCAATCTGTATTCTCTGCTGCAGGTGGCACTTTACTGCAGAGGCAATGCAGCTGGGGGAGTTAGTTGAGGGGAACTTGGTTTCTCTATGATTTCCCTAATCGCAAGGGGGCTGCTATCTGATTGGACTTTAGCAGTTATCTTGGGTCAGACAAAGTCTATTTAAGACTTCGGCTCCCACACTTGTCGCACTTTATGTGGGTGGCTAGCATGGGGATGGATTCTCTGTCTATCAAGGACAGTGCTTATTGACAGGGAAAAGTTCAGAAGGAGTAGGAACAGTGTGGCGACTACATCTACCCCTTCCAGGATGCCTCCTCCTTTAGGTGTGGACCAGCCAGGCCTCATTCCACTCATTGTGGTAGATGCTGTTGGTAACTTCCAATCTTCAAACCCCGTTCCATCGCTACCACAGTTGTAAGTGGCCTCGGATGGGTGTGCTCATCTGCTGGGCCTGTTTGTCTTGCTGAATTTTTCTACAATATATTGCTATCGCCAAACTTGGACTGAGGGGTTGATTTATAAAAACTGGAGGGTGCAAAATCTGGTGCAGCTGTACATGGTAGCCAATCAGCTTCTGTCTTCAGCTTGTTCAATTAAGCTTTGACAAAAAAAAACTGGAAGCTGATTGGTGTCTATGCAGAGCTGCACCAGACTTTTGCACTCTCCAGTTTTAGTAAATCAACCCCCAAGTGTTCACTGCCTACCGTGCAACTCTGCATCTAGCTCACAGGTCTTTGAGATAAAATTGAGAGAACTGTGAATTCAGCAATGCTACTGTATACTAGACTACATTAGTAGCTCACTGATTAGATTCACTTGTTGTCTGGAATTTCTCTTAGATTATATAAGAACACAGTTAACCAAAATAGACTTGAAATGATTTAAATAAAAAGACAACCTTGTATTACAATATGCCATAAATAGTCTAATAAATTACCCTTGATTTATGCAGCAGAATTGCTGCATATGATAACACCAGCTATTCCATAAGTAGACAATTACTACCTATGACTGATTATTAAAGCTGCAGTCAAACAGAATCACTTCAGTTAAATAGAAATCCTGTTGCTTTCATAAATAAAACAAAATTATACATATTTCAACAAATGGAAATGCTGTATGTGATAAGAGGGGTTAAATCGCTTTTGCTACTCTTTTCTGTAGTGCTATTGACGGGACTAAGATTTCAGGAAGCCATGCAAATTTTATTATATTTTAGATGAAGGGAGAGACATTCATAACCACAATAAAGTTCTTTAGGTTTTGCTGTTTTTTGTTTTATGTACAAAATGGTGCAACTGGTGAAAAAAAAAGAAAAAAAAACTCCATTTAAATCAGGCTGTATGAATAGGCCCAAAAGCTGAACTCCAGGCACAGAGATAAATAAACAGGTAAATAAAAAGATTAATAAATGATTTCAGTCACTTTTGTTATTCTGGCTCCCCTGGTATACTGCACAGCCAGATACTACACTCCCTGTGTTCTTGTTGCTTTGCTTATTTGCAGTGTGGAATGCAGAGAGCCTGAAGGCCTGGCTGTGCTATCTGGAAGGGGTGCCTGGATCACAACATTAAACAGAGTTAAAACTCCTTTGGCAGGAAAAACAGACATATTATTTTAATTGTGTAACTAGCTGTTTGTCTGGAGTTCATCTTTAATCCTGCCAAATCTCCTCTGTTAGTAATTAAAACAGCTATTGTGGTTTAAATTCTGGATTCATCAGATTATATTTGCATAAAATAGCAACCAAAAATACTGTTATGATACTATATGATTATATGCAATACAATGCCATTCAACATGGTGCCCATCTCTGCTTCTTCTTCAGAATCTGTAAAAGATCATTTACTAACTGTATTTGGTTGGTTTATAGCTGACATATGGGCTGAATGGACTAATAATATCATCGAAAATCCTCACATGAGTCATAAAATATACATTTCCACCGTGACAGTAGTCAAATAAACATAAATATATAAATAATAATGAGCTCCATTCAATGCAGTTTCATTTCTTTTACATGTAACTTGAATTGATGTATTATTACACTCTTTTATTACAAGTCAGTGACCTGACCTGTCTGGCTGAGCATATACTATAGTACCACTTGGTGTTCTCTAAAATCTCCCTCCCTGCCAATGACATATTTTTATAAAATAGTTTTACCATCCCCATGGGTTATTGTCTATGTCCCTGTTATTATATATTTATTGAAACTTTGCATTTGTTATTATCTTCGACTGAATCTTCAATAAAAGCTGGGACATATCCATAAAAATTGTCAGCTAAAAGCAAATGACTGAGATCACATTTCAAAACCTTATGCTTCAATGGTTGTATGGCATGTAATGCCAAGCTGCGGTTTCTAAAGAGAGCAAAATCCTCTCTTGTATTAAAAGAGGTATAGACTCCAGAGAGAGAGATATGATTTTACCCCTGTACAAATCATTAGTAACACCTCATCTTGAATATGCAGTTCAATTTGGGAACCTATTCACAAAAAGAACATTGGGGAACTGGAGAAAGTACAGAGAAGGGTAACCAAACTGATAAAAGGCATGGAGGAGCTCAGCAGAGATTAGGGGGGAATATGATCAACATGTATAAATACATCAGTGGTTCTTATAGTGAACTCGGTGTAGAGTTATTCACCCTGAGGTCATCACAGAGGACAAGGGGGCACTCTTTACGTCTGGAGGAAAAGAATTTTAATCTCCAAACATGGAATGGTTTCTTCACAATAAGAGCTGTGAAAATGTGGAATAGACTCCCTCAAGAGTTTATTCTGGCCAGCTCAGTGGATTGCTTTAAAAAAGGCCTGAATTCTTTCTTGGATACACAGAATATAACTGGTTACTAACATTTATAGGTAAAGTTGATCCAGGGAATATCTGATTGCCTTTCGGTGGATCAGGAAGGAATTTTTTCCCCTACAGGAGCAAATTGGATCATGCTTTGCTGGGTTTTTTGCCTTCCTCTTGATCAACTGTGAGTGTAGGATTATAACTCTTTTTTATTATTATTATTATTATTATTATGGTTGAACTCGATGGACTTTTGTCTTTTTTCAGACAGATTAACTATGTGACTATGTAACTGTTAGGTTAAACTGATTTCCAACAAATGTTGCTTTGCCTATACCAATATAAAGATAAATATCCCTATTATTCTTTCTTTTCCAAGTACACTTGAAAAGTCACCATATAGTCGTTTATTAAAAGCAGACATAATAAACATTGCACACATTTTATAATGTGCAAACCCCATTTCCAGTCTGTCTCCACTGAGCCCCTATCCTTATTAGCACATATGCAGACAACACCAGGCTTATTTTAGCTGCTACTGGGGACTGTGTCAAGTTTGAATATTACAAAATTAATAAATTAATACAAGTTAAAGTGTATCTATGGGCAAAACTTCTTTTTAGTTTTGGATATAGAAGGAAGTCTTTAAAACTTTGGTTGACTTTTTGTTTTTTGTTGTGTCCTTTTGGGGAGTTTTCACTTCTTTTACTGTTCCAAATACACAACAGGAAGTGAGAAGAAACATTTACAAAGTGTAGGAAAATTAGACATGTGTCACCAGAAATGGCATCTCCCTTCTACTCTGATTCGAGTGAGAAATGTACCATTTTGGATTTCTGTTCTGGTGACAAAAGTGACCAGGACAAATAGAGGGGGTAGTCTCTCCCATAGGAACACAAACTTGACTACGGTGTTAAAAATCCCCTACGCTTCCAAAAACTGAAAATTATTTTGGCTTTAGTTATAATAAAACTCTTGAATTTTAAAAGGGATACTAATGCAGATATTGCATGTCCTATTGTGTTATTAAAGTGACTCCGTCAGTAAAAAAAGCCATTCACGCAAAGAAAGCAATTAATTCTTACTTTTCCCATTTGCCATTTTACCAAAATCTGTTGTGTTGAAAATCCAAGAAGGCTAAAGGATGTACAATACTGAACTTTTTTAGGAGAGTCTGAGTTCCCCGCGACATTCTATGGTTTCCTTTACCAATTTCTATTTCACTGCAGCACTATTGTAGGGGGCAGCAGAAGGAACCATGGAGCACAGCAGGATATTAGACATCAAACACACCTAAAACTTGCATTTTGTGTATATGAAGCTTTAAAGAAGAAATTCAGGCATCAGTATGTTAAACATATTTGCATTGATCTAGCTTGGACTAATGTAGCTGTGTATTTACCATACCTGGCCAATTACCCCAGAAGCTGAAAATCATTGAAGTAGACACCTCTACTCCAGTGATTTCCACTTGCTTCCGGGTCCCACACCAATCAGCTGCTTTAATGCATTCTGATCATAGGAGGTTTGCTGCTTGGTCTGGGTGCCAATTAGAGATTGCTTTGCATTTTCTGAATAAATGCAGAGCATTCTCTAATTGGATTAGTTGAAGAGGTGGGGCAGAAATGTCACTGTCTCCACCAAATTCATTCAGAAAATGCTTTGCATTCATTCAGAAGATGCAAAGCAGTCTTTAAATGTTGAATTGCAAAGTGGCAAATGCATCAGAATGGCCATTTAGCAAGTAGAGATCACTAAAGTAGTGTTGTCTACTTCAGTGATTTACAGCTTCCAGGGTTATTGGCCAGGTATGGTACATAAACAGCTACATTGGTCCAAGGTGGACCAATGTAAGTATGTATAACCTACCAATGCCAGAAAGTCTTCTTTAAAGGGGAACTAAACTCCACGGTCCACTGACAAATAAATGAAAAGTCCCAAGTCCCCAAAAGCAGTCTAGAATGTCTAAATCCGAACTATATTTAGCCTTACCATGCAGAGTGTTGCATTCTATACAACCCTCCCTCTCGCAGAAGCTTGTGCCATCTTGGATTCATCCCAGGACAGACTGCCTAGTTTCATGCTTTCACCGAGCACGGCCATTGCCAACAAATGCCCAATAATACAGAACCAAGACTCACATCGGTGCAGCAGTTACTGCCTATCCAATGTCACATAGGGGAGCTTCAAGTAGCCAGCCCATTGAATGAGCAGGTGCATACGCTGGAGGGAGGGCCTGACACCATCCCAACGAGGTACTCTGTGGATCCTAGCATTAAGAGGATGCTGACAATGCAGCTGACATTGCGCATGTTGCCACATGTTATAACCTGGAGAGCAGGAAATACATTTGAAAAGGTTCTGAATGGAAGAATTTTGAAAGTATGCTTGGACAGTATGTGAGATGCATTTTTCATATAGGATAAGGGGATGTATGGGTGTTTAGATCTGCTTAAAAAAAAGCTTGTTTAAGATGAAAACCAAGTGCATCTGTGCTAATGATAAATACAATGTATAATAAAATGGGATTACTAATTAAAATTTTACTCTTTCTCTTTAATATGAGCCATTGTAAGAGGATTTAATGTAAAACACTGAATTCTCTAAACCAACATTCCTGAAAAGCCTTGGATTATTACATATGTTCTTTAAAACCAATTTAAGCCTAGAAACCTAAAGCAAAGCACATAAAATATATTTAATCCATATTGCTCTGAAGGGTAAGATAATATTTTAGGCTATCAGGCCATCATTTCCTGCTTGCTGGGAAGATGAAAGTCATATTCACAATGACCACAGCACTAGTAAACACAATCTATGAATCACATGGATCCCATTTATGGAGACTAAATGTACAGTTTGATTGCCATACATATCCTTATTGGATTAAGGAAAGTTTTGGGGATTTTACTGTTGAATTGAAAATACTTCACAGACATATATGGATGAATAACAGCATGAGAAGGTTGCATTAAACATTCATACAGAAGCACTTTAGTCCCTGGCTGAGAGCGGCATGAGAAGATCCATTTCAACATGCTCATCATTTGCATGTAACTGAACAATAAGATCAGTGCTATTGAGAAATCCCCTGTGGACAGTTAAACCATTTTCAGCTTCATCTTTACATTTATCCACAATGTCTCTACAGCCTATAATCTTATTGGAGTACTGTGTTATTAGAGGAATCTTTTTACTGTGGATTTTTACAGTTACCATTATTACATCTTTTGTTCCTTGTTACAAAGTGTTTTTTCTCTCTCAAAGAAAATCCTCAACTTTAATAGATTATCAGAGACAAGTCCCTATAGCTTTAAGATTCAGATGCCAAAACCTTGACATATGGATAATTAAGGAATATCAGTGATGCCGGTATTTTCCATATGATGTTGGATTAATGTCCTGTGGATCAGACTCAATGCACTTGTGGAAAGTTGCCTTCAGATGAATATTTTGACAGCAAAAGTACACTTGGGGTTCATTTTCACCAAACATATAGCCATGTGTTTTAAGGCACTGTAACATTCATATATAGTAGATAAGACATTGTTTTCTATACAATCTGTCCACCACCATCCTATGCATTGAGAAAAAGTCCTGCTGTGTTTTGTGTTTGTTGACGCATTTTGCCATTCACATCAGTTGAATTAAATCCTTAATGCAATACAATGCAGCATACATCAATGCATGTCAACAACACACTCAAAATGTGTTGTCACATGCATTTCTGATGTGAAACTAGCCCTAGAATATTGAATTACCTAAACAGAATTGATCTCCATAATTAGCACTTATTGATTTTTATCAAACAATCTGCTGACAAAAGGAAAATGGTATTTTATTACTAGTGTTCACGTATATGAACTGTAATTCTCAGAGTCAGTATATTACAGTAACTGTCATTAGAATCACAAAGACGGCAAATGATGCATTACTTTATGCGGAGGCTGCATTACAGTAAAACTAGAGCTTTATGACAAAAAGCTTATGAAACCCTTAGCCGTTTTCTCAGTTTTTGCATAATTAACTCCAAAAAGTAATCTAAATTTTACCTAAGTACCATCTATACAGGTGGACATATTTGACAAACACACAGTACTCAGAAATGTTTTATTAAACAATGTGTGACATTCCAGGACAAATATGGAAATTCACAAACAATCCGTTATACCATACCCAATGTGTACAATCTCTTCAGAGGACACATTACAAGTAAGTATACAGTATGTAGAGTACATATCAATCACTGAGAAACATATCTCAACACATTTTAGAAGGGTCATCCAACAGGGCATTGTAAAAATCTCATCTGAATAAGTTTCCTGGTACACAAGTCCTGTGTATCAAGCCACAGTGCTCATAACTTCTCAGATTTACCCAGGCAACCTCTGCATTGGTAGATACAGTCAGGTCCATAAATATTGGGACATCGACCCAATTATAACATTTTGGGCTCTATACACCACCACAATGGATTTGAAATTAAACTAACAAGATGTGCTTTAACTGCAGACTGTCAGCTTTAATTTGAGGGTATTTACATCCAAATCAGGTGAACGGTGTAGGAATGACAACAGTTTGCATATGTGCCTCCCACTTGTTAAGGGACCAAAAGTAATGGGACAATTGGCTTCTCAGCTGTTCCATGGCCAGGTGTGTGTTATTCCCTCATTATCCCAATTACAATGAGCAGATAAAAGGTCCAGAGTTCATTTCAAGTGTGCTATTTGCATTTGGAATCTGTTGCTGTCAACTCTCAAGATGAGATCCAAAGAGCTGTCACTATCAGTGAAGCAAGCCATCATTAGGCTGAAAAAACAAAACCAACCCATCAGAGAGATAGCAAAAACATTAGGCGTGGCCAAAACAACTGTTTGGAACATTCTTAAAAAGAAGGAACGCATCAGTGAGCTCAGCAACACCAAAAGACCCGGAAGACCACGGAAAACAACTGTGGGGGATGACCGAAGAATTTGTTCCCTGGTGAAGAAAACACCCTTCACAACAGTTGGCCAGATCAAGAACACTCTCCAGGAGGTAGGTGTATGTGTGTCAAAGTCAACAATCAAGAGAAGACTTCACCAGAGTGAATACAGAGGGTTCACCACAAGATGGAAACCATTGGTGAGACTCAAAAACAGGAAGGCCAGATTAGAGTTTGCCAAACGACATCTAAAAAAGCCTTCACAGTTCTGGAACAACATCCTATGGACAGATGAGACCAAGATCAACTTGTACCAGAGTGGTGGGAAGAGAAGAGTATGGAGAAGGAAAGGAACTGCTCATGATCCTAAGCATACCACCTCATCAGTGAAGCATGGTGGTGGTAGTGTCAAGCGTGGGCATGTATGGCTGCCAGTGGAACTGCTTCTCTTGTATTTATTGATGATGTGACTGCTGACAGAAGCAGCAGGATGAATTGTGAAGTGTTTCGGGAATATTATCTGCTCGTATTCAGCCAAATGCTTCAGAACTCATTGGACGCCGCTTCACAGTGCAGATGGACAATGACCCAAAGCATACTGCAAAAGCAACCAAAGAGTTTTTTAAGGGAACGAAGTGGAATGTTATGCAATGGCCAAGTCAATCACCTGACCTGAATCCGATTGAGCATGCATTTCACTTGCTGAAGACAAAACTGAAGGGAAAATGCCCCAAGAACAAGCAGGAACTAAAGACAGTTGCAGTAGAGGCCTGGCAGAGCATCACCAGGGATGAAACCCAGCGTCTGGTGATGTCTATGCGTTCCAGACTTCAGGCTGTAATTGACTGCAAAGGATTTGCAACCAAGTATTAAAAAGTGAAAGTTTGATTTATGATTATTATTCTGTCCCATTAATTTTGGTCCCTTAACAAGTGGGAGGCACATATGCAAACTGTTGTAATTCCTACACCATTCACCTGATTTGGATGTAAATACCCTCAAATTAAAGCTGACAGTCTGCAGTTAAAGCTCATCTTGTTTGTTTCATTTCAAATCCATTGTGGTGGTGTATAGAGCCAAAAATGTTAGAATAGTGTCCATGTCCCAATATTTATGGACCTGACTGTATATCGTTCAAGAAGAAGAGTATTTCCCATATGTGTCACCCAGGTCTTTAGAGAGAATGGGTCAGGGGATTTCAACAACTACGTAATTCGTTTGTGGGCCTGAAAAAGAGCTTATGTAAATGCCGCTCTAGTCATCTCAACCGGAATTACCTCACCTAGAATACCAAACAGCCAGCATTTCGGGTTGAGGGGTACAGTAGCTCGGAATACACCATTAGGAGTGCTCAGAACCCCCTCCCAGTACCGGTGCAACTTCAGGCAATGCCAGAGGAGATGAATAACATCCCCACAATCTCTTCTGCATTTGCAACATAGCAAGTCAACAAACGTGCCCATTTTTTGGAGTCTACTGTACATGGAGTGTAATGAGTTGTCAGCAAAATCTAGTCCATACTTACCTTGCCATACCTTTACTGAACAAACTAAATAATTAACATCACTGACAGTTCCACCTAACTCAGTTCTGGTAGAGTGTAATTTGGTTTTGGGAAATATTGAAGCCTGAGGAACCCCAAGCTGTGTGGAGCGAATAGTGGGTCGTAATGAACCATGAATGAACAATGCCACCCTCATTTTCCCTCAAATACTCAATTTGGTAACAGGGATAGTCAAATGTCCATCTTGTTTCTGTGCTAGGTAGCCATGCAAGGTGAAACATTTAACAAAAAGCAGAGGCATCATCAAATGCCATTAAAACAGTCCTCAAAGTGTTCTTAATCCAGCCTTGTCCTAAACAAATGGAAAAAAGAAGGGGGTAGCCACCTAACATGACACGTAAATATGTGTCATATAAATATCTCCGTCTCACTGATGATTAGTGTGGATTTATAAACCCAAAAGCTTTACATAAAGCATAGCAGCATGACAAGTGCAACACTGCTCACAAAGAGTGGTTATTAGAAAATCCAAGCGGAGTAATGTAATTAAATGTTTAACAAATAAGTTTTATTTGATCACATGCATCGTATTGAGGTTAGACAGAGACATGGTAAACAAATCTTTATAAAATCACTGAATTAAAAACATTCGGCGTCTCCAGAAATAGTATCCAGCAATCAGGAATCCACATAAGGCAATAAGGTTCCTAACTACTAGATCAAAGGATTTCCATATTTTCCATATAATGTCTGCATAAGGGGAGCATTCTTCAAAAACTGTTTTGGTGACCACCACCATGAATAGAATGACCTCCTGAAAATGGAAAACCAGAAAAAAATAAGGAGATCATAGTAGAGGGAACAAATAATAGGAAATATATGCTGACCATATGCAATAACAAAACAACCCCATAACAGGTATATATGTTATTCCATTACCTTCTCATAAACTTGACCATCATGAAAAGATGGATATATGGCCTTCCTGGATATCCACCCCAAATGGAATTGTATCCACAGTAGTAAGTGATTCTAAAGGTATATAAATGTGAGACATAAATATAGAACTACCAGCAGACCTGAATAAAACTAAAATAGGGGTAAAAAAAATCTAAAGAATATTACCATACAGAAGATCAAGGGGACTCCTCCTCACTTGACGTAAGATCAGGTCTGGATGAAAAAGTGAATATGGGGGTAGGCAGCCAGGTAGTCAATATGTAAAGTCCAGACTGACTGATACAGTCTATGTATATATGAATATATAGACCCAAATCTGGGTTTCCAAAAATTGCTTAATGATGAGAAAGCAATGCGGTTCCTTAAAAATATATTTGAGACTGTAGAAGCATGCCACAGCACATATATATTGTAGTATACAGATATTTCTCCAATAGGAGTTCAAAAAATTCCCTCAAAGGAGGTAAATAGGCACAGGGTTACCAAAAAAGTGAGAGTATGTAACCCGTAAATATTGATAGCACTAAAGCCTAATTAAGCCTAACGGCTATACACTTGCCACCGGTGGAAGTAGGCTGTAATTCAAGGTTGTCATGTGCGGGCTGCTTTAGATGATGTCCTCATCATAATTAGAGTGTCTCCTGCCTTTCCAGTGTGGAGCTGAAGCTTGTCCTAAACAACCAGATCGTAAAACAGTCTACAGAACAGTCTAAGCAATATACATCCTGGTCTGCTTTTTTAAATACCAGGACAAAACTCTATTCATAGTCCATAATTCCTGCTGTAATAAAGTTATCTTCATAAAAAGATAACAGTGGATACACTAAAGTATGAGGAGGTATCAGTTAGTTAGATACTAAACACATCTATACTACAAAGTGTAGAAGGCAGGTTAGACATATTCACCTTCCTTCCTTGAGAAACATTCATAACATCCATATGATATTTAGTGTTTAACCTATTGTAATTGTTTTTCTACTTAATAATATATTGGTTGCTGAATTGTGGAAACTGGTCATATGAAAAAAAAAATCAATGCATTTCAAATAGTAGGCATTAGTGGTATATCAAATGAACATTTCAACACCCATTCAGCATATACAGTACCTCAAATCCTTGAGTGTTTGTTTTAATTCCGTACACCTTCTTTAGGGACCAGAAAAGATAGCTGCATTTGGCAGTTGGAGCTCTTGTTTACCATTGGAACTATGAAGGATAGTTAAGTAAAGTCATTTTTGAGTCTCTGATATTTCATATTGGACACAGACTCGCACGAAAACAAAGACTAGGCAAATATTGCTTAAGTATTTTTCATGTTAAATCCAGTTTGTGCCGGTTCACTATTATTGTTCTGTTTCTGTAAGATGTTACCATAAACTCTGTTGCATTCCTGTCTGGGTATGGCAGCCATTGTTACAGACATTTCTTAAAGGTCAGACGTGCAACCACAAATGCTGCAAATGGTGCATTTTTCCAAACAGTTAAAGTAATGGTGCAGTGCTTGAGATAATCACCTTCAGTAAGAAATAAACAATAATTAAAACATGAAAAACAGTCCAAAATAATTATTCAATGTCCATCAAATAATAATAAATGTCTCTTGTGAACAATGCCCGTGCTTGTGCACGTTTTCTTCTTAAATATTCAGAAACCAATCAAGATGTGCTCTCACCTGAATTATTTGATCCTACACATGTATGGTCCTATATTGCTTTTTATGGACAATCTCATCCACTTGAATGAACGATGAATCTGGTGCCTTGGTGTATTGTGTACTTTTTATACAATCTTCTCCACTCAAGGTGCATACAAAAATATATAAAACCACATAGTGCCTTATCCTCCAAATATCTTATATTTTGTATAGGTAGATGCACTACTCACATTAGCAATTATATTTACCGCGCCTTAAAAATATAGATATAAATGCTGAAAAAACGTGCTACCTCCACCAGTTCTGCCCTCACCTTGGACCTATAATATTTGAGCCTTAGTCTCCTTATGAAGATCCTTGAATATTTTCTGGAACACCTTAGTTTTTTGGATATTTTTCTTCATTTATTTTTTGGTATTGTCCCTGTAGAGCCACTGTACTAACTATCCAAAAATTAGTAGTGTGTACTTGGCTTAAGGGATACCTGTGTATTTCCAGCGGCCCCTCCAGGGTTGTGCAAGCAACCTTTTTCATGAAAATCACTCTCTGTTTTAGCCAGGGGCGGACTGACAACTCATGGGGCCCCTGGGCAATAGGGGATCATGGGACCCCTGTGTCCTTGCCCACACTCAAAGCACACCCAAAAAAGCCTATAAAAAAAGTAACAGGGGCATTTCATGGGGCCCCCTACTGACCCCGGGCCCTCAGGCAGTGCCCGAGTGCTCAATTGGTCAGTCCACCCCTGGTTTTAGCTTAGATTGCTATTCCAGAGCAAAAAAAAAACCCTGCACAGTGTGTGATTTGAGAGTTTAATCATTACAGATTTTAACAAGTGTTACACTTCTTGGAAAAATTATAATTATATTATCCTAAGCTTTTAAACTAAAAAGGGTTCAAAAGGATTAAACTGCTTCTAAAAAAAAAACATTTAAAGCTGAACTGCAGGGAAACGGCTAAATGCACAGGTAAAATAAATATGCATGAGCCAGCCAAGCAATTTTAGTTCTGTTCAGCCATTCTTGTGAACCAGAAACTACTGTCAGAGAGCACAGCCAGGTCCTGATTCTCTCTTTAGACTAAGCAGGTATTTGATAAGAATGTGGAATGTGATATTGTTTGTAGTGCTTGTTTAATAAGACTGTCTTTATTAATTGTTACTATAAAAATAGAAGGAGCAGCAGAACAAATGATAAAAGAGTCCTAACTGATTTATTGGTTTGCACTAAAAAAAATACAGTGCATTTTGGGTAACAGGAAACACCCCACGCCTCTTCTTCAGGCCTTTAGTTGATATAGAAGAAGCTTCAATGGACACAAAATGGGGCCCTCCTAACCCTCTTGTATTGAACTGTATTGTTGCTGTATTGTCTCCCATTATATTGTAAAGCACTGAGCAAACTGTTGGCGCTATATAAATCCTGTATAATAATAATAATACTTAATGGACCAGGGGGATTACTAGCCAGAAGAATGTGTGTACACGTACAGCATGTGTATGTTTTGTGTATCGTTTGGTCTGGTGCTCCTTCTATTGGCAAATGTTTTTGTAACCTGCTGAGTACCCACTGGAGGGTAGCCCTGTCTGTTGTCAGCAGTCTAACCTTATACTACCGTATACAGTATGAACTAAAATTAAAATCCTAGAGCCTCTTGGATGCTTTTTCTTTCATTTTTGTTATGACTTAGATGAAGATCAGATCACATTTTTGACCCATTCTTGCAGGAATTCCGAAAATGTCCAAGGGTTAACAAACTTATTAATATTATTATACAATATTTATACAGCGCCAACAGTTTGCTCAGCACTTTACAATATAAAGGGAGATAATACAGCAATGTTACAGTTCAATACATGAGAGATAGGAGGGCCCTGCTCATTGGAGCTTACAATCTCAGGGATCAAACTTTCTGATAACTATTTGTATGGAAAATGCATGGGTAAATGTTCCAATGGCAGGTATAGCCTTATAATGACAGGTGCAGATAATTATAGAACAGGATATTATCTGCCAACATATGAACTTAGGTGCTGTTGTGCCTCATACTTATAAGCATTATAGTAGGTCATGTATGAACATACAGTGCATCCAGAAAGTATTCACAACGCTTAACTTTTGCCACATTTTGTTATGTCACAACCTTATTCAAAAATGGATTAAATTAATTTTTTCTTCAACATTCTACAAACAATACCCCATAATGACAACATGAAAGAAGTTTGTTTTGAAATCTTTGTAATTTATTAAAAAAAACACATGTACATAAGTATTCACAGCCTTTGCCATGGCACTCAAAATTGAGCTCTGGTGCATCCTGTTCCAACTGATCATCCTTGAAATGTTTCCACAACTTGATTGGAGTCCACCTGTGGGTTATTCAGTTGATTGGACATGATTAGGAAAGGCATAAACCCGTCTATATAAGGTCCCACAGTTAACAATGCATGTCAGAGCACAAACCAAGCCTTGAAGTCCAAGGAATTGCCTGTAGACCGCCGAGACAGGATTGTATCAAGGCACAGATCTGGGAAATGCTAAAGAAAATTTTCTGCAGCATTGAAGGTCCCATTGAGCACAGTGGCCTCCATCATCTGTAAATGGAAGAAGTTTACAACTACCAGGAATCTTCCTAGAGCGGGCAGCCTGACCAAAATGAGCGATCGAGGGAGAAGGGCCTTAGCCAGGGAGGTCCTCCAAGCACCCGATGGTCAATCTGAAAGAGCTCCAGCATTTCTCTGTGGAGAGAGGAGAACCTTCCAGAAGAACAACCATCTCTACAGCACCCCACCAATCAGGCCTGTATGGTAGAGTGGCCAGACAGAAGCCACTCCTCAGTAAAAGGCAAATGGCAGCCTGCCTCAAGTTTGCCAAAAGTCACCTGAGGGACTCTCAGACCATGAGAAACAAAACTCACTGGTCTGATTAAACAAAGGTTGAACTCTTTGGCCTGAATGCCAAGTGTCATGTCTGGAGGAAACCAGGCACTGCTCACCACCTGGCCACTACCATCCCTACAGTGAAGCATGGTGGTTGCAGCATCATGCTGTGGGGATGTTTTTCAGCGGCAGGAACTGGGAGACTAGTCAGGATCAAAGGAAATATGAATTCAGCAATGTACAGAGACATCCTTGATGAAAACCTGTTCCAGAGCATTCTGGACCTTAGACTGGGGCGATGGTTCATCTCTCAACAGGACAACAACCCTAAGCGCACAGCCCACATAACAAAGGAGTGGCTATGGGCCAACTCTGTGAATGTCCTGGAGTGGCCCAGCCAGAGCCCAGACTTGAACCCGATTGAACATCTCTGGAGAGATCTGAAAATGGCTGTGCACTGACGCTCCCCATCCAACCTGATGGAGCTTGAGAGGTACTGCAAAGAAGAATGGAAGAAATTGCCCAAAAATAGGTGTGCCAAGCTTGTAGCATCATACTGAAAATGACTTGAGGCTGTAATTGGTGCTAAAGGTGCTTCAACAAAGTATTGAGCAAAGGATATGAATACTTATGTACATGTAGTTTTTCTTGTTTTTTTATTTTTAATAAATTGCAAAGATTTCAAAACGAACTTCTTTCACGTTGTCATTATGGGGTATTGTTTGTAGAAAGTTGAGGGAAAAAATGAATTTAATCCATTTTGGAATAAGGCTGTAACATAACAAAATGTGGCAAAACTCACTGACCACTTTATTAGGTGCACCTGTTCATTTGGTTTGTAACACAAATTACTAATCAGCCAATCACATGGCAGCAACTCAATGCATTTAGGCATCTAGACGTGGTGAAGACAACTTGCTGAAATTCAAACTGAGCATCAGAATGGGGAAGCAAGGGAATTTAAGTGACTTTGAACATGGTATGGCTGTTAGTGCCAGACAGACTGGTCTGAGTATTTAAAAAACTGCTGATTTACTGGGATTTTCATGCACGCCACGGCCTACCTGAGTATTGTTGCTGACCATGCCCATCCCTTTATGATTACAGTGTACCCACCGTCTGATGGCTACTTCCAGCAGGATAATGCACCATGTCAAAAAGCTCAAATCATCTCAAACTGGTTTCTTGAACATGACAATGAGTTCACTGTACTCCAATGGCCTCTACAGTCAACAGATCTCAATCCAATAGAGCTCCTTTGGCATGTGGAATAATGGGAGAGTAGCATCATGGATGTGCAAATCTGCAGCAACTGCGTAATGCGATCATGTCAAAATGGACCAAAATCTCTGAGGAATGTTTCCAATGCCTTGTTGAATCTATGCCACAAAGAATTAAGGCAGTTCTGAAGGCAAAAGGGGGTCCAACCTGGTACTAGCAAGGTGTACCTAATAAAGTGACCATTGAGTGTATATATATATATATATATATATATATATATATATATATATCCCTGAACTTTGGGACCAGAAACAGTGTTTTTGACTTTGGACACTACCACAAATACCATCACCTGTAACGTTTGTTTGTTTGTTTGTAACTGACCTTACATTTTCATTTGTCAGCTCCATCTAGTGACTATTATGTGGCATTTTCCTGATTCATTCCTATCCTGATTCTCTATGATGAATAATCAGCTTGAATTGAAATAGCCTATTACCATTCATTTTTGTCCCCATTCATTACAGGATGTACATTAAGTACAAGTGATTCTGAGGTGACAGGGTCACTTTAATTTAGCAACTACAATTTTCTGACAAAGCCTTTGCCTCCTAGGTTTTTACAGCTGTCCCGTTACCTAAATTTGTATCCTCAAAAGAGTAAACACTTGTCTATGTTTTAATATCAAGATAGAAGTAAAAATGTAGGGATTTAGTATCTTTAAAAGACTAACTGAGATTATCAGAATTCCAAAGACCCTGGTTAGAATGGCTTCTCATAAAAAATACTGCAGCATCATGTTCCTTTATGCATTTTATGGTATCAAGGAGAAACTGATGCTATCCTTCACATTCAAACAACAATTAAAATGCACCTATCATATGGTAGAAGCAATAGAGATTACTTGCCATCTGTTCTTTGTTATTCTCACACATTTACATTGCATTATATTGCCTCTATATGTCTCCCAGCATACCAATTAAATACTCTGGTTTGAAATTCCCTCCTTGAATATTTATGCTTGCTGTATGCAATATCATGGTTATCAATAAGTAAAAACTCCCAAGAATTATAAGTAGCTTAGTACTATATATTTGGTTTTCATTTTCAACCCAGTCAGCAAATGTCTTTTATCTTTGCTGGCTGAAAAGACAATAAAATGTTAATATTAGTGATTATCATCATCATCATATAACAAATGTAGAATGGGCGGGCTCTGTCCTCTTTAATATGATTGTTGAAGCTAATGACAGACCTGCTTTTTGAGCAATTGTTTCTGGAACAGTGAAGACCATCAAGATAAAAAGTACTGTTGTAAGTTCCCCCAGAAACACTTAAATATGTTGATTATAAGGAACACATGCTTTGGCTGTACTCAGTCAAATCAAAGTTGCTATATTAATCAACACACCTAATACATCAAAAAATGTAGATGATGTTTAATCCATATAAAGTGCAGAAAATGATTTTAATGTTCATATTTTCTTGTCAGTTATTATTGAATTAAAGTGTAGCTCCAACCAAAACATTTTGTAGGTGGTGAGACGGAAAGATTTAGAACCTCTTTTGTGTTTTTAGGGAGATTTCCTTTCAATTCCTCTCCCTTTTATACAGAGGCATAACTAGAACCCTCAGGGCCCTGGTGCAAGAAACCATGAAGGGTCCCCTTGACCCTTGGCCGGGACCCTTCCCTCCCAGCATGGTGGTGGAAAGCCAGGGCCCAGTCACAACCTTTGCGACCCTGGTAGTTACGCCACTGGTGTCAGTCGTTTTTATTTTTATTATTGGTTTTTTTTCTTTATTATCTTCTACCATTGTATTTTATTTGTTATTTTTATTACAATATTATATTTTACAATTTTCTTAGGAGCCCCATTGGCTTTGGTGAAATATTAGGGGTCTAAACAGACCTCTAATTTTTCACCTTTGAGACAGAGAAAGGAGACTGAGGACACAGCCCTCAATCTCCTTCTATGCAGCCTCAGCAGCACAGAATGAATGGACAGGAATAGCACTGTACAGGGCTTCCCATTCATTCACAAACCGAAGCATAGTAAACATAGATTACTATGCTTTAGTTATGAATTGACATAGCTAGTGATCAGTACAGATCACTGACTCTATTCATTCAAACAAGGAAGGGGTTGGTAAATGACACATTCACTGGTCCCTTCCCTGCTCTCCATCCTGACAGCATCCCCTGCAGCAGCTGGCGGGAGAGGGGAGGGGGGAACTCAGCAGCACTGTGGGGGGAAGGGGGTTCCAAGGGGAGCCGGGGGAGAGCACAGGGGCTGGTGAGCGCACAGGAGCAAAAGAGAGTTCAGGAGCCTGGTGAGAGCACGGGGGGCGGGAGAAAGCACAGGAGCCCAGAGAGAGCAAGGGTGTGGGAGACAGCACAGGAACCTGGAGAGACCACAAGGGCAGGAGAGAGCACAAGATCCCATGAGAGATCACAGGGACACAGAGGCAGCAGAAGAAACTGGATAGGAGGGGTGGTAGCATGTGGAAGAGCCGATCTCCTCCATCTTCTTCCTGCAGTCGGTGAATGTTGGGGGAGGGAGAGGATGAGATGTGGGCATTCAGCAGCTGCAGGAGAAGATAGAGGGGATTGGTTCCTCTACATTCTGCCACCCCCAACGCCCCTCCTATCCAGGTGTACAGGGGAGCTTCAAGGGCTCCCTGGAGCATGGGGCTGGGTTGCAATTGCGATCCCTGTAGCTACACACCTGCTTTTATAGCTATATCACTTAGGGAGTTCGGTAGGAACACATATAGCAATAAAACCTGTTGAGACTCTAGCCTTCCCCTACATCACTAAAAAAGAGAGTTTTTATTGTTTGTTTCCCTCATGGAGGTTGGCCCTAGTTTCATGTCCTGTGGAAATGTTAATGGGGTGTGAAGTTAATTGAAGTCTCTCAATAGGGCCACGGGGAGCAATATCATAACCTTCTTCATTCTATCCCCAAAAAAAAGTTTAGGCTGAAGATGTATTTTAAGTGTTTAAACTTTCAAAAAATACATTAGTAAGGAAATCAAGTCTGGAAAGTAAGAAGAAAGCTTTTTTCGGCAAAGTAGAGAGATAGACAGTCTTACAGACAAGAGCAGTAAATAGGAAAATATAAAAACACAATTGATAAATGTAGTGCTTGCTCCCAAAGGAGCCGCTGTTTCTTGGGTTCCCTGTTCCTGTGCCCACGACTCTGCAAATAGCACCACACACTATGACACACCTGACTGGGTGGGGAATATTTATTGCAGATGTATATGCAGTACCCTGGTGGCAAAAGAGATATGAACAACAGTAATGACACAGCAAACAGTTAAGCAATAGCAAGAAATATACTGCAAATGGGTAAACAGTAGCATGAGATATAGTGCAAAAAACAAACAATTGGCGTAGAGAGAAAGCCCATCTAAGCCCTATACTGGGGCAATCCTAACTAAATAGAGTTATGCCACCATAACAGGTCAGCAGTCTATAATATACCACCTCTCTACTGCTGACCAGCTTGTTGGAGCCCAATTCTTATGTCAGGGTGTTTAGGATAATGTCCCTTTAGGCACTGATAAAGGTACTAGCTCTCTGATACCTACAGGCAACACTGTTCCTCTTCTGTCAAAGTCTAGTGGGGTCTGGTCAGTGGCCTCTCGCCAACTCCTGTGTCAGCAGGTGATCTCCCTCTGTCTCCCGTTGACAGCACAACCAGTCAGTGTCCACGGTGTCTTTCCCCATGATAAGGCAGCGCGCTTTGTCAGCATTCGTGGTGCTCAGCGATGTCCCAGAATGTCTGCCACTGCGCCTCTCTCCCTCTCAGGTGAAGTGGTGAATGGTCTGTTGGCAGCCTGAAGCACACTCACACACACACCTTTGAACGTCCTCCACACTCTCCTTCTCCTCAGCCTGGGAACAACAACACTCCTCCCATTCCTCTACTCAGAGTGAATATGGGCTCTGTAGTTTCTTTGCTCAGTCTACCAAGCCAGCGCAATCTGTAAAGAACTATACCTCCCAATATACTTCATTCCTCCCTATTAGGTAGAGGGTGGGCTTAACACTGGATGTACACAGTTCTATAATTGAAGTCACTTCTTACAACTGTGCTTGGGAATAGTCTGATACTGATCGAATACAGAAGTATTTGTCCACTATAATCATGTGCTTATGTACACTGCAGCTGATAAACTCACATACAGGAGCTGTTCAGTGTTTTTTTTCAGCAGCCCCTGAACTTACCCTAATGTTTTCCTATGTGTCCATGTACACATCATTGTTTACAGTCGTTTTTTGAATGCCAAAAATTTCCGTTCAGCAGTAGATTTTATCAGCGTTTCAAACGCAAAACGGTTGTAAATGTGTGTAAACTCAGCTAAACGTGTTTTTAGGCATTTGAAATTTTTTTTTAACTCTTCCATTTCCAGATGCTGTCCAGAGCCCTTTTTCATCATGAAAAATGCATGCAAAGTGTTTTCCCAGTACTCAAACGGACCTGGTTCACTATACTTTGAGGTTTTGCATGAAAAAAAAAAAAAAGTTACACACTGCTGCAATAATTTCTGCACAGAAATGAGCTGGAACATATCTAAACACCACAAAAAAAAAGACAGCTAATCTCAACAAATACTGCTCTCTCTGCTTCTGCTCTCTCTATTTCTCTCAAAATGTCTGAAATAGTTCATTTGTTACTGTATTTCAGTGCATTCTGGGCATTTTGGAAGGTCTCCTGAGATTATCTTAACCACTTCAAGTTTGGACACTTTTACCCCCTTCCTGTCCAGGCCAGTTTTCAGCTTTCAGCGCTATCACACTTTGAATGACAATTGCGCGGTCATGCAAGACTGTACCCATATGAATTTTTTTAGCATTTTTTTGAGACAGATAAAGTTTTATTTTGGTGGTATTTATTCACCACTTGGATTTTTATTTATTTTGCTATATAAATGAAAAAGTCCAGAAATTTAAAAAAAAGTGTTTTTCTTATAAAATGTTGCAAATAAATAATATTTCATCATAAATATTGGCCAAAATTTATTCAGTTATCTTTTTAGTAAAAAAAAAATAACCAAAATTAGTTTATAACCAAAAATAATAATTTTTTGTTTTAATTTTACATTTTTATTTTAATTTTTTATATTATTATTTATGGGTTTTTTTACATACTGTCACCCTAGCAGTACAGTGTCACTATGGTGACACTGTACTACTTGTGGGGAGTGATGAATATATTTTTTTTATTATTTTACACTGATGGCTTTTATACCCATAAAGGCTGTAAAAGCAATCATTTCTCCTTCTCTCTGGCTGCATTCTTGCAGCCATTGAGAAATACTGTGTGAGCTGTGATTTGTCACAGCTTGTCACATAGTACAAGGCTGTTGTGAATAGCCTTATACCATGTGACCTCTGTAATCATTCACAGATTTCACACTTAGTAAGCAATGATGTCAGAAGTGACATCTTGCTTACTACTCTGCATGTGATCACTGATTGGCCAATCAGTGATCACATGATCGGGACCTCACACAGAGGTCCCATACGACGATCAGTGTTTCACTGTGTCCGGAGGACACAGCGGGCACCGGATCGCGGTGCTGCGTACAAGCAGGGGGCGGGGATGCCGTTTATAAATGGCCACCTGCCCCTGCACTGCCACCATCCAGCTGTTTATATACAATGGCCGGATGGGAGGTGGTTAAAAAAACGCTTCTAAATACAAACGCTCATAAACACGCTAAACAGACATTTTTTAAACTACGTTTTCCAGCAGTCAGTTTCCATCGTTCAGAAGTGTCCCATGTACATAGCACCTAACTCTCTGCAAACATGAACAAGGGCAGCAGCAGACACAACAAAACTGCAACCACTCCTCTCTGCTAGCATTGGGGACCGGGGCTACACAAAATAAAATCAATGATATTGGCCCATAATTTCTAGATGCTCATAACAGCAAAAGGCATTTAGTAATAATGTTATAAGTAATCTTCCATTTCATTTAGGTTTTGAACAGCGGCTTTCACATCTGTGTTACCTGCAGTCTAGCTGCTATACATTATTTCAGTTTTGCCTTTAAGGAGAAATAGAGTACTTCATTTAGATTTAGTTTTTAAAGCCTTGTCTGGCTACCCAGAAAATAAGCCATTTTTACTATACCAACTCAAGACTAAACAACCTCCAAGTCATGTGGGTACATCAAAGTGAATTAGTCAGCAACCTGGCAGGAGTCATGCTTTAAAAGACAGCTTGCCCTTTGGTACAATTTGTTCTTTAAGGCATACCCCCCAGCACCACCAGGGTGCAGCCCACCTAGACAGATACTTACCATCATCCTCCATCCAGTGGTCTTCACTGTGAAGCCTTGCTGAAAGCTACACATCCCTGGGCTCACAGTGAAATTTCATGAGATAAGGACATGTTTAGGGGCGGAATTAGTGGCAGGGCAGGGTAGGGGTTGGGTGGGGCAACTGGTGGCAAGTAACTTTTAAGGCCTGGCTAGTAGCTCCCCTGTTTAAATATGTTGAAAAAGTCAACAATTTCCACAGGGTGTATGTAAAGGAGAGGTTTGGGTTCAGAAAAAAATAAACACACATATTAAGCTGTATGCTGCAGCTTCATTTTGATGCTGCAGCTGTCCCACGTCTGCTCTAAGACTGAGATTGAGCAATCACAAAACCGCTGATCTCTCAGTTCTCAGTCTGCATGGAGCAGAAAGCAGTGATTATCAGTCACCACTCTCCTCTCTGCTCCTTCAGCTGTCACTGTAGAGCCAGGAAGGGGTGGGGATGGGTTCAGCTGGCGTAAGTCATCCTGAGAACCTGAGCCAGCTATCATTTAGGTAGCTGGGTGGATCCCAACAATATCATTAGCATATTTCCAGAGCCTGTAACTGCTCTGCTGCTTCAGCTGACAGAGTCTACTATAGATTATTATTATTATTATACAGTATTTATATAGCGGTAAAAGGTTTGCTCAGCGCTGTACATTATAGTGGGGGACAGAAAATGAGACAATACAGTAACAAAACAAAACACGAGGGATTCAAGGGCCCTGCTCTTTTGAGCTTACAATCTAGGAGGGAGGGGATAGTGGTACAGGAGGAAGTGGCTGTGGGGGATGGAGTGGTAGGAGGAGTGGAGGAGATGGGCTGTTAGGTGAGGGCGGGGTAGGCTTCCCTGAAGAGATGGGTTTTCAGGGTGCACCTAAAGGTGAGGAGGGTAGGTGACAGTCTGATGGATTGGGGTAGTGAGTTCCAGAGGATGGGGGAAGTCCTGGAGAAATCCTGCAGTCAGGCATGGGAGGTGGAGACCAGGGAGCTAGAAAGTAGGAGGTCTTGTGAGGAGCGAAGATTATGAGTACGGTGGTATTTGGGTATCAGGTCGGTGAGATAGTTTGGGGCAGCGTTGTGAATGGCTTTGTATGTCTGTATTAGTAGTTTGAATTTAATGCGTTGGGCAATCGGGAGCCAGTGGAGGGAATGACAGCGGGGGATGGCAGAAGCGGAGCGGTTGGTAAGGTGGATGAGTCTGGCCGCTGAGTTCAGGATAGACTGAAGCGGGGATAGTCTGCGATGAGGTAGGCCGGTGAGAAGGGAGCTGCAGTAGTCCAGACGTGAGATAATAAAGGAGGGAATGAGTTGTTTAGTAGTGTCTGGGGTTAGGAACGAACGTATTTTGGAGATGTTGCGGAGGTGGAGCCTGCATGAGTTTGCCAACGATTGGACATGGGGTTGGAAGGACAGGTTTGAGTCTAGAGTGACACCTAGGACTTTGGCTTGTGGGGTGGGATTGATGGTGGCGTTGTTGGTCGTGATGGAGAGGGTGGGGGGGGCACGGGCTGGGGGAAAAATCAGGAGCTCGGTTTTGGAAAGGTTCAATTTGAGGAAATGGAGGGACATCCAGTCTGATATGTCATTCAGTAGGTGATACGGGCGGAGACTGAAGGGGTGAGGTGAGGGGTGGAGAGGTAAATTTGCGTGTCATCGGCGTAGAGGTGATAGTTGAATCCGTGGGAGTGTATCAGTTTGCCGAGGGAGGAGGTGTAGATGGAGAAGAGAAGGGGCCGAGCCTTGGGGGACCCCAACAGAGAGGGGGAGAGAGGGGGAGGTGGTAGTGTTATAGGTAATGCTGAAGGAGCGTTGGGATAGATAAGAGGAGAGCCAGGAGAGAGCGGAGTCTCTGATGCCAAGGGAGTGTAGTTTGTTAAGGAGGGGGTGGTTGACTGTGTCGAAGGCCGTGGAAAGGTTGAGGAGTAAGAGGACTGAGTAGTGGCCATTAGCTTTGGCGGTTAGCAGGTAATTAGTGATTTTGAGTAGGGTGGTTTCGGTGGAGTGTAGGGGACAAAAGCCAGACTGTAGTGGATCGAGAAGGTTGTTGTCAGTGAGGTGGGCGCTTATGCGATTGTAGACTAAGCGCTCAAGGAGCTTGGAAGTAAATGGCAGCAGGGAGATGGGTCTAAGGTTGTTCAGGTCGGTGGGGTCCAGGGAGGGTTTTTTGAGTATGGGGGTGATGTGCGCGTGCTTTAGGGGGGAGGGGAATGCACCAGTAGAGAGGGAGAGATTGAAGATGTGGGTGAGGGAGCGTAGGATGGAAGACGAGGGTGACCGGAGGAGTTGTGTGAGGACAGGGTCAAGGGGGCAAGTGGTGAGGTGGGCTTCTGAGAAGACCTTAGTGACCTCCTCAGTGGTAGCAAGGCTGAAGGAGCGGAGTGTTGGGGAGGTTATAGTGTGCGGGACGTTAGGTGTGGTGGGGGGTAGGGCGGTTGCGAGGTCAGAGGAGGGAAGAGTTGGTGGGGTTATGGTGGGAGGGAGGTAGGTTGAGCATTGGCGATGTCCTTACGGATTGCGTCGATCTTATATTGGAAGTGATTAGCAATCTCATGGGCGGTGAGTGAGGTACTGGGGGGGGGGGGGAGAGAGTAGGGAGTTGAAAGTGGAGAAGAGCCGGCGAGGACAGGTGGAGACAGTGTTGATGAGGGTTACGAAGTAGGCTTGTTTAGCGACTTGGAGGGAGGAGGAGTAGGTGAGGAAGGCGGATTTGTAGAGGGAGAACGCTCAAGGGGATCTGGTTTTGCGCCATAATTGCTCCAGCACACGACTGCGTCATTTAACATTTTTAATGTGGTCGTTCTGCCAGAGTTGAAGCGGTCGGGGTCTAATGCTATGTGTGGTTAGGGGTGCTAATGAGTCTAAGGCAGCTGACAGTGAGTCGTTATACGCAGTAGTGGCCAGGTCAGGACATGGCAGTGTAAGGATACTGTTGTACAGACGGTCAGCTGCAGAGTGGAGAGGGGCCGGGTTCAGGTTGCGGAGGTTACGGCTATAGATGGATTCATTGTCAATCAGGCTTTTTATTCAGGCAGGCTGAGGAGTTCCAGGGTACTTGTGTCATGAAGATGAAACTAAATTTCCAGGTTCTTCAGAGATTTGTACAAAAAAGGATTATTTGGCAAGAGGTCAAAGTGCTACACTTGGGCGGAGCCTGACTATGGCGGCGGCGGAGAGCTCGTGGTAGGAGCTCCCGCATGGGGCTTCTCCGTACGATCCCTCTTTGACCTCAAATTTCCCCCTGAAGCATGGAGCCCTAGAAGGCTGAGACCTACCTCGGCCGGGCAGGCTCCTTTTGGTTGAGCGGTGGCCCGCGGGAACGGAGACCAACAGAGAGAGACAGGGATGCTGAGCCTGGTTTCCGGGAAACAGGGAGGCGTGGCCGAGACACGTGACCGGCCGCGGGGCATCCCTGGGAGGCAAGGAAGCCAGCCGGCTGGCCGGAGGCTGATGGAGAGCAGGAGAATTACCGTCCTGTCGGACGACCAGCTATCTCTGAAGCCCTGCCGAGGGGCTGACTGGAAAGAACAGCCTGCCCAACAAAATGAAGAGAGTGGAGGAAAGTCCTGGAGGGTCCCCCTGGGAGGAAAAGAGCTGACCTACTGAAGGAGCTGGAGGATGGAGCCTGGAGCCGTCTCACGAGAAGCGCAGGAAGGGTGAGTGAGTCTGGCGGTGGCCTCAAACATAAAAACTGCATAAAAAAAAAAACTGTATGGAGTTGGAGGAAAGCAGAGAGTGAGAGAAAAGGGGGCGACCCCCAGAGAATTTAAATAAGGAGAAAAACGTAATGGTGCATAAAAAAAAAACATAGAAAAGCGAAAGTGAACAGACAGAGTTGGGATTTCTGTTTTTATTTCATATTAATTGCTTTTTTTGTGTAAAGTACAAGTTTATGAGAGAAAAATAAAAGATACAGAAGAAATGAAAAATAAAAGTGCAAAAGGATCCGGGCCTAAAGGGTCCCAAACGGGTACAATTAAAAAGTACACATCCCAGGGAAACGTGACCCCAGAGCAGAAATGACAAAGGAGAATTAGATGTAAGTATGCAAAATAGTCCTAAACAATCTATGGACCCGGATATTAGTAGTCAACAAATACCAGAGAAAGAAAATGACCTACAAATCCCAAATAAAAAAGAGATGACAGAAATGTTCAAAGATCTGGAGAGAACAATAAAGCAAGAAATGGTAAATATTCGGAATGACCTGGGGCAGCTGTTGCTAAGAGTGGAAGAAACGGAGCAGAATGTTAAAAATCAGACCCAGATTATCTCCGAATTAGAGAAGAAGATAATTAATATGGAAAAAGCTCAGGAAAAATTGCAATACAAGGCGGAAATCCAAGAGAATAGAGAAAGGAGGAGAAATATAAGGATAAGAGGGGTACCAGAAAGTTTAAAAGGAGAAATATTGGAAGAGGCGGTTTGCAAAATACTGAACTTTATAATGGAAAACTTTGATATGGAAAGGACTAATATAGAAGGAATCTCTAGAATTGGGAAACTCCAGGGGAACCAGAAGAAGGATAGGTCGAGAGACATACTTGTTAAATTTTATGAAATGCAGCAAAGGGAAAGAATATGGAGGAAAACTAAGGGAAAATCAGTAATAAAATATGGAGAAATGGATATCCAAATATATGCGGACTTGTCATGGGAGACTCTCCGGAGGAGAGCTCTGAGGCCTTTGCTGGAGCAGATGAAAAAACAGAAGGTGCAATATAGATGGGGGGTACCGGAGTGCCTAATAGGATGGAAGAACGGAATAACAGCCCATTTGAGGTTCCCAGAGGACTTGAGAAATTTTTGCAATAGACTTGAAATGCAGAGAATTGAAATTAATGGTTGGGAAGAAGAATTTGGGGGAAATAGATCAAGAAGAGGGGAGGAGTGGAGACGAGTGGAGACGGGTGGAGGGGGGGAGGGGGGGCAGGGAGTGGAGGTGAGAGAAGGGTTTTTTTTTTTTTTTCTTTTCCTCTTCTTCCTTGCTCCCGCTCCACCGCCTTTTGCTCCCTCGCTCCTTTAGCTTAACTCCTTTCTTCTTTTCTTTTTTTTTTCCTTCTTTAGAAGTATAAGCAGAAAGGGGGTCAATGGGGTGAATCGGAGGGAGGGGAGGCTGTCCATGGGAGGAGTGTAACCCTAAGGATTAAATCAAAAGTGGATGTCATCTCCAGAAATGATGGTTAGGCAAAGCAAAGGCCTAAAAAGAGGGGGGAGGGAGGGAGAGATGATGAGGGAGGGGGGTGGAGGGGAGGGAGAGGAAAGGGATTGAGGGGAATACTGAGAGAGGGGGGGAGGGATAAGGGGAGAGAAATGTGTAGTGGGATAAAAACGCTCTATAGGAATGAGAAAGAGGAAGGGAAGGAGGAAGAAGGAGTTAGCAGGAAAAGAGTAAGATGGAAGAAATCCAATATATAACCTACAACGTAAAAGGGTTAAACTGTCCAGGAAAGAGATTTAGATTATTTAAAGAACTACAACATAGAAAATCCTCAGTGGTATTTCTGCAGGAAACACACTTAGAGATAGAATCGAAGGTTAGATTGAGGACCAGACATTTTCCAACATGGTTTTATGCGGACTCACCAATCAAAAGAGCAAAAGGAGTTGCTATAGGCTTTGCAAAGAATATAAGGTTTGAGGTGGAGGAGAGATTAACGGATTTGGAGGGAAGGTTTTTATTTTTAAGAGGTAAATTACAGGGAACTGAGTGTACAATAGCAAACATATACAGTCCAAATAAGAGGCCGGAGATGTTTATGAGAGAAGTATTGAAGAGATTGATGGATTTTAAAAGGGGGTGTATGATAGTAGCGGGAGACTTTAACATCTGTATGGATCCGCGGATGGATACTAATTCCTGTGTGAGGAGGGAGGAAAGCAAGTCCTTGAGAATGTTAAAGAAATTGTTGCATATGTCAACTGGTGGACATCTGGAGAATCAGGAATATGAAGGAGAGAGATTATACTTTCTTTTCGCATGTACATGAGACTTATTCTAAATTAGATTACATATTAGTAGAACATCGAATGTTAGAGTTGGTGGTGGAAGTAAAAATTGGAGGAAGCACCCTGTCCGATCATGCCTCAGTTGCAATGAAGTTAAGATGGGGTAGAGAGGGGAGAGAAGGATATGTATGGCGGTTGAATGAGGCACTTCTCATGGATGAAGAGATTGGCCAAAGAATTGAGAGGGAAATTGAATGGTTTTTTGAAGAGAATGAAACAGAGGATGTGTCGGTTGCAACGGTGTGGGAAGCACATAAAGCCTACATCAGAGGTATACTCATTGCAATGGGGACAAAAAAGAAAAAAGAAAGGAGAGAAAAGATAGATAGATTATTAAATGAAATATATGATCTTGAACAGGTGCATAAAAGGGAAAGATCTAAGGAGATAATGCAGTTGTTAATAAAGAAGAAAGAAGAATTAGAGAATGTAATGGAGGAGGAAAAAAGAAGAGTCTTTAATAAAATAACATGTGAAAGGTATAGATAGGGAGATAGGCCAGGAAAGTATTTAATGAGAACTTTAAGAAAGAAGAAAAATAGAAATTATATCGAGAAAATAAGAAATCCCAAGGGGGAATTTGTACACTCAACCAAGGATATTGCCAGAATATTTAAAGATTATTATAACGAGCTGTATAATATCATACCTCAGGATACGTTTAAGAAAATGGAAACAGTAAATAGAGGGAAAAGAAAGACATACCTAGAGGACGCAGGCCTACCGAAACTAAGAGAAACACAACTGAACTCTTTAGAGGCAGAAATACCTGCAGAGGAAATAAAAACAGCGTTAAAAAGCATGGCGGGAGGGAAAAGTCCGGGTCCGGATGGATATACGGTCAAATACTATAAAAAATATAAAGAGCTTTTAATACCCAAGATGAAGATTTACATGAACGCCTTGGGGAATGGGATGGAGATAAGGGGAGAATCTTTACAGGCTAATATAGTATTGATACAGAAGGAAGATAAAGACCCCTCGCAATGCGCGAGTTATCGACCAATAGCGCTGTTGAATGTAGACACTAAAATATATGCAAAGGTTCTGGCAAATAGACTGAAAGAGTTGATGCCAGAGTGGATACATAGAGATCAGGTGGGGTTTGTCTCAGGAAGAGAGGGGAGAGATAATGCTTTGAGATCACTGTTGCTTATACAGTAGGGTAAAAAAGGGAAAACACCAATGATACTGATGTTGATAGACGCTGAGAAGGCATTCGACAGGGTGAGTTGGGGTTTTATGATGGATACTCTGGAAGCGTTAGGAATTGTAAATAGAATGAGAGGGTGGATTGGAGAGTTATATAGAGGGCCTACCGCTACCATAATGATAAATGGAGGAAGATCGGAGTATTTTAAGATGTCAAATGGTACAAGACAGGGATGTGCATTGTCGCCATTGTTATATGTGTTATCACTGGAGCCCTTATTGTCCATGATTAGGAAGAACATAGACATAAAAGGAATAAAGATAGGAGATAGAGAACATAAGGTAATGCTTATGCGGACGATCTGATGTTTTATGTTGGAAACCCCAGAACATCACTTCCAACTTTAATGAAAGCATTGAGGGAGTATGGAGAACTGTCAAACCTGAAAATTAACCCGACAAAGACTGAAATCTTAAATATAAACCTTAAAAATAGTGAAAAGGAAAAATTACAAGAGGAATTCCCTTTCCTTTGGAGAGACAAAGAACTAAAATATCTAGGAATAAAACTATCAGCCTCAATTAAGAACCTATACAAAGCCAATTATATAGCATTATTAAATGAGATTAAGGAGGAGCTGAGGAAAGTGGGAAATGGAAACCCAACGTGGATGGGTCGCATAAACTTGATAAAGATGGTAATTGTCCCCAAAGTATTATACAAATTTCAAATGATCCCAATCAAACTCCCAGAGACATATTTTAAAGAACTTAGGAAAATGATATTAAAATGTATATGGAGGAATAAAAAGCCTAGAATAGGTTATGAAACGTTGGCTAGAAGTAAAGAAAAAGGAGGATTGGGGGTACCAGATTTTAGGAGATATTATAGAGCGGGGATTATTGCAAGAATATTCGACTGGATTCATAATCCGGAGAAAAGTTGGGTTAAAATTGAGAAAGCACTGAGTGGAATAAGTTTAAGTAAAAGTATCTGGGTACCTGCACAATATAGGGAATTAGAGGAGAGCACAAGCACGTATACTCTTAATGTTTTAAAAGAATGGGATTTATTACACAGACAAAAGGGGTGGGTTTTTAATTCACAATTAATACCACTTAGGAACACAAAATATTTTACCCCGGGTAAGGATAGCATAGCAGGGAAATGGATTATAAAACAGGAGGCGCAATTGAGAGATATAATGGTAGGAGAGAAAATCGGGTCATACAAGGATATGGAGGATAGAAAGGGAGAAGTCTTTAATAAGATGGATAGACTAAGATATTACCAACTGAAGTACTTTTTTGAGAGCCTTCCAAAGCCTATAAGAACTAGAAAAGACTGGAATCCATTTGAGAGAATATTTGAGTCACGGGGAAATGGTAGACACGGAACGGCAAAAATACACAAGATATTAATGGAACTTGACACCGACACAAAATTAATGCACATAGAGAAATGGGAAAGAGATATGGGAAGAATAATAGAGGAGGAGGAGCAGAGGAAAATGCTCACATTAATTCACGAAAATATCAGTATGAGGGAAGTAGAAATAAATTATAAGTGTTTGAATAGATGGCACATTACCCCTGATGTGGAGCACATGATGAATACGGAAATTTCACGGATGTGTTGGAGAGGTTGTGGAGAGGTGGGCACGTGGTATCATATGTGGTGGGAGTGCCCAGAAATACAGGTGTTCTGGCGAAGGATAGTTTACTTGATAGGGAAAATTACCAAAATCAATATAGGATTAGATCCAGAACTATGTCTCCTCCATATCTCAGAACTCTCAGTGAAAGCATATAAGAGTTCGGGGATATGGCATTACTTGACCGCAGCAAAGAGCCTGATACCCAGGTTCTGGAAGAAAAGAGAGGTGCCAACTGAGGAGGATTGGATGGGTAGAGTAAATCAGATTTCAGGGACAGAAAGATTGTACTATACGCATGAGGACAAGTTGGAGATGTATAATAACAAATGGAAAGGCTGGGAAGAATATAGAAAAAAGGTGAAATATATGAAGAGATAATATCCCTGGAAGTGGGTCTAGAATTGGGTTTAGAAACAACAGAATAATATGGACTTAATCAGAGAAGAGAAAATGTTGAGCGTGGGAGGGAGGGGGGAGGAGGGGATAGGGGGATAGAGGTGGGAGGACTGGGTGGGGGCGATGGTAAGAAAAGGAAGTTATATATAAATAAATTATATAAGGAGAAAATACGGTTTTGATAACTATTTTAATAGAAATGTTGAAATGTTTTGTATATGATTTGAAAAATTAATAAATATTTATAAAAAAAAAAAAAAGTACTACACTTGAGCTGAACCTCCCGGTGGCGCTAACTAGATCACTGGCAAGTAGGATAGACAACTATAATTCTGCCATCATTAGGGTTCTTCACCCATAGTGATGTTCTTACTTCCAGCTGTAAGCGTTTGTAAATCAAGGGGAAACAAGAGTTCACATTTCCTCTTTTGGAGTTCCCCAGAAAACAGAAGAAATGGAAACTACAGCCAAATAACACATTGAGGTAGAAAAACAACATATTACCATCCCTGTGTTCCAGTGAAGTCCTCTCAGACACAGTCCATTCCTGGATGGCTGCTCTGGCCTGTACACAGCAGTAACATCCCTGGGCTCTTACCATTTTCTTGTCCAGGCAGCCACAGCAGTATCCCAAGCTCCAGGCCACTCCTATATTCCTGGCTCTAAGAGTATCCTCAGCACATATACCAGCTCAACACATGGATCCCTGCTGAACTCTCTGCAGCTCCAAGATCAGTAGGTGAGGTTATATTACTGACCATGTGGCAGCCACATTTTGCCCCTACCCTGTTACTTAGTTAGTCTGGCTGAAAAAAGACAAAAGTCCATCCAGTTCAACCATTAAAAAAAAAGTTATAATCCTACACCCACAGTTGATCCAGAGGAAAGCAAAAAAAACCAGCAAAGCATGATCTAATTTGCTCATGCAGGGGAAAAAAATCCTTCCTGATCCCCCGAGAAGCAATCGGATATTCCCTGGATCAACTTTACCTATAAATAGTAACCAGTTATATTCTGTGTATCTAAGAAAGAATCCAGGCCTTTTTTAAAGCAATCCACTGAGCTGGCCAGAACCAACTCTTGAGAGAGTCTATTCCACATTTTCGCAGCTTCAACTGTGAAGAAACCTTTCTGTGTTTGGAGATTAAATTTCTTTTCCTCCAGACGTAAACAGTGCCCACTTGTCCTCTGTGACGACCTCATGTTGATCATTTATACATGTTGATCATATCCCCCCTTAATCTCCTCTTCTCAAGAGAATAAATTCAGTTCCTCTAATCTTCCCTCATAGCTGAGCTCTTCCATGCCTCTTATCAGTTGGGTTGCCCTTCTCTGTACTTTCTCCAGTTCCCCAATGTTCTTTTTGTGAATTGGTGCCCAAAACTGAACAGCATATTCCAGATGAGGTCTTACTAATGATTTGTACAGGGGTAAAATGATATCTCTCTCTGGAGTCTATACCTCTTTCAATACAAGTTGCAAAGGGTGCACATAGTCTCTGGCTGTGTGTCACAATCTGGATTTAGGCAAATGGCTATAGCAGTAGCGAGGCACCCACCGACCAGATGGATAAGTACAGAAGCAGGTCACCCTGGCGGAGGACACAGGCTCATTTGAGGTTTGGAGTCTAAGTACTAACTGCTGTTCACCAGAGCTCCTGATGGTGGAGATGGGTTTTGCAGCATGTTAGTGCCAGGTCGCGGTCTTCAAGATTGCCCCACCAGGAGATGAGCAAGCCAGGATCCAGTAACAGATACAGCAGGAGGGAATAAGCAGAAGTAAAATCAGTAAACAAGCCAAAGGTCAGTAATGAGTGGTTTCAGGTTGGGATCAAGCAAAAGCGTAGTGTAGTTGAGGAACAAGCCAAAGTTCAGTAATGAGTAGTAGCGAAGATATGGACAGCAGCAGGAGTGACAAGAGCGAGATATTGGCTGGAGGGAGCACAATAATCTGGCAAACATGAAGTGCAAAGGCATGGGAGGTGCAAAGGGCTCAAAGTTCAAGACAAACAAGGTTCAAGGCAGGATCATTCAAGGAATTGTCCAGGAAGTTGTCAAGCATTCCTGGTGGCTCAGCAAGAAGGTATGTTGCCGGACACAACATAGTTTGCAGGTTCAGATCCGGGACCTGACACTGTGGCAACAGCCAATGCAGGTCCTGTTTCCTTTTCTCCTCTCTCCCTGCACTCTGTCGCTGGCAGGGAAAGGAGCAATAAGATATGAGGAGGAAACACTCTGCTGGCACCACACATATTTAAATGTATTACATTTTTATTCCTCAAAAGTCAGTATTTGCAACAAAACAAGTGTCTTGCAAAGGCAAAGGCATCAGAAATTGTACAAAGGAGAGCTACTCTATTTAAAAATAGTGATTTAGGTGTAGCAGGATATGCTACTAAAATGTTATTATAGCATGGATAACCCATTAAACTGAGAACATACATACCACACATTTAATGTACCTTGGTTCATTCTTTATATACAGTAATTCCGACAGCTGGTGGAGTACTCAGAGAAGATAAGATGTTACTGACAACTAATACAAACCAGTAGCTAGCAGTAACTGTTGCTGCTTTCTTCCTGTGTGGCAAGATAATCTTTATCAGGATATCGTGAAACATATGTATAAAACTTGCAGAAACATGAAATATAACAGCAAAAGTAATAAAAATTACCATAAAGAGATAAGAGTGGTGAGATGCTAATTCATTCTTTATTATCACTGATCCTTTGTCTCCACTTCTACTAATTTTCTTCTTCCACTGTTGCCTGGCAACCTTTACTACAATGAACACTAAGGAGAAAGGCAGGACAGCAACACAGATCAAAGTCAGTTCTAACCTTTCCTGTATTTTGATATACTGTATACCTTACACAGCAGGGTGCCACCAAGTGGACAAAGAAAATAATACACCTCAAGTTACATTTTTTTGTCTGGTTTACTTTTTTGTTTGATAAAGCATTAAAAAAAAGTTTATAATACAAAATGCAGATTTACATAATAAACATTTAATACTAGTTATACATGATAACAAGTTAGCTGACATAAAACTTATTTTTCAACTTGCTTTTCTAAATAGCATAAATTACAAGATAACCATGAATAATACAGTATCATATATTTACTATGCAGAGGATGAACATTGTGAAGATAAGTGTATTTTTTTTTAAATATCAGCTATATATAAAGTTTTTTATTTTTTTATATTTTTATTTTTTTAAAGAAAAGTCAGATTTGTAAAATTTTAACAGACTTTAGTTATTATTTCATGTTTAAATGGCTGTACAGTTTCTTCTCAAAGTCACTGTTATTTTATTGTTCAGATCTTTCTGGTGTGTGCATAGATTCCACAATGATATCCTAAAACTGGATTTGTTAATGTAAAGTGTGGTAATTCATACTGTTATAAGGTACTGTAGTTCATTGCTGTAATAAGCATAGGTACCCATGGAATGACAGTTGACCGATTCAGCCTTTTCATCTGTTTTTTTTCAGGGGTAACTAGCAATAAAATGGCTTTTTAAAAATCTCAATTGGTTTTGTCTCCCCCATTCCCAATAAGCAGTACTGGCAGCATTGTGCGGCACCATCCCTGCTTTTTCTCTTTCCTTTTTCCCTTTTTTCAGCCAAATGGAGATAACAACTACTTTACAGTAGATTTGTTACAGGTCATCTTTGTTAAATATTTGTTACATGTCAGATCTGTCACATAGCATAACTTAAAAAAAATTGCAGCTCACTTTTTAGATACTTTTTTCTGGACCCTTCAGCAAGGAAAAATTATATGTACAGTAGTTCTCTTTGTTCATAAGTAGGCTGGGCATCAGTGTTTACCATAATTAATACTGTGGAGGCAGATCTCCATTATCTATTGTAGCCTTTCTCAACCAGGGTGCCCAGTTACCCTGGGGTGCCTTGAGGTTTCTTCAGGGGTGCCTTGGCAAAATGTCTAAAATTTGCCTAAAACTTGTATACAAGTCAGCGGGTGGAACAAGCCTGCCTTTTAGTTACACAAAGCCACGGGTTTTCATTGTACACCATTACAACCTTCTAGCCGCCGGCATCCTGACAACCAATGACATCATCAGTTGATACGGAGGATGTCAGCTGCCTGCACAGCATCCTAGTTTGACTCTCCTCCCATCAGTGCTGGGGTTACATTAACTCAGTGATGGAGAAAAACTGAGGGAGAAGAGAAACATTGGCATACTAGTCAGTACCAGTGTGCAAAGTGCATTTGCTTTGGAAGAATAAATCACCTCTAATGTTGGGTGTCCTACATATGTGGGTTGTTGCTGCGTTATACAAAACTGTAAGAATAGTTTTTCACATTTTAGAATGGGGTGCCCTTTTAAAATTATAGACAGTCTAGAGGCACCCCATTTTAGAACGGGGTGCCTCAAGACTGTCCATAATTTTAAAGGGTGCCTTGACTGAAAAAAGGTTGAGAAACACTGATCTATTGTATCTATATTTGAACATTGTCTATCTTAACAAAGGGCTAAAGGTGTAGAGGCTGGACGTATTGCATTGTTTGTTAATGAGGACAGACTTGGAACAGGTTCATCCTAACATTGTTCAAAAATCAGCAGTGACACCACCTGAAAAACATTTAAAGGGTAAGAATTCGTTTTTCAAACAATTAGGCATGCTGTGTGAATGGTAACATATAACAAACATATAGTGTGTTTTGGGGTTTTTTCAAATTTTAATGCAAAAGTGGACCCCTGATGACGTCAGACGTTGCTGATGAAACTCGTTGGGTGGGACTACCTTGATACGTCACTTCCAGGCAGTGGAACGCAGGTGGTACGTATGCTTTATGCGTTGACATACCTCCTTAGATCTAGTATGGTCACCTGCTGTACTGGCACCCTCCACAGGCAGATTAACTCTTCAATAAGACACAGAAGTTGAATTCAACACAATTTTACTTCAGATAATTGCAGTACATGTTTTTCCAGTCTGTTGAGGTATAGGAAGGCAATGGCTTTCCTAAGCCCTGTCTCTGTGAAGAACTCACACTGACTGAGGAAGCATGGAAGAAACAGGGAAGCTCTATCTAATACTGAACTATCTAGCACAAAACGGAATGGGAGAGCAGAAGGAGATATCAAATTCAAAGTAAACAATTTGTAATGACCCTAAACCACCACTAGATGTCAGCATACATCAACACAATAGTGGTATTTTGAATTGAGATACAAAACAGAAAAAAATATATTTCGGTGGGGTCAAAATAACATTAACTCCCAAAATTTGTTTTTCTATCTAGTGGAAAAAAGTTTAGCAAATAGGATTTAAAACTGTCCCTCTTTTATTACACATGATAATAGCTTTTAAAATATCATTTTTAGCAATGGACAGCTGATATTGTAGCTTGATGGACCAGGGCCCTGGTGTCTTTCAAGGACAAGAGATTCCTATTGAATCAACCAAGAGTTGGTTCTGGCCAGCTCAGTGGATTGCTTTAAAAAAGGCCTGGATTCTTTCTTGGATACACAGAACATAACTGGATACTAACATTTATAGGTAAAGTTGATCCAGGGAATATCCGATTGCCTCTCGGGGGATCAGGAAGGATTTATTTCCCTGCAGGAGCAACTTGGATCATGCTTTGCTTGGTTTTTTTCCTAGCTCTGGATCAACTGTGAGTATAGGATTATAACTTCTTTTTTTTATGGTTGAACTGGATGGATTTTTGTCTTTTTTTTTCAGCCAGACTAACTATGTAACTATTTATAATAGAACAGTATACATGATGGGCTTGTAAGGAATCTTATCATTTTTCCAGGTCAAATAAACATCACATGTTCTCTTACTGACAATTGCTTTTACTAACGGAAACATGTAAAACATACTGGGCCTTGTAATAATGTGATTTTTATAGCAGGTATAAATGGGTCACTCATTTTCTTCCCCTCTATAATCACATATGTGCCCTTAGCTTATTAGCAAACTGCGCTGAAATAGTAAAGCCTGTGATTAACTTTCAAAATATAATTTCTTCAGACCTCTCTAATTAACTGCTTAGCTAACCAGTGAAGATAAGGCATGATTTAGATAAGTTAAGTCTCTGACTCTACTCTTTAGAGCATATGTTTCAAACACAAGGCCCCGGGGGCTGAATCCGGCCCGCCAAGCCATTTCATGTGGCTCTCACACCCAGGGCTTTTGTAGCCAGAAAGTGGCAGAGTGTTGCAGTGGTCAAAGCTGAGAAGGAGAGGTGGAAAAGAGATGTGAACAGCTCTTGAAAGAGGGCTAAACCCTGCACTCTGTGCATAGCATACCCCTAAGCCCTGCACTCTGTACACAGTACACTTCTAAACTCTGCACTCTGTGCATAGCACACCCCTAAGCCCTGCAATCTGTACACAGCACATTTTTGAACCCTGCACTCTGTGCATAGCACACCCCTAAGCCCTGCACTCTGTACACAGCACACTTCTGAACCCTGCACTCTGTGCATAGCACACCCCTAAGCCCTGCACTCTGTACACAGCACACTTCTGAACCCTGCACTCTGTGCATAGCACACCCCTAAGCCCTGCACTCTGTACACAGCACACTTCTGAACCCTGCACTCTGTGCATAGCACACCCCTAAGCCCTGCACTCTGTACACAGCACACTTCTGAACCCTGCACTCTGTGCATAGCACACCCCTAAGCCCTGCACTCTGTACACAGCACACTTCTGAACCCTGCACTCTGTGCATAGCACACCCCTAAGCCCTGCACTCTATACACAGCACACTTCTGAACTCTGCACTCTGTGCATAGCACACCCCTAAGCCCTGCACTTTGCACAACACATACTGATGAACTGTACACTCTGCATGTAGCGCACCACTAAAACCCTGCACTCTGTACATAGTGGTACTCCTGAACTCTGCATACATAGTCTTACAGATAAAACCGGCCCTTTGAAGGCAACCTAATGCTGATGTGGCACATGATGAAATTGAGTTTGATACACCTGCTTTAGAGTAAATCTAAACCCAAGAACAAAAATTTAATGTACTGCAGGTTACCACTTCATAGATGTTGTGGATGTATTGATTTCATATTTTCAGGCCTTTTCCCTTTTTTTCACCTGTTGATACTGCCAGTAACATACTTCATATCCTAGGGTGACAACGCTCACTCATTGAAATGTATCTATGTAGGAGGCTCAGAAAGATGACACTGTGCCTTTAAAGAGGGGTGGGCTCCTGCAGATTCACCTGCCCTTGCTCTATCCATTGAATACATGTGCGTCTACTATGGGGGCTCTCAAAATTTGTAGAGTTAGGGCCCAGAATATTGGGGTGCCGTGACGTGGCTCTGTGGCTTACGTATGTATTTGCAAATGTGTGCTAACTAAACCCCTGTTTTTAACGCATACTGTTAGACAGGTTAATTTGGTTGTTGGCAAGCTGGCAGGCAAGTTGACTTGGAACTTTCTTTTCTCCTTTTTTTTTTTAAGATGACACTTGCTCCTGTACCAGTAGGAGGCACTCATCCCAATGGCTGGTCCATCCTAGAGAGGAAGATGGGACAGAGCTGTGAAAAATATCAGAAACATCTGGAGCAGGCTGCAAATCTGGGAAGAGCATTAATAGACATTCGAGGGGCGTTCCAGTCAAACCGGGACATTTAATTTTACAGGTATAAAAAGGAATGCTAGCATGGCGGTCCTATATGCAGTAGTAAGTGCCAAGTGTGTCCTATTACGGGTACTGATGTCACAGGCAAGTGCAGAGACTGTTAATCAAGATGGCAGACAACATTGTTAATGCATGCATGGAACAGCATGCAGTGATAAAGTTTCTTGTAAACAAAGGCGTAAAACCGCCAATATCTACAGAAGACTTCGAGCACAGTAGGGTGATGAGACACTCAGCTGCAGTAAGACATTTCAATGGTGTAAACATTTCAACGTCCATCAGTGAAAATCCCGGCCGCGGTGGCTCCCAGCCCACAGCAGTCATTCCTGTGAACATTCAGTGCGGGGAACATCTGATCTTGGATAATCAACACATAACCTGTCATGAAATTGCACAAGAGACGAATCTTTCTGTGGGAACAGTGAACACAATTATTGACAAAGTGAAGCAGGCTGTCCTAGGTTGGTTCAGGCGTACTGACAAAGCTTTCTATGCTGAAGCTTTCCAGACATTAGTTAAATGCTGGGTTAAGTGTATAAATGTAGCAGGGGAGTATATCAACAAAAAATAAATGCAGGTTCAACTCTTTGAAATTTGTTCTTTTATTATATAAACTCAGGAGTCCTGGTTTGACTTGAATATCCCTCGTATTTAAAATCACATTAGTTTAGAATTATGGAATAATGTTTGTGGACTGCATAGAGTTATTTTTTTTAAAGGTGAACTTGCCCTTTAAGTGAAGCAGGAGCTACTAAAAGCACTAAAAGATGCCTGTGCTTCATAGCAGTCTTTTTATAGAAACCTGTGAAAACAGAAATATGAGCGTTGGCATTGATGATTTTTTTAACATTGCCGATCCTGGCAACACTACTTCTGATCTAGTGAGTCTCTGATCTAAAACCAAAAGGCTGCCGGTGAAGTCTGAAAAATCTAAACCTTCATCCTTATGCTTTATGCAGGTCATTGACTTTCTTAGCAGTGAAGCCACGTTTACAATGACAATCCAGAAACTTAAACTTTTCTAAAGCATGTCAACAGTGACAGCTGCTATTTTTTTTCAAAAGTGCTTGGGGTGGAAGTTTGGCTTTTCTCTGATTTGGGGTGAAAAAGTCATTGGCATAAGTTGCCCACAGGCCTCAGAGGGTGTTCAAATGCTTATATCTTGAAGTGAAGAATTTACAGAGCACTGCTTCATAAAGGGTATATGTTTAACCACAGAGGAGGATAACCACATATGAAGAAGTTCTTTATAGGAAAGCTTTTGGGATTTGGTTGTTTATTATCTTTCCACTGTTAAGCTGTTGGGGTAAGGCCATCTACCCTAAGGTGTGCCCTTGGTGGTTTCCTCACCCTTGGCTTTGGGCCTTTGGAGTGCGTGCCTGCCATAGTTTACCTATGTGTGGGCCAAACACTCTTACAACACCTGTAAAATAATAAATAATCAGGCAATATAAATGTAGGTACAAATGTTTGATACAAGGTTTTGTGAAATTGTTTTTGCACAGAAATGTCTTCCATAATCTCCTGAAGTGAATCAGAATCATGAAACGCATTGAGAAAACTAGAGCCCCTATAGCAAAATTCAAGAATGATTTCAAGTACATGAAAAACAATACCATATTTAAGTTTTACATTGACATTTTTGTGTGCTGTGATGGAAGTAGCTCATGCAGACATGTGATTTAAGTTGCAAAGGCCCATTGTTTGTAGATTGTGGAGCAATATCTTCTTGCATTCTTGTTATTTAATAAACGGTGGATATTTTTATTTATGGATTTATTTATTGGTGAAACATGCTACTGCATAAAACCCATATGTTGTACAATATGTCATGTATTTAATGTTCTTTTTTTTAGACACAGTGTTCTGGGGGATGATGATACCAGTTGCTATGTGAGTCTATTCGTCATACACAAAGTAATTAAAGTATTGCACTGCTTAATTTCCTGCGCTTACAAGTTTAAACCAATTTCCACTTTTACAAAAACAAAAAATGGACTGCACTCATGTAGAAATATGACCTACTCCCACCTGAACTATGTATCAAATTATATAAAACAATCCCCAGGTTAAATAAATAAATGTGAAATATAAATGTGCCTAATTCCAACAAAAACAAAGTGCTAAATATGCAAATTGTGCAAAAATATATACAGTGGGGATCGAAAGTTTGGGCACCCCAGCTAAAAATTTGTATTAATGTGCATAAAGAAGCCAAGGAAAGATGGAAAAATCTCCAAAAGGCATCAAATTACAGATTAGACATTCCTATAATATGTCAACAAAAGTTAGATTTTATTTCCATCATTTACACTTTCAAAATAACAGAAAACAAAAAAATGGCGTCTGCAAAAGTTTGGGCACCCTGCAGAATTTATAGCATGCACTGCCCCCTTTGCAAAGCTGAGACCTGCCAGTGTCATGGATTGTTCTCAATCATCGTCTGGGAAGACCAGGTTATGTCAATCTCAAAGGTTTTAAATGCCCAGACTCATCTGACCTTGCCCCAACAATCAGCACCATGGGTTCTTCTAAGCAGTTGTCTAGAAAACTGAAACTGAAAATAGTTGACGCTCACAAAGTTGGAGAAGGCTATAAGAAGATAGCAAAGCGTTTTCAGATGTCAATATCCTCTGTTCGGAATGTAATTAAGAAATGGCAGTCATCAGGAACAGTGGAAGTTAAAGCAACATCTGGAAGACCAAGAAAAATATCAGACAGAACAGCTCGCAGGATTGTGAGAAAAACAATTCAAAACCCACGTTTGACTGCACGATCCCTGAAGAAAGATCTGGCAGACACTGGAGTTGTGGTACACTATTCCACTATAAAGAGATACTTGTACAAATATGGTCTTCATGGAAGAGTCATCTTCCTCTTCTACGTCCTCACCACAAAAATCATCGTTTGAACTTTGCAAATGAACATATAGACAAGCCTGATGCATTTTGGAAACAAGTTCTGTGGACCGATGAGGTTCAAATTGAACTTTTTGGCCGGAATGAGCAAAGGTACGTTTGGAGAAGAAGGGGCACAGAATTTAATGAAAAGAACCTCTGTCCAATTGTTAAGCATGGGGTTGGATCAATCATGCTTTGGGGTTGTGTTGCAGCCAGTGGCACAGGGAACATCTCACGAGTAGAAGGAAAAATGGATTCAATAAAATTTCAGCAAATTTTGGATGGTAACTTGATGCCATCTGTGAAAAAGCTGAAGTTAAAGAGAGGATGGCTTCTACAAATGGATAATGATCCTAAACACACCTCGAAATCCACAGGGGATTACATCAAGAGGCGTAAACTGAAGGTTTTGCCATGGCCTTCACAATCTCCTGACCTCAACATAATTGAAAATCTATGGATAGACCTTAAAAGAGCAGTGCGTGACAGACAGCCCAGAAATCTGAAAGAACTGGAAGACTTTTGTAAGGAAGAATGGGCAAAGATACCTCAAACAAGAATTGAAAGACTCTTGGCTGGCTAAAAAAGCGTTTACAAGCTGTGATACTTGCCAAAGGGGGCAGTACAAGATATTAACTCTGCAGGGTGCCCAAACTTTTGCAGACGCCATTTTTTGTTTTCTGTTATTTTGAAAGTGTAAATGATGGAAATAAAATCTAACTTTTGTTGACATATAAGAATGTCTAATCTGTAATTTGATGCCTTTTGGAGATGTTTCCATCTTTCCTTGGCTTCTTTATGCACATTAATACAAATTTTTAGCTGGGGTGCCCAAACTTTCAATCCCCACCGTATGTGTGTAAATGCCCTACACCCCAAACTGTGTGTCAAACAATATATAACAATCCCCCAAATTATCCAATAATGAGCATGCAAATTGTGCAAAAATATGTATATAAAAAATATATAACCTCCTCCCCCATAAACTATGTGCCAAAGTGTAACAATCCAGTAAACTATAGTAAATGAACATCACATAACCGTAAAGTACCTGATTTCAAAAAATAGTGCAAAAAACAATATACAAGATATCATGCAAAATATTTCAGTAAACATAACTTAATAAATAACAAATGTCCATAAAAAGTGCTTTGTGCGCGTGATCTCTAGCCCTGCTATATAAAGTGACAACACCCAGAGAATAAGTGCTCTTCCTTCTTCCCAACAAATTCACACCGCACTCACCAGACCAAATTGACCTCTTTTCTCAAAGAAGGTCAAACGCACATAAGGTATTCCAATTGGATATATGCTCCAGTCGATACACCAAACACTTAATAAAGGATGACTTCCTAACCTCATCAATAATTCCTCCTTTATAGAGACTCTGTATAAAACTCCCTCATAGAGGGAAAAAGGAACCTCTCATGGTGTAAAAATTCTCATTTTTTAAGAAAAATACTTTAAAATTACACTTACAAGCATAAAATCTTTTCACCAAATACAAATCTGTATTTGTAACATGATACATGATAATCCAGGTTGTAATATACATGATAATATGTGGAAAATGTCAAGGGGTATTAATACTTTTTTAAGGCACTGTATACAGTTGCAAGAAAAAGTATGTGAACCCTTTGGGATTACGTGGAGTTTTGCATGAATTGGGCATAAAATGTGCTCTGAACGTCATCTAAGTCACAACAATAGAAGAACACAGTCTGCTGAACATGATACTACACAAACATTAGATGTTGCCATGGTTTAATTGCACATAACATGTAAACATTCACAGTGCAGGGAGGAAAAAGTATGTGAACCTTTGGACTTAATAACTGGTTGACCCTCCTTTGGCAGCAATAACCTCAACCAAACGTTTCCTGTAGTTGCAGATCAGACCTGCACAACGATCTGGAGTAATTTTGGACCACTCCTCTTCACAAAACTGTTTCAGTGTGGCAATATTCTTGGGCTGTCTGGTGTGAATCGCTCTCTTAAGGTCATGCCACAGCATTTCAATCGGGTTGAGGTCAGGACTCTGACCGGGCCACTCCAGAAGGTGTATTCTGTGCTGTTGCAGCCATTGTTTTGTTGAATGACTTGTATGCTTTGGGTCATTGTCCTGTTGCATCACCCATCCTCTGCGGAGCTTCAGTTGGTGGACAGATGGTCGTACGTTTTCCTGCAAAATGTCTTGATAAACTCTGGAATTCATTTTCCCATCAATGACAACAATCTGTCCAGGCCCTGAGGCAGCAAAGCAGCCCCAAACCATGATGCTCCCTCCGCCATGTTTTACAGTGGGGATGAGGTTTTGATGTTGGTGTGCTGTGCCTTTTTTTCTCCACACATAGTGTTGTGTGTTCTTCCCAAACAACTCAATCTTGGTTTCATCTGTCCACAGTATATTTTGCCAGTAGTGCTGTGGAACATCCAGGTGCTCTTTTGCAAACTTCAAACGTGCTGCAATATTCTTTTTGGACAGCAATGGCTTCCTCCCATGTACTCCATTCTTGTTTAATGTTTTCCTTATTGTAGATGTGTCAATAAAAATGTTAGCATGTGCCAGAGATTTCTATAGGTCTTTAGCTGACACTCTGGGATTCTTCTTTACCTCATGCACCATTCTGCGCTGTGCTCTTGCAGTCATTTCTACAGGACGACCACGCCTAGGGAGAGTAGCAACAGTGCTAAACTTTCTCCATTTGTAGACAGTCTGTCTTACCGTGGACACATGAACATCAAGGCTTTTGGAGATACTTTTGTAACCCTTTCCAGCTTTATGCAAGTCAACAATTCTTGATCGTAGGTCTTCTGAGAGCTCTTTTCTGCGAGGCATGGTTCACATCAGACAGTGCTTCTTGAAACCAGTAAACCCAAAACAGGTGTGTGTTTTTTAAGGGCAGGACAGCTGTCAACAACACATCCAATATCATCACACTGATTGGAGTCAAGGTTGGCTCACTCCTGGCTCCAATTAGCTCTGGGAGAAGTCATTAAGCTAGGGCCTCACATACTTTTTCCTCCCTGCACTGTGAATGTTTACATGTTATGTGCAATTAAACCATGGCAACATCTAATGTTTGTGTAGTATTATGTTCAGCAGACTGTGTTCTTCTATTGTTGTGACTTAGATGACGTTCAGAGCACATTTTATGCCCAATTCATGCACTTCACGTAATCCCAAGGGGTTCACATACTTTTTCTTGCAACTGCATATATCCTCAGTTTTCAGCAGCACCTATATTTTGATCAACTATTTTCAAGGATGAAGCACACAAAAAGCAAAATTAGAACCAAAATATCTGATGAGCATCTTGAAAATTCATTGAGAATTGCTACTACATCCATCGATCCAGATTCTGATGCATTAATTTATCAAAAACAGTGTCACCTATCGCATTAGTTTTATGTTGCCCTATTTTACTTTTATAATAAAAACTATTTTTTTTAAAAATGAAGTTTTATTACTCAGATAGGTACTTTATCTATATCAGTGATCATTAACTTGTGATCTGCCTGACCTTTTCTGCTCATCAGCTATTTTTATTGTTAGTGTATGTTATGTGTGGCCCAAGACAATTCCTCTTCTTCCAGTGTGGCCCAGGAAAGTCAAACGTTTGATCACCCCTGCCCTAGAGACTGATATCTAGTAGAAGGTAATACCAAAAAAGATTAATAGCCTTTTTTTATATCATGTACAAAAATTCTAGTGGCATATACTTTAATTGCAAATCCCATTGTAACATATGACCCCTATAACAGCAAAGTGAGTAAATAATGTCATCACAACATCAGCTAATCTTGTACTCTAGAAAATAATGGTACAATCTATAACCTTACAAATACCATTTGTCTCATTGATTACTTAATTACATGAGTTTGTAATGTACGATATAACTGTAAAATAGAGGTGATAAAATATGTGGCCTACATACGTTTATCTCCCCCTTATTAAACTGCAGTATGAAAACAACATAAATATATGTGTTCCTGATGTTGCTGCAACCTTTCCCAATGACCCAGCCTTTGATGTAAGGGTTTGTTTGTCAAACGTTATTGAAAACATTCACGTAATGTGTACTAGTTTTATGTGGATGGTTGCCATAACAACAAAGTATCCATTAGACAGAAATGTTGTACTGCGTTTAATTGCTAAATTTATCACATAAAATGCTTTTGTAAAAATGAAGGACATTGTTCATCACAAACACAGCAGCGTTACTGCTGCTGTTGTTATTTTTTATTACTTACCTATAATTCATTCATGCAGCTGCAAATTTATGAGTGCAGTGCTTTCCGGGGTAGTCACTACCCTCACACTACTCACTGTATCTGAACATTTCAGTCAGCAGAGAGATAACATAATTCATGCTGCTCTTCAACAGGACATGAGCAGAAGAGAATACTAATTATTTACGTCTGCCAGCAGCATGTCCTTGTACTTGCGTAAAAAGAGCCACATGCTGAGCAGTGTTCCTAGTATAGATATTTTGTTATGTAGGGAATGAACTGTGTATTTTTGCTGCCTAAACCTTAGAATTTAGTGCATGTCTACATTTATCTATTCCTAGATTCAGTGATAAAGGGTATTTTGGGATTATCCAGGGGTTGTAGGAGGTGCAATGACACTCAGTTGTCATCTTGGATAGATGGCATCCAACTGTGATTTAGGCAGTCTTTGTAGATTGAAACCTTTTTATATTGTTGCTGTTGGCAAAGCATACAGTATCTTGGGATTATCCAGGGGTTATAGGAAATGCGAATGCATTCAGTCACCATCCAGGATTGATGGCGTTCCACTGTGACTTATGTTTGTAGATTGAAACCTTCTTATATTGTTGTTCTTGGCTACAGTTGCCCATAGAAGTGGACATAATGATATGAGCGATGGGTCACCAGAAACCTCTAAATATGAAGCAAAGTGTCTACAGCGGTTATTAAAGAAATTTCGTAGATGTGTATCAGTATTAAAGATCTATAGAAGTTTTGTAGATGTGTATCGGTATTAAAGATCTATATAAATTTTGTAGATGTGTATCATTATTAAAGATCTAAAGAAATTTTGTAGATGTGTATCAGTATTAAAGATCTATAGAAGTTTTGTAGATGTATATCAGTATTAAAGATCTATATACATTTTGTAGGTGTGTATCATTATTAAAGATCTATAGAAAGCTTGTAGATGTGTATCGGTATTAAAGATCTATATAAATTTTGTAGATGTGTATCATTATTAAAGATCTATAGAAATGCTGTAGATGTGTATCATTATTAAAGATCTATATAAATTTTGTAGGTGTGTATCATTATTAAAGATCTATAGAAATTTTGTAGGTGTGTATCATTATTAAAGATCTATAGAAAGTTTGTAGATGTGTATCAGTATTAAAGATCTATAGAAATTTTGTAGGTGTGTATCAGTATTAAAGATCTATAGAAAGTTTGTAGCTGGGTATCATTATTAAAGATCTATAGAAATTTTGTAGACGTGTATCAGTATTAAAGATCTATATAAATTTTGTAGGTTTGTATCATTATTAAAGATCTATAGAAAGTTTGTAGGTGTGTATCATTATTAAAGATCTATATAAATTTTGTAGATGTGTATCATTATTAAAGATCTATAGAAATGCTGTAGATGTGTATCATTATTAAAGATCTATATAAATTTTGTAGGTGTGTATCATTATTAAAGATCTATAGAAATTTTGTAGGTGTGTATCATTATTAAAGATCTATAGACATTTTGTAGGTGTGTATCATTATTAAAGATCTATAGAAAGTTTGTAGCTGTGTATCATTATTAAAGATCTATAGAAATTTTGTAGACGTGTATCAGTATTAAAGATCTATAGAAAGTTTGTAGGTGTGTATCATTATTAAAGATCTATATAAATTTTGTAGATGTGTATCATTATTAAAGATCTATAGAAATGCTGTAGATGTGTATCATTATTAAAGATCTATAGAAAGTTTGTAGGTGTGGATCAGTATTAAAGATCTATAGAAATTTTGTAGATGTGTATCATTATTAAAGATCTATAGAAATTTTTTAGATGTGTATCATTATTAAAGATCTATAGAAATTTTGTAGGTGTGTATCAGTATTAAAGATCTATAGAAATTTTGTAGGTGTGTATCATTATTAAAGATCTATAGAAATTTTGTAGGTGTGTATCATTAATAACGATCTATAGAAATGTTGTAGGTGTGTAGGACCACAGGAAAAGACACTGTACACCTGTCTTCACTGTGCATCATGCCCACTAGGGTGTAAGAACCTTCCATGCCATGTTAGGCATTATATACATCCCCAGTTTGTCAAAAAGAATGTCCAGTCAGGGAACTTGACTTTCAGAATGTTTACATGGTATCAACAAACCAGTCAAAGTCCAAATAAATGGCATAATGATATTGTCTTTTCCTACATTTAGGTATTGGTTGCCAATGTACTGAGACTGAGTCTCTGTATTGGCTACTCTCACAGTCCATTGCCCTCAGATTACTAAACTAGGCCCAAGCTGGGACCTGCTGAGGGGAAGCACATAGCGATCTTAAAAAACATCATCCAATGATGTTCTTCATAGCTAGGTCTTCCTATGCACCACCACTCATCGGTTCCTTTATTACTTTATATTGCATAGCCAGGGAGAGTCCAGCCTAGACTGGCTGAGGACAGCATAGTGATCACCTTAAAGTGGTTCTAAAGCCTTAAGGTTTTTCACCTTAATACATTTTATGTAAAACCTCCTGTGCTGCAGCTCCCCCCTTTTTCGTACAGTCTGATCTGATCCAGCGATGTGCACGAGAGAAGCGGCTCTAGCTGCTGTCTCCCTCCTCATTGGGCAGACTGATTGATCAATCAAATGCTGGAATATGAGAGCAAAGAGCAGGGCTGAGCCGCCCACTCTGTGTCATTGTATGCAGACAGAGCCTGCTCGGGTGTTTCCATGAAAAGCAGCTTTCTGTGGGGGGAACCCGCCAAAGAGAAGGGGCCAGGAGTGCCAAAGGGGGCTCGTGAAGAGGTGGATCGGGACTGCTCTGTGCAAAAGCACAAAAGCTACACTGCTGGCCACAGGATCTTAGATTGTACCACATATATCCAGCTATAAAATAGCAGCACTTTAAGAACAGCGGCATACGTCAATTACGTGAATAGGCAATGCCTACAAACTTTTACAGATCATCAATTTAAATTTAAACTAAAATGAAAATTATTCTTCAATTTCTGATGTGTGTGGAGATATTCTACAGTATATGTGTTGTATAATAGGTATTTCCAGAGAAGCCATCACCAACTTATAATCATGCAGGTATTTTAAATGCTTACTTGTAATGTTTTTCTTTTCCATAAGGGATTTTTTATTCACTTGCAATGTGCCTTTTGATCTTGCTGGAAAATTTGACTACTCCAAGAGAATCAGTTCCCTGGCCTCTCTTTTTCCCTGCACGTTACAGCCTCTCCTCTTCTGGTGGTGTCTAATTGCTGTCTGTGCTACCCAGCTTCTCCCTCCTTTAACCTCCCTACATAACCTTGTATGTGTCTTCTGGAGGAAGAACAAAGGTGAATACTGTTTAAGTAACAGCTCTCAGTCTACTGAAATCACATTCAACCTGGAGGTGCCCAGGAGCAATCTAAGTCTTTTGGATAAATAAACCATTGCTCAGAGTCCAAATTTGATCAAAAGTCCTTAAATTATCAATATATCTGGTAAGTTCTTATTTACTTGATTTTCACCATGGATCTCTAAATGCTTAGTTCCTATAACTTCATGGCGATGTCATCCTCTACCTCTTTACCCCTCAAAAAATATCAAATAAACTGCATATAGAGCGTTATCTCTTTCACATATAATAAATCAAACTAAATTACACTCACATGGAAGTGCTCAAAAAGTGCCAAAATTTCACCACGTGCCACCGTATTATATCCATAATTCTTACTCTTACCCTCTTGTCAGAAATTGTTTGCTTTGTAAAGGGAGATCAATCCCGTGGATTCCTTCTTAGACGTTCCTCCTCATATGTAATAAATGACCCTCTAGAGAAACAAAATTCATATAGTGCAGTATTTTCTACTCTGTGCACTCTAAACCCAAAACCCGAACCAGTGACCACCAGTCCATGTACAAAAATAAGGTGGCCCACCACCTAAAATTAAGTCTTTTGGATGTCTACACAAGAGAGGCTTTAACAGGTGTAGCTCCCCTCTAGCTAGCTAGGGGGAGCTAGATAGGTTTTCAGTCAAAGGCTGAGTAGGAGCCTGGGATGAGTCAGCCAGGTCATTTTCGAGTCAGGGCTGAAGGCTCTGCAGGTCAGTTCCCTGATACCTTCCCCTGCTCTAGAAGCTTTAGAAGTTTCTAGAAGGCAGTGGGTGGGGGTGAGGAGGGGCTGATCTGTATACTTAAAGGATCTTTTCCAGTCCCCAAGCAGGAGGCTTGGCATGGGGTCAGGACACACCTTAAATATGAGAGAACCCAATCAGCAGTAGTAGTAGTGATGGGTTGAAGATGGAGTGAAGGCTGGTGTGTGGAGCTTGACTGGGAGCCCAGGAGTTGAGCCTACCTGCAGGCAGAAGCTGGAAGGGACGATCTCTCAGCCTCAACCATATCCTGAGAGAGGACATCCTGGGAAGCAGGGAAGGAGCCATCTCAGCCACCCTGGCCCAGATAAGGGGAGAGGGCATTCTGTTGGGAAACCTAACTTGCCCCAATCTGGGACTGGTGATTTAAAAGTGGATGTTTCTGGGTCCCCTTGCCCATGGATTCCCTCAGGCAGCTGGTTGAAGAGGAGATTTTAGCTGGGGTCTGAGGTGGTACAACAGGAGGGCTGGAGAGCTCTCCACGAAGAGAATCTTTGTCTGTGGACTTGTACATAGTTGCTAAGGGATCTGTCCTCAAGTTGCAGTTCCCTTGGGCATCCCATACACCTCTCAACCCTATCCAAGTTCAATATCCCTCGATTAAAAAAAATAAATAAATAAGCTCAAGGACTGCTTACTGTCTCAAGCATGCAGGGTCTGAAGAAAATGTGTGTTGCCTGGCTGTGTAGGACTATAGGGGGATCCGAAATGTAGCGACTCTTATAGGGGTAGTGCTACACAGGTAAATAACATACATAAAATGTTAACATGATTGTAAATCCTTACATTTACCCAGTGAAGTGACTGGCCTCAGGTGATACACTGAGATTAAACAAATCCTCCTACATAAGTTGTACCTGTTTATCTACAGAAGTCTTTCCTCTACATGCATTCAAAGTGCAGAATTTACACAGGATCTCTCAGCTCCAAAAAGCAGGGGAGAGGCAGCTGAAGTTACATTAGTGAGGAGAACTCTGAGAGCTGATTGGAGGAAATGGACACACCCTTCACACAGCACACAGGATAGAACTGAGGCTGTCAATCAGAGGCTGTTCCCACCTCTGTTGGTGTCAGGAAAAAATCATCAGAAGTGAGTCTTGCTTATAGCAAAAGAACAAGGCAGTGGACAGAAATTACATTTAGTACTCTGGATTGAGACAAGTAAACACTATAGAGGGTTATGCTTTGTTCATATTTCATGTCTCAGGTTTACAACCACTGTAAAAGCACAGATAATCATATTGAAAGATCTTTTCTAAAATGAATGATCTGGTGACAGGGTCTCTTTAAGTATGTGTACTGTATATACTATATGTGTAGGGGTTTTTTTTACTTTTTGTACGTGAATTTTTTTTTTTTTACAGTCACAATGGGGCTGATGCCTTATACACAGTAACAACATAAAGATAAATGTCTTTTTATGAAAAAATCAGGGATCTATAACTCCTGATGCTTCTTCTGCAATCATTACATGCAGACCTTGGACAGAGAGTCCCAGGTCTGTATATTATTATTATTTTTTTTTTACAGAAAACCGTTTATTAAATTTTATTCATCAAGATATACAAGATCAAGATTGCATGCCTGGTATGATATACCGCCATCCATATTGGAAATAATGACATAGTAAAACATTCCATACATAAATGGTATCTCATGAAGGAAACTAAGGCACATTCAACATATAAAAGACACAACACATCAAAAATATTCCTGAGTGAGTAATCACTTAATGAAGAAAAAAAGGGCTTAAGCACACAAAGAGATTGTAGGTGACAAGTACATGATAGAGAACCTGCTCCTTCGGGCAATAGGTATCAAATATACTGTATAAATTGGTTTTGGAGAAACCTATCAAGGTGATCCACCAAGAAAAGGTCAAGTGAAGAACCTGACAGGTTAAAACCAACTCAAGGGCTACCCCATCTAACTATATACCCTGCTCATTAATCCAGGCAGTCCAGATTTTATCGATTTGTTTTTGGACAGCTTCTACCTTTATATGTCAGTTTGTCCAGGTCTGCATATTAATTGACAGCTGTGCCAGGATTTTGACAGATCTGAACCTGGAAGTGCTCAAAGTTGAGTGCATCTGGATTTCAGTGTAAACAGACAAGGATGATGTTCTCTAATCTGTTACCGTTCTCTAAACAGAAATGGCAGCTATTGCTACTGGTGATATTACCAGCCAGTTTTTCTATATTTGCTAGTCCACAGACATCCACTGGGCCTAGACTCCTGCCAAGATTATCTTGTGGGGGATCTAGCTCTGTATATAACATACGGAAGCTGGCTTTGTTGAGATTTGTTACAGAAGATAATAGAACATGTGTGGTTTAACCCTTTTACCGTATCTATTACAGTGGGATATTATTACAGCGATGAATGTGTTTAAGAAATTCCCCCTAGCTCCTGTGTTTAATGTAGAAATTATTTGGGCAGCTGAAAAGCCACATGATCACTTCTACAGCTTCCTAAGGTGCCACCTACCCTGACACCACCATCACCTTCCTGGTCTGGGGGCACCACTGTCTCCTCTGTGAATAATGGTTAGAGGATGTAGTGCAGGAGAAGACTTGGGATCTCCAGTTTACCTACACTGTAAATGAGAATAGAAGGAACAAAACTATCTCTGAAAAACAGTGAGGCACCTGGAAAAAACAAAATGAAAACTGATGTAGCACCCTCTAGTGTGCATAGTTTATTGAGTGTACTTAGAGGCTTGCTAGAAGCCTGGGTGTGAGTGAGAGGGTTACTTCAGGTTAAGCTGGAGGGCTCTACAGGTCAGTCCTCTGGTACCTCCCTCTGCTCTTGAAGCTTGGAGACGCTTCTAGAAGTCAGTAGGTGAGGAGGGGCAAGTCTGCATAATTATGAGCGGCTGACCAATCCCAGGCAGAAGGCCTGGCAATGTGGCAGATGGACCCATAAATATGGCAGAGCCTAGCCAGCAGAGGAGTCGAGTGGAAGATGGAGGAGAGAAGTGCTACTGTAAGGCTGGGAAGGGGAGGGGGAGTGGAGAAGGGAGGCACTGCCTACAAGTTGGAGGTTGGAGGAAGGCGGAAAACTGATGGAGGGTGCTCCACTGCCCTGCCTTCCACTGGGGAAGGACAGCCTGCATAGCCTGGAAAAGTAATCAGCCCAGCAGCAAGGCCTGAAAGCAGTTCTGCTCACAGCTGCAGGACAAGAACAGTGTGTGTGCCTGTACACCCCCAGGGCCTAAAAGGGAGAAATCTGCTGGATGCAAGTTCTCGGCAAGTCTTCAAGGAACATTGTATAGCTTACCCAGTCCCTTGTCCTAGAATCAGATACCGTAGCCAGGTGTGCTAGTATTTTGCTCACAAAGGGGACCAAGAGCTTCTACAAGTTGTAATTTTCCTGAAAACCCACTCAGTGGGCGCAGATCCTTAGGAGGGGATTACTTTTGCAAACAACTGTAGTGGTTCAGGCTGGAACGCAATAAAAGTCTGTCATTTTGCAGTATGCTACAGAAGGAAATTGTCTTAATTTTGTTATTCTTCAATCAGTTTGAGCATCCTCTAATCCTTTTACCCTAGCCAAGTTAAATTCCATAATAAATCCTAAAAACCAAGTCCATGGACTGTTTCTGGTGCTTGGAAAATGCGTGTTTCCTGGCTGTGCAGGAGATAAAGGGGGACCCCAAACCTGCATCTCTCAAGAGGGTAGTGCTAAACTGAAATATCATGTATGTTAAATTTTAGAGGGACAATGGTAAGTAAAACAATGTTTCACCTACAGTAATTCACAAACAGGGTGATAAAACAAGCTATGAAAACTACAGAGTCATTGCAAATGATGAGCTACAAAACACCACACAAAAATTAATAACATATTCTACAGTGTAAACTGCACACCTCCAAACAATTTTACTCAATAATATGTCCCAAAAATAGGTAGCGCTCAATCTCTTATGAGAAAGGGGGATGAAGTAGAAGTGATAAAACAAAAGAATAAAATATAAAATATAAACTGTGTTGTATATTGTCCACCACTGAATTACAACATAGATGTAATGACTCCCAAATAATCTATCTCTAATTAGGGGGCTTTACATTTCAGGAATGCCTGTTCAGTGGTGGGTAATATGCATTTTTTGCATTTAAAAGAGGGATTCACAATATCTGAATATTTTATAGACACAAATCTATCAGTACAGATTCTGGCAGGGAAGGGGAACTATAGACAGGATCCATACCCACAAACAAATCTTGAAAAGGGTCTAAGGGTTATGGGCATTCATCTGCTGTTCATTACAAACAAACATACAGCTGAATTCATAGAAACTACCCATATAAAGCACCAAATTAAAAAAAAAGAGTGCCAGAAAATCTGCAGCACATGATAACTATAAGACTGGAAGAAACTAAAGAAAGATAAGCCCCCACTGCAAGGGTTAACTGGTCATTTGGGTTTAGGGGGCATATAAAACATAATTTTCTTACCCAAGCCTCCAAGCAGCTGGACCGGTCCGCATGTAGGCAGGTGCAGTTGGCTTCCTCTACTGTCAGTGGTGCTCTACTGGAGCAGTACCACAGCCTGGAGAGGTAGTAAGGAGAAACCTGGTTTCTCTATGGCTTCCTGGTCCCTAAAGGCAGCATTCCCTGGCAGCCATCTTGGGTCAGCAGAGTCTTTATAAGTCCCTGCCCCTAGGTTTTGGCACGCATTTGCAAAGTGCTTAGAGTCTGGAAAAAGCGCCTGATTGTCAGTCTAGGGACAGTCTAGGGACACACCATCCTTCTCAGGAGAGCCTCCCCATTGGGACCGAACCAGCCAGGCCGCATTCCGCCCTCTGAAGACAGACGCTGTTTGTCTATCTCGCATTGAATTGTATTGTAACTGTACAGTTTCCCTATATTTTGTAAAGCACTGGGCACTATATATAGTAAATGCTGTGCAATAATGTTTATATTAATCATTGGATAACTCAAGTGAACATTCACACAATTTTTTGAGCCAAGGTTCTCGACTCTTTTAGTAAATCAGTACAAATTTGTTAGAAGAATGACTCATCTGTCATCACACAGCTTTGTCCGAGGTTTTAGGATGGGTTCACACTGATGTGGTGCAGAATTTGCAGCGTTTTCTGTGCGAATTCCGCACTGCATCAGAATCACACCCGGTTCATGCAAACCGATGCGGGTGTGTATGTTAAGTTAACAACACCCCGAAATCTGTCTGCAAAACACGGTGCGATGTGCAGAATCGGATCGCATAGGTGTGAATACCCATGTGATCCGATTCTAGTGCGGACCCAAAAAAGGGTCCTGCATCTTTTTGGCGCGGGTGCGGTGCGATTGGAGCCATACATAATGTATGGCTCCAATCGCATCGCAAACAAATCGCATGTGATTTGCACAGGAATGCGGTGTGGTTCCTGTGCGGATCACATGCGAAGTATTGCACCTCATTAGTGTGAACCTAGCCTTAAGGAGAGACAGCGCATCTGATAGGGAAGTAATTGTCCTTTTAACTAACTGATTGAGTACTGGAATTACTACGTCATGTACTAAAACATATATTTGTAAAACAAAGGTTGTGTTTATACAAGCAGACACAAAACAGTTTAAAAATGTACAGTATATCAAATAAATTGACTTAAATCCTATATTATATATTTAACTGGAACAGTATTTAGGGCTGGTTGAAGGTGCAGGAATCGCACCTGCTCCCACACCCACAACCACCCGCAGCTGCATCACATTTCTCTTGTGCGCCGCACGGGTATGCCATTCATGTCACGAATCTCATCCCACAGCACATTTTTGGGTGCGGGAAACGCATGGAAGCCACATGGTCAAAAAGACCATGCCGTTTCCCTGTGGATGCATTTTGGAAAAGATGCATGCACCTTTTCCTTGCATGAAATAGGCTGCCGCGCCCCAGCAAATGCGGGTCACGTGGCTCATACTAGAGTGAACTGGGCCTTAAGGTGGAATTAAAGCCTATCACCTACTATTCTTAAAATGGTTGCTTCCCCCTCCTCTTTCCAATCCTTTGCCTACCCTGTGTACAAAAAGATCTGTATACTTCCATTTTTTTTAGTCCACTCTTATAACATGATCCTGCAGCTCTGTCTCCCCTGTGCCAGCGAATGGTGGCTGCAGGGTAGGGGAGGGAGAGCTAACAACAGCTGGGCCATGGGAGCCTATAAGTGATGACACAGATCCTGGAATATCCAACCATTGTTGAGCGTTCCATGGCACATAGGAGGCGGAGCTGCAGGATAGTGTGACCATACAGAACCAGACAGAAAAAAGGTAAGTATACAGATCTGTTTTTTATACAGGGTAGGCAGGCAATGGGGGAGGGAACATTCCAAAAAATAGTTAATGTTAAGGTTTAATTCCACTTCAACAGAATGGCTTACCTAATAAAATATCTACAGCGAGTGCTCAATATATGTAAAATTATGTATATAAATAAGTTATATGACCAGCTGCAAAATGCACCGACATAGGAAATCCAAAAAACCTAGTAAAAGTACATATACATAAAAAGGTGCAGCGCTAAAATATATCAATATATAAAACCAGTAGGGCTTTTTAGGGTGATACTGGTTTCTGAACTTGAGTTTTTATGAAGTACATTATATTTATAATATGACCTAATTATTTACTATATAGGCATATCCGGATCATTCTTATTCTATTCTATATTAATTTTATGCCATTTTCACATTGATATATTTTATATGGTTTATATTGGACTCAGTTGTTATACTTCACACATATAACATTTCAGTTTACACATATTTCGTCTTATGATTCCACATTGTGATTTTATCAAGAATATTAATGTTTATGGGAGTTTCTTTTATTTCTCCCTTTACGCTATTTATGCATTGCCGTTTTATTAATTTTTCTATCATTTTCCTTTTGTTTCCCCTATATATGTTATTTCTGGGGATATATATTGTTTTTTAGATCCCCAGTTTTTTCATTAATGAAATATGTATTATATGGTTCAATCACAATGAGCGATCATCGGTTGTTACCCCATTTTTAAAGATTGTTAATTAGATTATTATTGCTGTGGATGTTCCCCATTTTATAAGTGGATTTGGGCATATTAGTATCCATATAATCATTGATGTTATATTGTGTATTGGTTCTGATGCGCTTAAAATCATCTTTTGGGGACAGATTGCCGGTGTCCATAATCCAACACGAGCATGAGCATTGGTGTCTTATCCAGAATGCTCTGATAAAATGGCACCTGCGCAATGCGCATGCGTGGATGCACTGATTGTATAAAAAGGAGAATCTGATGCCCGACGATAGGCACACCTCTTTTGAGAACGTGCTCTTGCACTAAACGCGTCAAGGAGGAGCCCTCACGTCGTGATGTCACGCCGCCGTAGCAGCACGGAGGTCCGGCGGCCATTTTGGAGAGTGCCTGATCAGCCACAGGAGATTTTACCATATTATATTTATATTCATATTACACTTTTTCCGGAAACTTTTATGGAATGTTTTTAATATATACTTCTGGATGATCATTCATATCTAATAAATGAATACTTTTTAAAGAAGTACTACACTATATGTTTTTTTTATATATTGCTTGGCTCTGAGCTAACTGCTCATAGAGACCCCCAGAGGAAGCGTGGCTGCATGTGAAGCTGGTGTCCAGATGAGGGATCCTTACTCCAGGCTGGCTGGCTGTTCAATTTAAAGGGGCCCCTACAGAGTCATATTGGTTCTATGCCAGGGGCGGACTGACAACTCATGGGGCCCCCGGGCAATAGGGGATCATGGGGCCCCTGTGTCCTTGCCCAAACTCAAAAAAGCCTATGAAAAAGGTACCAGGGGCATCTCATGGGGCCCCCTACTGACCCCGGCCCTCGGGGCAGTGCCCGAGTTTCCAAATGGTCAGTCCGCCCTTGTTCTATGCGCATGACCTATGAGCATCTGGTGAGTGCGCATTTTATATATTGCTGCACGGAGTCACATCACGAGGATTTTATTATGGGAAATAACTACGAAGTTGAAGTTTAACCACTTGTATTGCTGACCTAACCAAGTCAAGCCTGCACTTCTTTCTACACATCTCTACTCATTAGACTCTGCAATATAATTTCTCATTTGTGCGCCTAAATAAACGCCATATTCACCTGGAAGTTTATTTTACTGAGTTTCATTATAGAATGGCTTACCTACTAGCAGAAAATATATTCATAAAGGGCATAGTGACAGAAGGCAGCATACAGCAGCATGGCAATGTCCAAAATATGCCTGTATTTGTAACTTCGATATACAAGTAACAATATCAGTCAGGTGTCAGACTTAATACCATTAATCATTGTGAAAGTGACAAGAGGCCTACTGCCATCATCTAAAAAAGCAGGACTGGAAGTGAACAGAAGACTGAATACGGAGAATTGCTATTGACCTGAAGCCTCATTTAAGCTTTCTAATAACAGATAATGATATACAGGAAGAACTGTGAACTAAAATAGCTACAGCATATCTCTGCTACTTTGTACAGTAGCTAATAAATTACAATCAAAATCCATTTCCAGAAAATCCAAGATTACTATATATAGATAGTTAATTAAGCCAACAGTAGCCGACTCAGCAGAAAGATACTAACGAAAAAAGGAGGACATTAAACTGGGAACCTGAAAGGAAAAGATTTTAAAAATAATTTACAGCCCCAAGCTGGAAAACAGAGAAATAATGAGGAACTCAGGGCAATGTACAACGATCTGGACATTGTCACTAAAAATAAAGCAAAGAGATTAAGTTGCTTGGGACATGTGCTAAGAATAGATGAAACCAGAACATGTTTTCCAGTGGTCAATAGGGAAGGAAGACAAAGAAGAAAATCTTCCATATCAATGGATACAGGATAAAGACGATTTTATCATTCTGATTGAGAATTTGCATTTCTTCTATTTTAGGCCCTGTTCACACCTATACAAACATTTTTTCATGATTTTGTGTTTAGGGCAGCACATTCATTTCAATGGGCTTCCCAACATTCAAAAAATCACACAAAAGCAGCACATGACCCTTTTTTTTTGTAAAATTGCACAGAACCCAAAATATATGGTGCTTTGTTACAATATATTTTGTTGCATGTACAAATGCACACATTAATAAACAAATCGAAAATGCAGCGCAACAATCTAAATGCAAAAAATAGTGCTAAAAAATAAATACATGCACAAAGTTTAAAGGGGAAAGCGTAGTTTGACCTGTCATTACGGGTCAAACCTGGAGGTGAGCGCAATTGAGTGTTGGAAGCGGATGAGCACTAAGGGGTGACACAGGAGCACCGTACACGTGTATGAAGTAGTGTGGTACATTGGTTTATTTCGAAGTACAGCGGATTTAAAGCGATGGTTCACCAATTTTTGAGACTATATTCTAATGAGACTTATAGTTGATGTATGTGGATCACAATTTATGGGATATATACCGCACAAGTCCATGTGCTGATATTCAAGATTTAAAGGGACAGTTCACTATTAAGGACAATTATTTGTTATCTGTGTGCTTGAGGTGATTGTGGGACACCATTTCGCACATCCAGACCACACTTTGGGAGACCTCAATATTTTAGCTCTTAAAGGAAATTTCATATCCATTCCGGAAAGAAAAACTTTTGAACTAAGAATGATAATTCTATTTGACACAAGAGATAACAGCCTGCATTTGGACATGGGATTCCTCAATCATTATCCAACAGTTTTATGACTATCACCTCAAGCATGACTGCCTCTGTGAGTGTTGTCTCCCCCCCCCCCCCCCCAGACTTTGCTTTTGCTGTGTCTTATCTCTGTTCTCTCTTTTTTTTTCCATCTCCTACATCTCTTCTCACATTCTGCTAAAACTTTGTGATCAGTACTGCTTGGACCTGAAGAAGGGAACATACCCCGAAAGCTTGTCCTCAAAATTGTATGTTAGTGCAAATAAAAAAAGTGTCACAGACAGTACTCAATTGTTTTTATCTGTGCACAATTCATGTATAGCACTGGTTATGTGCAGTGTATGGAGTCGTATATGTATTGATTAGACGTCTGGTATAGCACACATTGATTCTCACAAGCATAGTCGTTTGTTTTGTGCACATATTTATTGTTTAGCACTATATTTTGCATTTATATTGTTGCACTGCGTTTTAGATTTGTTTATTTATGTTGTATATGTGGGAACACATTATTTGCTAGCTGCACACGTTTTTCTTTTTGTAGGAGGACTTCTATACACAAATGCACACATTACATGCCATGCACCTGCAAAAAGGGAAGCCTATATTTGTGCATCGCAGTGATGCTCAAGATTTTGCATGCATTCCTGCAGTACGCGAATGTGAACCTAGCCTAAGTAAGCATCTAATATTTTCACTTTTCTGTCCCTGTAGAACTATAAGTCATTTCACTTGCCTTTCTACTGGCTCTGTACATCTACACATCCAAGTATGCTATACCTACCTTTCTACTGGCTCTATAGAACTACATTCAGTATCTCAGTATACTATTCTTGACTTTCTCCTGACTCTGTGGAACTCCAAGTCTCCAAGCACAGCAAAGAACAGTTAGATAAAGCCCATCTTTGGGAACATTTTAAATCCCCCCATCCTATTCAATTCATTCACACATTAAAAAAAAAAAAAAAAAAACGTCCAAATCCTGTTTTACCCACCACTATCATGTGCCATGTGTCTTGGTGCCTCTTTAGTTGAAGACCAGTGATCCACCGCTGCAGTCCAGGTCTGCCACTGACTGCTCTTGGTTGTGACATTATCACACTGCCACTGAAGTATTTATGACTCTGTGAAGATCCCACCAATGGTGCCAATGGGATGCACCCACATCTCCAAGCAGTGACCTGGGCACCCGAAAAAGGACTTGCCCACTCTTCAGTTTTTCAGAAGGAAAAAGATCCAAGACCCAGCTCATCATGCAGCTGATTCAGGTAAGTATTTCAGCCATTTAGATTCACTTTTTTTCTTTTATTCTTCTGGGGTTACTAAATAGAGGGGGTTAGAGAGGGAGTCCCTAGCCAGAGTTTAGTTTTAAAAAAACTTATTGTTAATACTACAAAATGCATCAAGCTCCATACATTGTTAATGCAAGTTTTTGCTTTTTCATTTTATCTTGATCCTAGAATAGGCTCCCATTTGCTATTAATTAATAAAAGAAACCTTTGTAAGACACCTTCTTGTTAGTAACACCAGGGAATTGATGCTGGACGTGAGAGTGAAAAAATGTAGTGTTTCATCAGCTGCAAACTGCATAACAAAAATAAAAATTGATTTTTAAGGATTACGTTTAGCAGCATAGAAAGCCTTAAAGTGTTACTAAACCCAGGACCCTGCATTCACTATATCTGATCTCCCACAGTAAACACAACACAGAAGTGCAATTATTTTAGTAAATATAAACTGCTAAATACCTTTTCTCATCAGCAGTTAGAGCAGTCTTCTGACTTCTATCTGTATCCAGCCCAGAACTAGCTGTGCTGATCACATGCATTCTCCCAAGAAAAAAAAAAACTCTCTAGCAATACACACCAAACTGAGCATGTGCATGCCTATGGTTCAGTCTGGAGATAAGAGGTGGTCGCTTGAAAAAGGGGAGGAACAGAGAAGAAAGGATCAAACGGCCTTTTTACACAGTGCAGAGGATTAACCCCTTAGATTCCACAGTGAGTATAACAAGCATGCTTTACTGCATATACAGGCTGATTTTACTGTTGTGGGTTTAGTAACACGTTAATAATGGTTTTCTATTTCCGTTTTTGAGTTCTTTTCCACATACCCATAAATGTTTTATTGTTTCCAGAACACTTTAACGTGGGCAGGGCAGGTATCTAGAAAACCAAATAGCTAATTACACTTGAACTCTAGAAAATATTCCAAACTTTATTTGTAAAAAGAGGAAAATGGGTACAGTAAATGCAATGTATACAAGAGTAAAAAATTTGTTGTTTATGGAATGGTGGTATTTTTGTTTTCTGTGGTCAAACGCAGAACAATGCATTACTCCTCCTTCGCATATAGATTCTGAGGGTTCTTCTCCCTACTGGCTCCTGTAATATTTGAATTTGGTGTATCTGTACATTGCTCCTCCTGCACAGCCATGTCATCTATACCCAGAGATCTGTGAATGAACAAACTACAAGTCCCATTTTCCATAGCCCCAGAGGGACTATATTTCTCAGTGGAGTACAAGTGCAGTCACCTGGGTTTCCAACTGTCCATTATATTACAGACAGTTTGTAAAAATCAGTGGCTTTTTCTCCTGTTCGTAAATGTCCATGATTGGAACATGGAAATGCAATTATTTTAGTAAATATAAACTGCTGAATACCTTTTCTCATCAGCAGTTAGAGCAGTCTTGTGACTTCTATCAGTGTCCAGCAGAGCATTGGTTAAAGCTTGGAAGAGGAGTTTTCATTCTCCTCTGGCTGTCGTATGAGACTGCAGGACCCCTGCCCCTCTGTCTGGACAGTGCTGATTGGCCTTGTGCTGATCAAATGTCTCTCCCAAGAAAAAAAAACTCTAGCAATACACACTAAACTGAGCATGTTCAGCTTGCCCCAAGGCTCTGTTCTATCAGCATATGGATTGGGGACACTGGAAGAAGGGGAGAATCAGAGAAGACAGGACCAAACAGCAGACTGTGGAAGGAGGATCGGATGCTTTGACACTTATCCATGTAGATTGCCTGTGATATCCTTATGGAATGTGAGTGCCTTCAAACATTATTAAAACTGGAAGTTCATTCTTACTACACTATGAGAGTTTCCTCTTTTTGTATATAAAGCACTACTCCCTTAGGAGTTACTAAGACATTTTGGGTCCCCCTATAGTCCTGCACAGCCAGGCATCACACATCTTCACAAAAGCTTGCATCCAGAGTCACACATCAGTTCTTGAGCTTTGGTTTTGTTGTTTTATTTGGGGGGATTGAACTGGGATAGGGTTAGGAGTGTACAGGATGTCCAAGGGTACTGGTAAACTGAGGACAACTTCCTGCAACTATTTACAAGCCTTCTCTGCAGCACTGTCTGTTGGAGAGCTAGCCAGAATCTCCTTAGTGTACCACCCCAGATCCTAGATGAACTTCTCCTCTTCACCCAGCAATCTAAAGGTATCCCTGAGCAGGGGATCTGGTTGCTGTCACTTTAAAAGATGAACAGTCACTGGTAGATAGCTAATCTGGTTTCCCACCAAAGTGCTCTTTCCCCTATCTGTCCAGGGGGTGTAGGTATACTCACTCAGATCCTCTCCTGTACAGCATGTGGGTTGATGGCTGCTACCAGGCCTATCAGCTGGGCTGCTCCTTCCCTGCCATGCAGGTGGTCCTCTCTCAGGGGGCCAGTGAGCTATGAGCTTTTCTCCCTTCCAGTTCCAGACCTGTAGGTAGGCCCTATTCCACTAGGCCTCCTTGCAGCCTCCTTCCTTCAGCCTTACATCTTCCCCCCAAACTCTCCTTCCAATGTTCCTCAAACTCTCCTGCAACTGAGCAAACTCCAACACTTTTAAGGGTGTCCAGCCCCTTGCCAACCTCCTGTTGGGGATTGGCTATGACCCCTCAAGAGTGCATCCAGCCACTCCTAAGATTCACCCACTGCCTCTAAGGCCTTCCTCCAAAAGCCATAGAACAGGGGGAAATTCCAGAGGGGCTGTCCTGCAGACCCTCTCAACCCTGACCATAATTTGACCCCTCTCTAGCTTTTACACTTGGGCTGCTGCTCAGCCCCTGTCTAACCATTGGAGTCTAGCCCCCCTAGCTAAACTAGGAGGGTGCTATACATTTAAAATCCTATGGGTACCATTTTGGAGTGAACTGAAGGAGAGATTTGTTTGTGATCCAGCAGCATCCCGGTTAAGCTTAACAAGTGCATGTGACCAACCTTTTACAGGAGGTCTCAGTATCTGGTAACGTATATCTGCATATACCGCGGTGTCTGGTCGAAGTTGGTGGAAGATTTGGCGTGGAGACTCCTTCTTCCCGTCTGTGTTTACCCACCTCAGAAAACATTTTTTGTTTTTGCTTCACGGACATTGGTGTTGGATATTTTTTATTTTTTAAGTTTGGGACTATTTCTATGATATTCACTATTTCTTCAATAATATGTTTTGTATATAATTTATATGTATGTGTTTATTACAGTCAGAATTTATGAATTGAAAGACACTTTAGCGCTGCACTTTAGTTATATAATTTTAATGATAAAATTTCTTCATAGTAGAAAAAATCCAGCTCATTTTGGGGGCCAAATACACCCCCCCCCCCCCTTCATCAGGGCTACAAATAAGTACAAATACAAAAGGCCATGAATATCAAAGGTCAAGAATATAAAAATGAATATACAAGAAAAAAAAATGATTATAAGAGTCAAAGAGTACATAACCATTGCATAACCATTGCACATAACACCTAATACTGGAATCAGATATTTATGACTTTTGTACTTGTTTTGTATCCTTGATGAAGGTGGAGTATGTTTTGCTCTCAAAAACATGTTGGATTTTTTTCTGCTATGAATCAGTTTTATAATTAAAAACACTCAACACTGGGCGTTTAATGTTCTAATTAGATTGTATGTTTGTGGATTCTCACCTATTTTCAGTAGGTCAGCTATCTACCTATAAAGGAAACCTGTCAATAAAAAATATGACAGCTACCATTGCTTTTTCCACCATTTGAAAATGCTACTTCCCTGACTATCGTGATGATTCTTTTGCTTCTATACTCTGAGTTGCTGTCCCAGGACAAGTATAGCAAAAAAGAATTCTAGCTTTATTTGCTCCATGTCATAGTAATTGTGAAGACAGAGATAGTCAAGCAAATATCATTTCAAAAGTAGGCCAGTAATGTGCATGTGTACCTATTGAGAACTAAGGTACTGTGGTCACTGGTCTGTGGGGGAAATAATAGTGATTAACCAGGAAAATCCTTGCTGATAATTTAGCAGTCTGATTATGTCCATATTTCTGTGCTCAAAGCAGTACATTTTTTTTGCATGGAAATATATATTTTTTTATTGTAGGCCTGTAATTTTTAGGAATAACTCACTGAAATCTGTCCAAACAAGAGTCTAGTAAACATCCTGGGTATGTTACAATTTGAAACACGAAATCATAAATTATAATTTAATAAATAATCATAAAAAATAATAATATAATAATATATTTAATTCAATAATATAATCAAACCAAAAACACTGAAATTTGAAATATAGCGCCAAGTTCGCACATCACTGAACAAAGTCGCAAAAACGTTTTCAGTGTCTGATGACGAATTTCCCCACGAATCATTATCACTCAATTCTGCAAGTGGTTCTAATTTACTATCGCTGTTCTCTAGCTGGTCTAAAACCGCTTTTGACCTAAAGGGACGCTTTATGAACGCCATGGACGTTTCTCAGTTTCCAGGCAGAAAGAACAGTAAAAATGCAGGCAGGGCACAGGACAAAGCACTCGGGACAAAATGTATGTGAAATGGTTTGATACAGTAATGTTTTACTATGTGATTTTAGTGTATTTAGTGAATGTCACTTTTTGTCATTTTCAAATTTCCCGCCGTTCCGTCCCCGTACGTCCCGACGCTCGCAGGGGACGGAACCCAGATGACAGATGCCGGCATCCGCAGGAGGACATTGCCGGGGACACTGCAGGAGGGACATCGCGGGAGCGCAGGACAAGGTAAGTGAAGAACAGATCCCAGAGCAGCGCCGCATGGTAAGCCCAAGTATAGCTCGGGGTTACCGCTTGTGGTACTGAAACTTTACCCCGAGCTACACTTGAGAATACCGCCAGGGAGGCTATGCAGGCTCAGACAGGCAGTATCTTTCATGGCAGTCTGTATTAGAAAGGAAAATTTCTCCCCTCAACCAGGGGGGTTAATTTACTAAAGCTAGACAGTGCAAAATCTGGTGCAACTCTGCATAGAAACATAACCATTCAGCTTCCAGGTTTTTTTGACAAAGCTTAATTAAACAAACTGAAGTTAGAAGCCGATTGGCTACCGTGCACAGCTGCACCAGATTCTGAGTATGCCAGTTTTAGTAAATCTCCCCCATATGTTTTTATCAGCTCCTAATTGACAAACACTACCTCACCCCATCTCAGTACAAGTTTAGTTCAGCTTTTGTGGGAAGGCACAGACAAAAAAATTGCATATGCATATACTCCTGCGCTGGAAGATGGACTCCACAAAGGCTAGAACCACATGTAGGATGCTTTGAAAATGCACGCCTTGCTGCCCTCAACGGACCAGGGAAATCCAAATGTACTGCATGCAAAGAAACAAACAGAGGGCACCAATCATTGGCTCTGAGGAAGAGGCAAGTCCTCGAAACGCGTCAGTGAGTTGGAGGTCTAGAAATCCCATTACGGATATCATCTAGTGAGACTGGACCTTGCTGCACCTTATATGATGTGCCCTTGACATTGTATCCTTTGTGAGTATATTACTACTTCTTTTATACAATAAATTATTTTTTAAAAGGTATTGCGCTAGGCCTGTGCGCCCTCTGTTTGTTTCTTTGCATGACTTAAGGCATAGACCTGTACCAACTCCTCAAGTACCAGAACACTTTAATTTAGAACTTCAACTGATGCACAAAAAGGAAATAACCAGCATGCAACAGTGCACACTAGACAGACTGCAGGTGCCCATTTTTCTTTCCCAGTCTGCTACTCTTTCAGCCCTGGAATATGTCATCTCTATCTTTTCTTCTCACGCCTTATACTTTCTTTCTTTCACCCCTCCTCTCCACCACACAGCCTATACATATCATCTTCACTCCTGCCCTTTCCCTATTACTGCACTCATCACCTCCTTCTATTTCTGAACCCACATGCTGACAAAACCTCCAGAACACTGGGGCATGTGCCCTCATATACAGTGGATATAAAAAGTCTACACACCCCTGTTAAAATGTCAGGGTTCTATGATGTAAAAAATGAGACAAAGATAAATCAGTGCAGAGCTTTTTCCACCTTTATTGTGACCTATAAACTGTATAACTCAATTGAAAAACTGAAATCTTTTGGGGGGGGGAGTAAACATAAAAAACTAAAATAATGTGGTTACATAATCGTGCACACCCTCCTATAACTGGGGATTTAGCTGTGTTCAGAATTAAGCAATCACATTCACAATCATCAATATAACTCTAATATGTTAAATAAATATCCCTAAATACGTAAACCAATACACAATTAATGAACCCAAAAATCATATAATAAATAATCCCCAAAATATCCAACAAATATATAAAATAAAATTATTGATAATAAACAAAAATTATTTTCAAAATTATAAGTCACTCGTGTCCAAAAATAAATAAAGTCACTCCAAACTTTGTATCCAAAAAATGCAACTTTTCAGATCCATTGGTATCGAGCCCCTCCAATGGCTCCCAAAAGGAAAGTATGTACCTCAAAAAGAAAGAAAACTCATATAGTGCATTAACTTAATAAAATCAATATCATACCCATATACCATATGCACTGTGCAACTTCAAAAAATTTGAAAATTAAAGTGAAAATGTGAACACTGTGTAAAACCGTGATATTGCGTCACTCTGTGAATACAGTAATCCAAGTGACCATTCAGTGTACACTTCTGTAGTGTAAGGCATATATACTCTTACCAAAAAAACAAACAAAAAACACCTTCTCAATACTGCAGAGATAGGCAGCACGCTCCCACAACTTTCCTCCAAACCTGAATAGTACTCCTTAAGATGTCATCAACCACCTTCTTCTAGATGTCATCATGGCTTTTAAGGAAGTACTCCATAGTACTTAAAGTACTCATGCTCCATGCAAGTGATATATGAACAAAATCTAGAGTAATTCCATTATGGGATTATTACACATACACTTTATTTCTTGCTTACATTCATATAATATCAACAACGCTTATTCCCATGCCCTCAAACCTCTAGGGTCGCCGAGCAGCCTCCAAATCATTTGACATGTGAATTTCCAATATAAAAAATGACCGACATGCCACTTCCAGTTCGGATGTGTCGAAACGCGTCAAGGGAAGTGACGTCGGACTCACAGGAGAGGAACCAGAAGTGGCGTGTCAGCCATTTTTGATATTGGAAATTCACATGTCAAACGATTTGGAGGCTGCTCGGCACAGAGATCACACTATCAATGCTTAGATTGGAGAGACAGAACACTTCATATCTTACCAAGATTATTGTATTTATTTTGGACTCCCCCGATCTCATCCCATGGTTCTGATCTTAAAAAATTTCAACAGAAGTTGCTACAGTATGTTTGTGGTGAAAGGAGACCCAGGGTGAATAGGCGCACACTGCACACTCCAAAACAGAAGGGTGGCCTGGGGATGCCAGACCTACCTAAACATTATCATGCCACGCAATTGGCACAGTTAATCCATTTCCACACTTAATACAAATGTCCACTATGGAAGAAGATGGAGGAATCCAGATAGGTCAATAAGCCATCTTCTATAGTTACACCCAAAAGATAGACCACGTATAATATTTCCTACACTGTTATTTTCTTTAAACTTAAACTTAAAGCCATAACTGACAGTCAGTTATGGCTTTATGTCCCCACTCACTCCTTTGGCCCCATTGTTAAGAAATCAGCATTCGCCCTGGGTCTCCACCCACATAACTTTACATGGTGGACAAATAAAGGCTTGTTCCACATAGAGGATCTATGCCATCATAGTGGAATTAGGTCACAAACTTGTTTGAGAGAAAGATGTCAGCTCCCGGACACTGAACTGTTTAGGTATGCTCAATTGACACACTTTTTGTATGCTTTAAAAAGCAAATCAGACCTGACTACTTCCACTTTTATTGAATATCTCTGTCAGAATTTTTCACAAGCACGCTGGTCACATATCTAAACTTTATAGTATGTTAACACATAACCCCACAAAACTGTTCTATATGGACAAGTGGGAACAAGATTTGAATGAACATATTAGAGATGCAGGATTAGTGCAGGTTTGCTCAAGACAAATCTTTTATCAACACCTCTCTTATAGAGATTAAATATAAAGTACTTTTGAGATGGTACATGGTATCAGCGCAAGTGTCAAAATATGTTCTGGGAGCATCTTCTCAGTGTTTTAGAGGTCGTGGGCAGGAGAGCACTGTCTTTCACACTTGTTGGTCATGTTAGAAGGTGCGGAGGTTTTGGATTAGAGTATATAACTTCATTTATTCACTTACTCAAGTGAACTGAGTGAAATCTGCTCAGCAGGCCTTATTGGGATGTAAACTTGAGGGACTGCTTAGGCATACTAGAAAATTGATCACTTTCATTTTTGAGGTGGCCAGAATATCTATTGCAAGATCTTGGAGATCTCCTACAAGCCCTGAAGGCCAAGCTATCATGAATAATAGTAAATGAATGGCTCTCAGCATTGATAAATGATAGGGTATATTCTTTGACAAAACCTGGGATCCTTGGATCACATACACTATATTGTGAAAAGTATTGGGACAAGCCTTCCAAATCATTGGATCTAGGTGTTCCAGTCACCTCCATGGCCAACGATGCATAAAATCAAGCACCTAGGCATGCAGACTGCTTCTAAAAACATTTGTGAAAGAATAGGTCGCTCTCAGGAGCTCAGTGAATTTAAGCGTGGTACCGTGATAATCTGCCACCTGTGCAATAGGTCCATCCATGAAATTTACTTGCTACTAAATATTCCATCGTCAACTGCTAGTGGTAGTAAAACAAAGTGGAAGCAACTGGGAACAACAGCAACTCAGCAATGAAGTGGTAGGCCACATAAAATGACAGCGCGGGGTGAGCGAATGCTGATGCACACAGAGCGCAGAAGTCGCCAACTGTCAGCAATAGCTAAAGACTTCCAAACGTTGTGTGGCCTTCAGATTAGCACAACAACTGTGCATAGAGAGCTTCATAGAATGGGCTTCCATGGCCAAGCAGCTGCATCCAAGCCTTACATCACCAAGTGCAATGCAAAGTGTCGGATGCAGTGGTGTAAAGCACGCCGCCACTGGACTCTAGACACTCTGGTGTGGGGTTGTTTTTCAGGGGTTGGGCTTGGCTCCTTAGTTCCAGTGAAGGGAACTCTTAAGGTTTCTACATACCAAAGTATTTTGGAAAATTTCATACTCCCAAATTTGTGGGAACAGTTTGGGGATGGCTCTTTCCTGTTCCAACATGACTGCGCACCAGTGCACAAAGCAAGGTCTATAAAGACATGGATGAGTGAGTTTGGGGTGGAGGAACCCTGGGGTGGAGGGTGGAGGAACTTGACTGGCCTGTACCTCAACCTGATAGAACAACTTTGGGATGAATTTTGGGAGACTGCGAGCCAGGCCTTCTCATCCAACATCAGTGCCTGACCCCACAAAATGCACTTCTGGAAGACTGGTCAAACATTCCCATAGACACACTCCTAAACCTTGTGGACAGCCTTCCCAGGAGAGTTGAAGCTGTTATAGCTGCAAAAGGTGGGCCAACTAAATATTGAACCACATGGACTAAGACTGGGATGCCATTAAAGTTCATGTGGGAAGGCAGGCTTCCCAATACCTTTGGCAATATAGTGTATCTATCAACCTCTCTCTGAGAATGGAACAAAAGCTATTCTATTGGATGGATATGGTGCACCCTCTTTCAGTTTCTTTCCTTTAATTCCCCTCCCTCCTTTTCTCTTTCTTTTTGCTTTTTGTAAACTTGAATTTTCTTTTTGTTTTTGATTGTCTTTTGATTTTCGAACGACAATGAGGCACCGCCCTTGGGTACCACCCACCACATGGCCATACATTGCATTATTAAAATTATACTTGATGACCGTACATATTCGCATATGCATACTGTATCGTTGTCATGTCCTCCATAACACATTTTCCTAGGCTATTTGTAAATCATTGGCCTTTTGTCAGTTTTCAATTGATCTTTTTTTCTGAGCTATTGAAATACCCTTTGAAAATAATAATAAAAATTAATGGAAAAGAAATACCAACTATCATTCTTGGTGACTTTAACATCCCTGTTATTGTAAACACTCCATCTACCCCTCAACTCCACATCCTAACCACTTCTTTTGACCTAACTCAGAGAACACACTGTTCTATGCACTCTGATGGAAACACTCTTGGCCTTGTATTCTCCCACCTCTGCACTCCTTACAACCTCTCCAACTACATTTCCTCTTTCTAACCACATTCATGAGCTTTATGCTTGCCCTGTCTTCACTCCCTATGCCTCAAACCAGAAACAATTACCAAAAGGAATCTTCACCTCTTCTCTATTCAGGTGAGCAGCTGTCCAGTTGGAAGCTGCTGCCACAGATGAGCTCCTTGGCGATCTTTAGTGAGGGCAGTGCTTAAACAAAGCACTGGCTTACTGCAGTCAGTGCAAATTTTGCGTGTGGCTAGGATATGGACAAGAACCCACTGGAAAGGGAGCGTGTACCTAGCGTAGGGAAACATTCCAGAGGCAGAGGGACAGTATAGGAACTACTAGTTATCACTGCTGTGTGGAACCTTTCCACTTCTAGTGCCTTGTTGTATACTGCCTACCAGCTTCCTCCTATGACAGGTGCTGTCAGTCCTTGACCATCGCCTTACTCAGGTACTGCATAATCATTTGTGAGCGTTTCTGCCCAGTTGAAACCTCTATAGTGTGTTTGGAATGCTCTTGACTATACACTTCCTTGAAATCTTGGACCTCCATGTGTTGTTCCTTCCCTCTGTGGTGCCCTTTACTCCTGTCTACAACCCTGTGTGTTGTCTGCCTATGTCAGTGTTGGCATATGACACTTTAGGCAGTGTTGGATGTCTATGCCTCACGCCACATGCTGTTGCACCATCCTCCAACCTTATATTGCTGCAGAGTCCTGTCATGGCACAAAGTTTAAAAGAAGGAGGCACAGTGAGCAAGACTCCTTATGAATATGCAATATTTCTGGCTGCGTTGGACTTTTTTCAGACACAGAGTCTAAATAGATAAACTGGAACTGTTTGTCAAAATAAATTATCTCTATCCCTAATCCTTATCCCAAATTATCCCTATACTTGATTGGGCTCAGCAAGTGTAGGCACCACTTGAATGCATACCAGTACACAAATAAAACATACCTTAAAACTGCATTACAAGGTAAACTCATCAGTCCAGACAAGGCCTTATGGTTTTTAGTGAGTTTTATTTTCAGATTATACTTTTTAAACTTTTTATATCTGTTTTTTTCTATATGTATATAGCTTTGTTTACAAATAAACATTTAATACATGACAAAGGATTCCTAGAGCACTATTGGTTATCAAAAAAGACAGTACAGTATTACTTCATCTGCTTTCAGGGAGGCTGGTCTATCTGATAAGGAATCAGTCACTGCAATGCGTCACTGCATTAAGCTCATTTACTTTAGAGTGTAAACTTCAACCTCAGCTTTTTCTCTCGATAAACAACAGGTTTTTTTTCAGCAGGAGGTAAGGAACCTGGGAAATATATGACAATGTGCATAAAGTACTACCTGCTGCCTTTGTTTTCCTTTTTAATGGTTGAACTAGATGGGTGTGTCTTTTTTTTCAACCAGACTATGTAACTATGTAAAAGAAATAGTTTTGAAAACATTATTTTTTTTAGTCCAGACCATAACTGACAAAGAAATAAAATATGTACAAAACCTCTACACATCCCCTTTAAACATTTGTTAACCTTTGATTAGTTCCTAAAACATGTTATTGCATAAATATTATTTTTTACATTTTGCATAAACTGGCTTGGAGTGTGTATTTAATAATAGGATGCATGCTGATCTACAGACAATGGAATGTGCAAATAAGGTTTACATTCCCTGCACTGAATCTGGGATGTAGCTGGTTGATTGATTTTATTTTACAAGTTGCACTAGAGAAATGACAGCTAGAATTTGTAGTTGAACCGGCATCACCTCTTCTATTATTTTCCTTGATTTTAAAAATCAGCCTTGGAAATTTGTTGAAGCTTACATCAACTTTCAACACACAGAAAATAAAGTCTGCAGCCGCATACAAACAGATACGGTTGCAAACCCATCAGTCTGGTCCAACATCCGCCACTAATACATATTCAATCATACTTATGAAGAGATCATTTATATATTATTAAAGTGAGTTTGTATATATTGTATTTGTTTATATTATTGTCAAGGCCAAATATTACAAGTTTTAACAATATGGGTTTTGTCAGTTTGGTAAATATGAACTATTGCTTATCTACATAATGTAGTCTTCTATTCAGCCAGCAGGTAGCGCTCTAGTCTCCTTTTCACATACAAATGTCAGCTTGCACAGGCCTTGTCACTATGCCCAGTAAGTTCCAAATTATGTTTTCACTTTCTCTACATGTAGATATGTGCAGTACCTCTCAGCTGTACAAAGTTAGTTTCACTAACCGTTGGACAGTAAAAATGGTACACAATGCATATCCCTTATGGAAATTCTTTAAAATCAAATAAAAAGAAAACTTATTTTATTAAGTTGAGATACCACAGGTTTTGAGGCTTTGTCCATGAAAATGTGTGCCCTGAGAAATGTGCCTAGTTTTCAGATCTGGACAAATCCTTGAAGTGGTTGTAAAGGCTGAAAGTTTTTATTTTCATGCATTCTATGCATGAAGGTAAAAAAAACCTTCAGTGTGCTGCTCCCCTCACAGCCCTCCCTAATACTCACCTGAGCCTCCTCTCGATCCAGCGATGTGCACGACAGCCTCAGCTGTCCCGGGTCTTTCTCTCCTCATTGGCTGAGACAGCAGTGGGAGCCATAGACTCCCACTGCTGTCAATTACAGCCAATGAGGAGAGAGTGGGGGTGGGGCCGAGCCACGGCTCTGCGTGTCTTATTGACGCATAGAGCAGGGCTTGGGAGCAAGAATGCACCAGTGCCCCCATAGCAAGTAGTTTGCTATTGGGGGCACTAGCCAAGGGGGAGCCAGGAGCACCGGCGGGGTACTCGAGAATAAGAGGATTGGGGCTGCTCTGTGCAAAACCATTGCACAGAGCAATTAAGTATGACATGTTTGGGTTTTTTAAAGAAAAAAACTGAAGCTTTAATATTACTTTAATAATATTAAAGATGTGTTAAGCTGACCATACAACCCTAGATTTCTTTGTTCAGAAGAGATCTAAGAGAAGAAATGTAATAAATTCCTCCATTCACACTAAACAGCACCAGTGGGAAAATCTCCTGCTGCAGCTATTGTATTCTGACAGTGGGCGCAGCTAGATGTCAAACTACCTATACAGGGCCTTTATCTGATTGGATGCAGGCGTTGTTCGGCCAACAATTTTCAACCCTGCTCCTTCAATTACTTAATCAAAGGGTGTCCAGCAGAATGGTGTCAACAGGGCCACCCACTGATCGATTTTTGGTAAGTTCATTAGGAGTAGGCCAGCTTTAGAGTTTTTCTTTCTCAGCAGTTTCACTTTCCAATTGAGGATTATGCCTAAATCAGAGTTTTGTTTTGCCACTGAGAAATCTCCAGTAGTGATTTCTCTCTCTTCTTCCTGTCTGCCTGACCCTCTGGTGTATTCCCACTCCCCACCTCCCTCTTCCCCTTTGCTGCCCAACTCTTATTCTAGCACCATGTCTCGATTTTAACTTAACATTTACGACAGCTTCCCAGAGCACAAGTCCTACTCTTTATTATAGTGGGCCCATGAGCACTGCTGTCTCTCTTTACGCCAACTCAGAGTTGGTATTATCACTGCTCTTCTATCTGGGAACTACTGCCATAGCAACAAATTCTTAAGGAATTACTGCCCTACCAGCTGCATTTCTCTTATGCATATACTGCCCTCTGTCATACACTCTGCACTTCTCTCCTGTACTTACTGCCCACTGTTATACACTCTGCACTTCTCTCCTGTACATACTGCCCACTGTTATACACTCTGCACTTCTCTCCTGTACTTACTGCCCACTGTTATACACTCTACACTTCTCTCCTGTACTTACTGCCCACTGTTATACACTCTACACTTCTCTCCTGTACTTACTGCCCACTGTTATACACTCTCCACTTCTCTCCTGTACTTACTGCCCACTGTTATACACTCTACACTTCTCTCCTGTACTTACTGCCCACTGTTATACACTCTACACTTCTCTCCTGTACTTACTGCCCACTGTTATACACTCTACACTTCTCTCCTGTACTTACTGCCCACTGTTATACACTCTGCACTTCTCTCCTGTACATAGTGCCCACTGTCATACACTCTGCACTTTTTTCCTGTGCTTACTGCCCCCTGTCATACACTCTGCACTTCTCTCCTGTACATACTGCCCACTGTCATACACTCTGCACTATTCCCCTGTACATACTGCCCACTGTCATACACTCTTCACTTTTCCCCTGTACATACTGCCCACTGTCATACACTCTGCACTTTTCCCCTGTACATACTGCCCACTGTCATACACTTTGCACTTTTCTCCTGTGCATACTGCCCACTGTCATACACTCTGCACTTTTCTCCTGTGCATACTGCCCACTGTCATACACTCTGAACTTTTCTCCTGTACATACTGCCCACTGTCATACACTCTGAACTTTTCTCCTGTGCATACTGCCCACTGTCATACACTCTGCACTTTTCTCCTGTACATACTGCCCACTGTTTTACACTCTGCATGTTTCTCCTGTACATACTGCCCACTGTCATACACTCTGCAATTTTCCCCTGCACATACTGCCCACTGACATACCTTCTGCATTCTTCTTCTCCACATATTATATCATTCCATACCAGGGGCGGACTGACAACTCATGGGGCCCCCGGGCAATAGGAGATTATGGGGCCCCTGTGTCCTTGCCCAAACTCAAAAAAGCCTATGAAAAAGGTACCAGGGGCATCTCATGGGGCCCCCTACTGACTCCGGGCCCTCGGGCAGTGCCCAAGTTTCCAAATGGTCAGTCCGCCCCTGTTCCATACCCCTCTTCATATACTACCCGCTGTCAAAACCTTTGCACTCCGCTCCTGCACGCACTTTCCTCATCATACCCTTCACATTCCTCTCCTACACAAACTGTCCTCCTCACACCTTCTGCACTCCTCTCCTGCACATGTTTTCATCATACCATCTGCGCTCCTTTTCTGCCTACACTGCCTACTATTATAGCAAGCACTCCTCTCCTGCATACATTGCCCATTGTCATACCCTATGTATGATTTCAAGTCTGAAAGTGTTCTTCCACATTGTTTGTAATATCCCAAACCTTGTCACTATGGAACTAGCAGACCTTTGTTACTATATAAAACATATAGAGAAAAATATACACTTAAAGTGGAACTAAATTACTTCTAATCCTTGTGCTGCTGGCATTAGTAAATAGATAAAAAGGTATATTATATTCACTTGTTTTAAACTGTTGTTTTACATTTCTTCAGTTGCTTCCTAATTTCTGAGCTGGCAAAACTGATGTCATACATCCCATGAGTCTGCATGCCTCAGCTAAGTGCAGATGGATTCCAGGAAGTAAATGTTATGGATCATCTGCCCTTACTCAAAATGGCCATGGCTAGAAATAATAGGTTGGTGTTTTTCAATGTGTGCTCTCAACACAATAAAGCATGGAGAAATGGATAGATGGATGAGCAAGTTTGCTTTGAATAATAAAAAGTATTCAAATAGCATTTTTAGTTTGTGGTTCTCAGATACAGCTACGTTCCACTTTAACAGCTATCCATACCTTCTGTGCCTCTTTATATGAAGCAGCGCCCACCTATGGTGCTTGAGAATACACTTCACAATTAAAATGGATATAAATGGGAACACATGGGACACATTGGGAACATGTACACTGCATCTCCTCTCTTTTCTTTTGCAGCACTTTTACAAACAAAACTGATCTCACCAAAAAAAGACAAATTTACTCCTAGTGGGACTCACCTGTCTTTATTTGCTTATGTTTGGAAATCAGTGTTATTTTCTATTAGAATACTGTGCATTTTCAATGTGGACTCTGCTTTGTGATTTCTATAATAAGAATCAGAGGAGTATTTAATAATAGCAGGCACATCAGGTGCATTACTTCGAAGTTCTCAGCAGCCATGTGACTTGAAAATCTGGAGTGGTTTATAACCTTTCTGGTGATAGAGGAAGAATGTGAAGCTTAAAATCCTAATTCATAGGGTGCCTGATTTCCAGTGAATGTGTACAACAGGCAAAAGGCAGGAGCTACATTTTGGGGTGTTTAATGGGAAACAACGGATGAATTACTCACCCCCCCCTCTTCCCCTATGAAAGCAGCCTATGGGCCTGGCAACTGTAACATTCTCTGTATTTATAAAGTCAGTGAATGTTACTGTGTACTGAATGTCGCAATAAGAATATGAATGTGACTCAATGTGGAAACTGTGAGGGCAGTGCACTACAGTGCACAACAGCGAGCAACCCTATAAGTAAATTTAATGAAAAGGATTAATTAACTGTATATTCACCACTGGTATATATACACTATATTGCCAAAAGTATTGGGATGCCTGCCTTTACACACACATGAACTTTAATGGCATCCCAGTCTTAGTCTGTAGGGTTCAATATTGAGTTAGCCCTTTGTAGCTATAACAGCTTCAACTCTTCTGGAAGGATTGTCCACAAGATTTAGGAGTGTGTCTATGGGAATGTTTCTTCCAGAAGCACATTTGTAAGGTCAGGCACTGATGTCAGACAAAAAGCCTTGGCTTGCAGTCTGCACTTTAATTCATCCCAAAGGTGTTCTATCGGGTTGAGGTCAGGACTCTGCAGTCATGTTGGAAAAGGAAGGGGCCATCCCCAAACTGTTCTCACAAAGTTGAGAGCATGAAATTTTCCAAACTGTCTTGGTATGCTGATGTTTAAGTGATCCCTTCACTGGAACTATAGGGCCAAGCCCAACCCCTGAAAAACAACCCCACACCATAACCCCCCCTCCACCAAACTTTACACTTGGCACAGTGCAGTCAGGCAAGTACTGTTCTGTCAACCGCCAAACCCAGACATGTCTATTGAATTGCCAGACAGAGAAGCGTGATTGGTCACTCATTGGTGAAGTGAAGATGGGTTAGATCCTCGGTCAAGATTTTATGGCTGTCTACATCTCCATAAGAGAATTTTGCTTTGAACTTTTGTCCAGTTCCTTTCATGATTGTACCAGAAAACAGGAAGAGAAGAAAAATCTTCTCTATTGGAACACAGTATGTATATTCTGACAGGGAAACCTTGGACAGAGAAAGTATTTGAAACCTGACAGATATTCTTACCTTCATCCATTCTACCCAATGATATAAGTAAAATTATTATCTGGAGGTAGGCTCCTGCAATGTGCACTACAAAGTAGTAGGTGTGGAACTTTAGTAAGATCTTTGTGGTAAGCTAAAAATCACTTTATAATGTGTATAAGTATGAATTAATCTGGAATTCCTTTTTGTAAGTCCCAGGTGCACTAAAGCACAAGGTCTGACTATGTGGCAGCCCTCCACCCCGATTGCAAAACGCTGGAGAAAAGCTTTAACAACTTGAAAAAAAATAAAAATTAACCTTACTTTCTGAATTCCAGCCATTTTATGTTGCTGACATCAGTGGGCCTCACAGAAAGATCTTTGGAACATTCATGATCCCATTGGCGACGCAGGTGAACTACGTGGTCCAATCTCGATAGATGGATTGATAGCTAGATATAGCTAGCTTAGAAACATTTAGAAAAACAGATGGTCTGTCACTATGTAAAAATGCAGATAGTGCCTTTTTTATCAGGGAAAGGTTCCTTCAACAGGTGTGAAAGTGATTGGAGACAGGTGGGTGTTTCTCACAAAAAAAAGAGTATTTTCTAGTCAGTTTTGACTCCTGTATGCAAGAACAGTTTGAAACCTGATGCAAACTTTACCCAGGCCTGTCTGGCCTACACAGACTACCAAGTCAGTCAAATACCTTGTGAGTTGGAGAAAGTAAAGGAACAGAGGTAGCCATATCTGAACAGACTAGTGTGTCTGAGCTAAGCAAGTAGCAGACTGTATGAGTGCAGACAAGAGATCCAGTCTGGTGAACAAACCAGTTAAGCACAGAGGCTGAGACTGGGGCAGCTCAATAGACACAGTTTTGCAGCTAAATAGAAAAAAGGCTGAAAGAGAATTGTGCTCGTTGTTTCGCTAAGCAATCGCTGTGTGGGCAGATCACTATATTAGTTTAACAACAGGATGAATAAAAGTAGGCAAAGAGTCCTAAAACACATTCTTGTGAATGGAATGAGTTTTAGGCCCTCTTCACATTTGGGCGATTAGGAATCGTGGGAAGAATCAGCTCAATACCAACTGCAATTCCAAATCGTTTCAAAATGTGCAATGTGCATTTGGGTGCCATCCATCCTGCATGGCACTCCAAATGCAATGTGAATGTGATTTTATCACAGATGTCACAAGATAAAATTTGTAAAAAAGCACCTGTCTAAGGGCCAAAATTTGGTCACTGAGATTCTTTGGCACAACAAATGAGGAGTGGACGGGCTGCCCTATGCATTAAATGTGGAAACAGGTGTGAACCATGCTTTTAAAATGGTAGGCGAGGCCCACCATTACCACTATGTGATATGTGAATGGGGCCTATATTTCCAAAAGTATTGGGGCTCCTGCCTTTAAACGCACATGAACTTTAATGGCATCCCTGTCTTAGTCCATGGGGTTCAATATTGAGTTGGCCCACCCTTTGCAGCTATAAAAGCTTCAACTCTTCTGGGAAGGCTGTCCACAAGGTTTAGGAATGTTTGACCATTCTTCCAGAAGCGCATTGTGAGGTCAGGCACTAATGTCAGACAAGAAGGCCTGGTTCACAGTCTCCACTCGAATTCATCCCAAAGATGTTCTTTCGGGTTGAGGTCAGGACTCTGTGCAGGCCATTCACGTTCCTCCACCCCAAACTTGCTCATCCATGTCTTTATGGACCTTGCTTTGTGCACTGGAGCACAGTCACATTGGAACAGGAAAGGGCCATCCCCAATCTGTTCCCACAAAGTTGGGAGCATGAAATTGTCCAAAATGTCTTGGTATGCTGATTCCATAAGAGTTCCCTTTGCTGGACCTAAGGGCCCAAGCCCAACCCCTGAAAAACAACCCCACACTATAATCCCCACTCCACCAAACTTTACATTTGGCACAATGCAGTCAGGCAAGTACTGTTCTCCTATCAACCCCCAAACCCAGACATGTCCATCGGATTGCCAGACAGAAAAGCGTGATTCATCACTCCAGGGAACATGTCTCCACTGCTCTAGAGTCCAGTGGCTGTGTGCTTTACACCACTGCATCCAACGCTTTGCATTGCACTTGGGGATGTAAGGCTTGGATGCAGCTGCTCAGCCATGGAAACTCTTTCCATGAAGCTTTCTATGCACTGTTGTTGTGCTAATATGAAGGCCACACGAAGTTTAGACCTTTTTAGCTATTGACTCTGCAGACAGTTGGCGACTTCTGCACACTGTGTGCTTCAGCATGCGCTGACCCTTCTCTGTCATTTTACGTGGCCTACCACTTCATGACTGAGTTGCTGTTGTTCCCAATTGCTTCCACTTTGTTATAATGCCACTAACAGTTGACCATGTAAAATGTAGTAGCAAGGAAATTTCACGGATGAACTTATTGCATAGGTGGCAACCTATCACGGTACCACACTTGAATTCACTGAGCTCCTTGGAGCAACCCATTCTTTCACAAATGTTTGCAGAAGCAATCTGCATGCCTAGGTGTTTGAATTTATATACAGTACCTGTGGCCGTAGAGGTGATTGGAACACCTGAATCCAATGATTTGGAGGGGTGTCCCAATACTTTTGGCAATATATTGTATATATACATATTATCATGTTTTGTTTTCCTAACTCTAAAATTGATTCCTATCACAATTTATATCAGTAGAAATGCATATTAAGGACAGGGTGCAAATGCTTTGAGTGCATTTTTGTGTGATGTGGGAGTAGTTTGCAGTAATTGCCAAGATTTACTAGCTTCAAAGCATGTTCTAAATTCAGTGGAAGAAAATCATTTCTACATAAGCCACCTGGTACAGCAACAAGATATTTTATTCTAAATTTAGTAGATAAAATTGGCATCTACTCAAAACAAACACTGTGCGACATTAGCAGTAACATGATCTGTAAATCTCTGCAGATTATACCTTGTTACTGCTTGTCACTTATTGTCACTGCTTCACACGTTCAGAAAACAGAGGTGCTAAGAGGTTGACTGTTGATTCATTGCCTGTGTTTCACACAGTACAAGCATACCTCCTGTGTTTCCTGGTGATTTGGTTAGATATAATTATGTAACTATGGTTTTAGAAATGGATGTGAATTAATACAGAGGAAATACACATATTACAAGTAATTTAGCAGTAAAAACAAAATTACACACTAGGGCAACACACATCATAAAAAGAACTGCAAAATACTATATAAAAAGTACTATCAATCATTAGACTTTGCTTCAGATAATCTAATGCTTTTTTTTTGTGCTGATAGTACAATACATAAACAGGCACTTATCCTTTCATGATATTGGTCCTCATGACATTATTTATATGACAGTATTATCTCCTTTGGTACAGCTTATCTAAAGTCAAGGATTAGAGTTAAAGTAAAGGTTTAGCTATACAGTCAGGTCCATAAATATTGGGACATTGACACAATTCTAACATGTTTGGCTCTATACACCACCACAATGGATTTGAAATGAAATGAAGATGTGCTTTAACTGCAGACTGTCAGCTTTAATTTGAGGGTATTTCCATCCAAATCAGGTGAACGGTGTAGGAATTACAACAGTTTGCATATGTGCCTCCCACTTGTTAAGGGACCAAAAGTCATTTCATTCTCATTATCCCAATTACAATGAGCAGATAAAAGGTCCAGAGTTAATTTCAAGTGTGCTATTTGCATTTGGAATCTGTTGCTGTCAATTCTCAAGATGAGATCCAAAGAGCTGTCACTATCAGTGAAGCAAGCCATTATTAGGCTGAAAAAACAAAACAAACCCATCAGAGAGATAGCAAAAACATTAGGCGAGGCCAAAACAACTGTTTGGAACATTCTTAAAAAGAAGGAATGCACCGCTGAGCTCAGCAACACCAAAAGACCCGGAAGACCACGGAAAACAACTGTGGTGGATGACCAAAGAATTCTTTCCCTGGTGAAGAAAACACCCTTCACAACAGTTGGCCAGATCAAGAACACTCTCCAGGAGGTAGGTGTATGTGTGTCAAAGTCAACAATCAAGGGAAGACTTCACCAGAGTGAATACAGAGGGTTCACCACAAGATGTAAACCATTGGTGAGCCTCAAAAACAGGAAGGCCAGATTAGAGTTTGCCAAACGACATCTAAAAAAGCCTTCACAGTTCTGGAACAACATCCTATGGACAGATGAGACCAAGATCAACTTGTACCAGAGTGATGGGAAGAGAAGAGTATGGAGAAGGAAAGGAACTGCTCAGATCCTAAGCATACCACCTTATCAGTGAAGCATGGCGTAGGCATGAATGGCTGCCAATGGAACTGGTTCTCTTGTATTTATTGATGATGTGACTGCTGACAAAAGCAGCAGGATGAATTCTGAAGTATTTCAGGCAATATTATCTGCTCATATTCAGCCAAATGCTTCAGAACTCATTGGACGCCACTTCACAGTGCAGATGGACAATGACCCAAAGCATTCTGCAAAAGCAACCAAAGAGTTTTTTAAAGGAAAGAAGTGGAATGTTTTGCAATGGCCAAGTCAATCACCTGACCTGAATCCGATTGAGCATGCATTTCACTTGCTGAAGACAAAACTGAAGGGAAAATGCCCCAAGAACAAGCAGGAACTGAAGACAGTTGCAGTAGAGCCCTGGCAGAGCATCACCAGGAATGAAACCCAGTGTCTGGTGATGTCTATGCGTTCCAGACTTCAGGCTGTAATTGACTGCAAAGGATTTGCAAGCAAGTATTAAAAAGTGAAAGTTTGTTCTATGATTATTATTCTGTCCCATTACTTTTGGTCCCTTAACAAGTGGGAGGCACATATGCAAACTGTTGTAATTCCTACATCGTTCACCTGATTTGGATGAAAATACCCTCAAATTAAAGCTGATAGTCTGCAGTTAAAGCGCATCTTGTTTGTTTCATTTCAAATCCATTGTGGTGGTGTATAGAGCCAAAAATGTTAGAATTGTGTCGATGTCCCAATATTTATGGACCTGACTGTAGTTGTAAGGTAGGAATGAGCAAATCTGCCTGGATTCGATCCACAGCCAGTTTCAGAAGCCAATTCCAGCCATGCACTGCCATGACAGGGATTTTTACCAATGGCAAAATTAATGTATAGCAAGGAGAGGACCTTTTTATGGGGCTTCAAGGGCTACATTGAAAATACACAAATCCTTAAAATTTCAGATTTAGGGGATGTGGAAATGCTTTACAAAATGTTACAGAACAGCACAATGTTCATGGACAGCCTCAGTCTTACATACAATGCAGTTCTATTCACAATATTTTTGTGATTCCACAAGTGGAAAAATGCTCTTACCTGCTGGAACTCATTCAAGGTTTACAGTGTGTGGGGGTGTCGTACATCAAATTCTCAGCATTATCTAGTATTGGCATGACATTTCTGAAATAAATACTATTGCTGAATAGTAGCACTGAAAGCATGCGCAAACCCTCGTGGCGTTTTGCTAGGAATGTCTTGGAATCCAGAGTATTTTGACACTATGAGTTTTAGGACATGGACCAGGCAAAGCATGCGCAATGTTCTACAAGCAAAGGGTAGACAGAAGAATTATGCCAATATCACACATGTAAAATATAAAAATGTCCTCCTGCGCTTTTATGGTAGATACTAAACTCAACTAAAAAGCAGCCAGCATCTAACCTATACCAAATAGGAACTATCGTACAAATAAATATAAAAATGATGCAGCGCTATAACTAGTGATAAACACTCAAGAGGTAATAGAAATTATTTTTACATAAAATCCCTCCCACACTCCAAAGACATGCTGGCATATGAGCTTTTGTACTTGATGAGAGTATATCTTCACCTGCCAATTGGTCCGGTCGAGTATTGCTTATTTGATGACTGCCTGCACCATCCTACCTGAGGAGCCACCAGTTTGAGGGATCCAGAGGTGATCTACATTTGCTTTGTGGCCCTGCGGGGTCGTGAAGTGGAGGTGAGAGGCCATTGCAGCCATACTGCTTGGGATCACGTTTGAAGGGTGCTGTTACTCACCTGCACGTCTTGGAAATTACAGCATTTTTATATGAACTGTGGACACGTCATTTGTTTTGCACAAAGCATTTGCTATCTGTTTGGCTTCCTCTGTAGATACTCACTTGGTCTTCACTGGGTACCCTTTGGGTACTAGGGGTCATTCCTTATATATCCCCATTTGGATTTGGGTCATTTGTTGCCCTGTTTGTTAGGTCCATTTATAGGACTTTATTTTATGTACCTCTTGAGTGAATATCACACATGACCTTGCTTTTTTAAAGCTGGTGTGGGGTAAACCACTTCTTAGCTTGGGCCTGGAAAAATACACAGCTCCTTCTTCCCGCCATACAAGCTGCAGCATATTTCACTGGGAACTGGGAGAATGAGGCCACAGAGAAGGAGGGGAGAGAGCTCACAGGGTTGCCACTAGCTTCCACCAAACAATGAGGCTGCACCACAAAGCTGAGTGGTATGGCCTATTCTGCATCTATCTCACTCTCAGGCACCATTAGGTTAGCCCAGTGTGCAAGGAAAGATATATAACATTTATGCCTGAACAAGGTATTTGTGGTATTTGTGTGCACCCTGACAACAATAGCATGGTCCAGCAAAAAAGACAATGGTTTCCTTCACATGAAGGTAAACAGCAGTGATGGCCTTCTGAGAAAAGTAAAGTTGGCTGTGTACCTTACACCCTTGGGCAGCTCAAGCCATGGCCTTCTAAAAGAGGACTGTGTGCAGTCTTTATGGGAGAAGTTGTAGCGATTACAGCTCTGCTAAGCTGGTATTAAGATGCTGAACGTGCTTTTGGGACTTTTTGTTTTCAGCAAAACAAAATAAGGAAGGCATCTAAAAGGTTCAGAATCTAATGGTACAAAATCATTAGATAAATCAACAGAAAATCAGAAATGTAGGTTTTTTAATTTTTGTTTTTATTTTTCTCTTGTGCTTTCTGTGCACCAATGAGAAATTTTCCTTCACTTCCTGTCCTAAAGAGGTAACAGGAAATTAGAGAAATTCTCCCAAACTAAGAGTAATTCTTCTGTAGACAGTTAGCTCCAGAACAGGTGTTCTACTAGAAGATTTCCCATCACCTTGTTTTGGGGACAACTCTTGGATTTCTCCTCACTTTTCTCGGTGTCAATGGCCACCAAAACAAATAGAGGTGTAAATTTTCCAAATGGGGATACAGCAATAAAAACTTGACAGAGGATCCAGGGTCTAGGCAAAAGTCTCATTATCTGTTGTTTTCGATGGAATTAAAATCCATGTTTACCCAGCCTTATACTTCTAATTCCCAGAAAACTGGGATGGGATTAATTTCTAATATGATATACTGTAAGTCAACCACCAGACTTTACTTATCATTTTGCTTTGAATTCACCAGATATTTAACAGTTTGCAGTTAGTTAGGAGTAGTGATTTATAAGTCATATATATTTTTATTAGGTATGTGATGCTAGATAGGAAAGGTGACTTCTCATTAGTGTAAAGCAACAGTAATTTAAATAAATGTGAGTGATGGTTGTGCCAAGTCTCCAAAATCATGTTCCCCTGTGCTAAATCCATGTTTCCTATGATAATATGCGGCAAACTCAAGAATAGGTTTCCTTGTTTACACACATTTCCATTCTTAACCTGCCTTAATTTCACCTTTCTTCCCATACAACACTAATAAAAGCACTACTGAATGTTAGATAATGTTCTGCTCTCAGTTTCCATGGTAACACAAGCTGCATCGCTGAAAGTTGGGATCTGCACACTGCTGGATGCTGTTAGATTAGCAGGGCAATGCCTGCTGTCAGGCAGCATCCATTTCACTTAATTAAAGTGGCACAGATGGATAGACAGGGGGAAAAAAAGCCTACGTAACACTTTGACTATTTTACTGATATTAGACAGTGCAGCAGATGTTGCAACAACCACAGTCAGAGAATGTCAACAAAGTCATATGGATTTCTTTTTTTTTTTTATTGCACTTCACGCTGATCAGTTTTTAACGGACATATCAAACAAACAAGAGGACCGGCATCTAGACAGTAAATGGAAAATAAATACAAAATAAAAGGGTTTTGACTACACAATGGTACTTATGACTTCCTTCCTGAACAAACAGTAAAGACCTGCGTTGACAGACCAAAGTGTGTTTGAGACACTTTTGAGACACTGCCGAGATCCGCAGAATTTAAAGGCAAGTGCAGTTGACCTGCTAGTAACTTGCATTTGACCTGCTTCCAGGGCCGGGACAAGGGGTGGGCAGAAGGGGCGGCTGCCCTGGGCACTGTAATATCATGTGAAGTGAGGGGGCACCGCAGAGAGATTGGGGGGAGGAGATTTGTGTGAGGAAGGGGAATCAGGGGCGGCATGGTGTAAGATTTGTTGTAGGAGGGGGAATTTGGGGGGTTCATGGTATATGGTGGGGAGAGGGGATATGTGCTACGAGGGGACATTTTTTGTGGTGGGTGGAATTTGTACTTGAAGGAGTGATTATTTGGGGGGGATTTTTGTGTGGGGAATTAGGGTAAAGGGAGAGGATTTGAGCTGGGGGGAAGGGGAGGGCAAAAATTTCCACTTGGAGGGGGGATTTCAGCAGGGGGCAGATTTATATTTGGAGGAGGGTGAATTTTTGGTGGTAAGCATGCAGATTAAAACTCAATTTTTTGGGGGGGGGGGTAGTTTTGCTGACACATAATGGTCATACATCTTGGGGGGGGGCAGTTTGGTATGTTTGCCTTGTTTACCTTATCCCGGCACTGCTTGCTTCAAATGGCTTCTTTTTTTTCCCCATAGTATCTTTATTGAGAAAAATATCAGAACAAGAACAATGAGTTATGAATTATGAATTAGTACAGTGTATACATAATGATCATAGGAGGCACAGTGATCTCAGCATCATATGCAATCTTGAAGCACACACTGAATATTGACGATAACAATAAGAAAATATTTCCAACAAAAGTGCGTAATATAGTCTCTCCTAAGTATATACAGTGTAATGTAGGGTAGGCGAGGAGTCAGTCAACAACCATCTAAGAGCTACTAATGTCCTCTTGGGAGGGGGCGACAGGGAAAAAAGGGTGAGTGAATTGACGTCATGCGGTGAGTTGTGAACTAAATGAGACAGTGATCTGAGTGGTGGAGAGCATGTTACCATGCGAGTGGTGGTACTGAGTTAAGGCAATGAAGACTTCAGGTGATGTTGACCAAGAGCATGTGTAGGTAGGGGCATCTATGTTGCAAGAGGAATAGTTTCAACCAGGAGGACAGAGAGGGGGTGTCATAGAAATTGGCAATGGGGCAAGCATAGGAAGTAAAGTATGAAAGGAAAAGAGGGAAAATCATGGATAAGAGAAAAGGGGGCATGAGGGGGAGAGAGGAAAAAAAAGGAGGGGGATGAGGGGGAAGAGAGGAATGTACAATGGGGGGAGGGGGGGCGGGGAAGTGATGAAAAAAGGGGAGGGAGGGGAAGGCAATGGGGAGGAAAGGGAGGGGGGGTGTAGACAAGGCCACAAAGAACTTATGAAACCATTAAGTTAAGGAACCCAGCCAACACCAAGGCCATCCTTTATATGAGTTACCTCCTCTCGCCCATCGACGAGTAGGGGTATATAGACATGTGGCGTGAGAGGACATAAAGATAACAAGTGGGTAAGTAAGCATTGCTCTCTACCTGAGCTCTCTATCAGGTAGTCAGCTGGGCGGGAGCGCCCATGAGGATATGGTATTCCGAGGTTGTCTGAAAGTGAGTCTAGCTGGAGCAGATGTGTGAAAATTTTGTGAGGTTATCCTGAGATGTCACGATCATTTCTTTCATGTCCACAATTCTACCAAGGCGAGTAAGTCAGTCTCAAATCGAAGGAGCACGAGTGGAACCCCAAAGGACCAGTATACATAGTCTAGCAGCATTATTCATGTGCATTGCTAATAATTTAGGATACAATTTACTGGGGAGGGAGGTGTGATGAAGAAGACGTTGGGCCAGTGAGAAATCGAGGGCAAGGGTGGAGACTGAGGAAGTAATACGATGCACCTCTGCCCAGTAGGGTTGTATAGAGGGGCAATCCCACCAAATATGTAGAAGAGAGCCCACCACCACACCACATCTTCAACACTTATTGGACACTGAGGCGTTGAACCGATGAATCCTCGAGAGAGTCCTGTACAAGTGTGAGAAAAGTTTGTACCCATTTTCCTGGGTGGAAACATTAACGGAACCTTTATGAGCGTAGATAAAAACACGTTCCCAGTCCGAAGCTGCTATTACAATGGACAAGTCTTTTTCCCATGCTCGGCAAGCTGGAAGTGACTGAGGTGCTTGAGGTGTTGTTGAGGTTCACCTTTGGAACAAATAGTCTCAAAGGGAGTAAGAGGTCGATTCCATTTATGTAGGTAAGCCGGGGTCTGAAGAGAGTGCCTTATCTGGAGATATACCCAAAAGGGAAAGGTCCGTTTCTGCATGCACCTGACTAGGGACATATGGGTCACCACTTGGCCGTCATGAAAAAAGTGCTTAGCACGGATATGCCGATGTGGCCAATTTCCAGCAAGGACATTTTCCTGCATTCCTGGGGGGAGTTCTGGGTTTAAATGTATAGAAGTCAGTGGGCTTGGTATAGAAGAGATGGGAACTATCCTACAAACCGAGGAGAAGGTTTTCAGAATCGGACCTATGAGTGAGTGAATGAGAAATGTTTGGGGGACATGTTTTACATTAAGCCGGGGAGTCGAAGTTAGGGGCATTTGTGAAAAAGAGCCTTCCAGATTCAACCAGGCCTTGGTAGATGAATGGACATTCCAGTCAATGATTCTGGAAAGATGACAAGCCCACTGATATTTTTGGAAATCTTGCATCCCAATCCCACATCTGGATTTAGGGAGCACCAATTGAGAGAAAGAGATACGCGGTTGTTTGTGACTCCAAAGGAAGTGAGAGCAGATCCGGCTGCAAAGAGTGAAAAACGCAGGGGGCAAGTGGATTGGCAAGGATGGGGAAGGATGTTCATCTTTAGTATGGCTGCCCTCCCTAACCAGGAGAAGGAGGGTATATGCCATTTCTGTAGATCAGATTGAATAGAATAGAAAGCAGGAAGGAAGTTTCTTTCATAGTTTGGAAAGGTCGCATGTAAGTTGTATACCCAGGTATGTGATGGCAGTAGATTTCCAGGTGAAGGGAAAATGTGATTGGCACATAGAGACCAAGTCTGTGGAAAGGGAGATGTTCAGAGCATATGATTTGGAAAAGTTAATCTTTAAGTTTAAAATACTCTGGAAATGTGCAGTTTTTTTTTGTTTACAAACGATTTTATTTTTTCAAAAAGTAGACTGTAGAACAACAGTACAGTTTCAAACAATGCATACAATAATATCAGAGCACATTTGAAAAGTACAATTCAGAAAGGCACAATTATATAAGAAAGATAAATAGGAAGAAAAAGAAAAGAGAATAGATTTTAAGTACATGAGAGATATAATTGAAAAAAATAGGTTGAATGATATATCTGTCAACAGTACACGCCAATCAACCTTCATATGAAATGCCTTTAGTCATGTAATAAATGTCTATGAACCCTCCATGATTCCCATGTGTTATCAAATAAGTGCATCTTGTCCAGTAAAGTATAATGAATACACTCCATGAGCATCACAGCATCAACTCTATGTAAAACAGAGGCCAAGGGTACAGTGATGGATTTCCAATGTAGGGCGATAGCCCATAAAGTGGAAATACAAATAGTATGTATCAATCTCATGACATCATCAGAAACTCCCGGGGTACGAGCTCCCAATAGACTGGTATTGTATAGTCAGACTTACCGGGACCACCGCCAGTGAAGTAGCTACCTCAGATATCCTGCGCCATACCAAGGATAAAGTTGGGCAAGCCCAAAACGTATGAACTAAAGTATCGGGGAGGCCGCAGGCTCGGAAACATAAGGGGGACGTTTGTGGGTAAAATACATGTAGTCTTGATGGGGTGTAATACCATCTGGTTAATACCTTGAGGGCAGTCTCACGGACAGAAAGGGATCTAGAACTCTTACATATGTTATCCACCATGGAATCCCAATCCTCATCTGAAAAGGTGATACCACTATCCACCTCCCATTTTTGTCTATATAAAGGAGGTGTGGGAGAGAAACTGACCAGAAATTGGTGATATAGATCAGAGATAAGACCCTTAACCCTAGGAGAGTCACGGCTAATACGTTCAAAAAGTGAAATCGGAGATGAGGGTATAAGGCCAAAATGCAAATTAAAAAAATGTCTGATCTGTCGATAACGATGGTACTCACGAAGCGGAATATCAAAAAGTACGCGCAGCATATCAAAGGTAATAAAATATCCTCCTCTTTGAAAGTCAGACAGCCTAATAAAGGATCTATCATACCACATGTGCAAAGTTTTTAAGAAAATTGGGTAGAGTAAAAAGGGGTTCGGACAGGAATAGCAAAATGTCATCCGCGTTTGCGGCTATCTTGTAATCGCGTCCTGAGACTGAGATGCCCTTTATGGCTTGGTTGGAACGAAGTCTATGGAGAAGTGGTTCAAGCGTCAGAATGAACAATAGTGGTGAGAGGGGGAACCCTTGGCGCATGCCGTTCCAGAGGGAAAAGGCATCTGACAGGTGGCCATTCACGCGTACCCGGGCTCTTGGGCAGGAATAGAGGGCCATGATAAAATTCAGTATGTGTTCTCGAAGGTCAATGGCCCTCAGGACCGCCGCCATATAGTCCCAAGCCACCCTGTCGAAAGCCTTCTCGGCATCCAGAGAGAGGAAAAATCTCTTACTTTTAGAGGTGTGTGGCCAATGATGAAGGTTCAGAGCCTTGATGGCATTGTCCCTGGCTTCCCAGCCCACCTGATCTAGGTTGATGAGGGAAGGTAGGACGGGGAGGAGGCGGTTAGCTAAGATCTTGGCACAGCCGCGTTTGCGGCTCTCTTGTAATCGTGTCCTGAGACTGAGATGCCCTTTATGTCTTGGTTGGAACGAAGTCTATGGAGAAGTGGTTCAAGCGTCATAATGAACAATAGTGGTGAGAGGGGGAACCCTTGTCGCATGCCGTTCCAGAGGGAAAAGGCATCCGACAGGTGGCCATTCACACGTACCCGGGCTCTTGGGCAGGAATAGAGGGCCATGATAAAATTCAGTATGTGTTCTCGAAGGTCAATGGCCCTCAGGACCGCCGCCATATAGTCCCAAGCCACCCTGTCAAAATCCTTCTCGGCGTCCAGAGAGAGGAAAAATCTGTTACTTTTAGAGGTGTGTGGCCAATGATAAAGGTTCAGAGCCTTGATGGCATTGTCCATGGCTTCCCAGCCCACCTGATCTAGGTTGATGAGGGAAGGTAGGACAGGGAGGAGGTGGTTAGCTAAGATCTTGGCACAGATTTTGACATCGACATTCAGTAGAGATATGGGTCTATAGTTGACCACAGACGTTTTGTCCTTATCTCGTTTGGAGATGACCGTAATCTACGCCTCTAGGAGATGATGTTGTGAATCAGGGAGCGTAGAGAAGGTGTTGAAGGCCAATAGGAATGGAGTATGTAGGATATCTGAAAATGTTTTGTAGTAGGCTCCAGAGAGACCTTCAGGGCAAGGTTTAGTTGTTTGATTGCCTGTTCCAACTCCATGTTGGATATAGTCCTTTCCAAGTCTTGGGCTGTGTCAAATGGCTTTTCAATTCATCTAGTTGTTTTGTGGAATGTTTCTGTAGCTGGGTCATTATATTCTATATTGTTTATAATGTTTATAGGCTCCTGGAGGAAACCACATATGTTCTGATAAAATAAGCCTAAATCTGACATGAACATAATTTCATTTTCTCACTCATTAAGCAATTAAAACTGGTGCAAAATGTGTGATTTTTTTTTAGATTTAAATTATATTTTACAAATTGTGTTTTTATAACATAAAATACACTGCTATATACTAACAGCCTTTTGAAGTAACTTATTAATAAGTATGCTGGAAAGGAGGAAAATCACAACATAATATGGAAAGTAATCTGTTTTTTCATTTGTCTCCTGTCATAAACATATTTGTGCTTCTATTTAGATGTGCATAAAATAGGAAAATAATACCAACTGGTACTAAACACATCATGACCCGTGTACTCAAAGCTTTATGGATGCAGTAAATACTTTCATATTGTTATGAATGCTTTACAGTTTTGTTACACTAAGCAATAACTGTGTTTTGGCTCTAAAGAAGTCTTTGTGCCTGTCTTCTTTATTCTCAGTTGATTCTTGAACACAGAAAGTCTCCCAGTTACAATGAATAATATCTTTATAGTGTAGGCTAGCAAGAGAAAATTCTTGATTTTTTTTTCTCTCAAATAAACTGTATTGCTCATAAAGCAACCAAAGGCACAAAACATTGTGATTGGATTTTACTGGAAATATTAGTATGGTTTAATTTTATATAAATTATCAGGTTTCCTAAAGTGTTTACATAACTAAAATTTATTTCAGTTTTGGATAGAGTGGGAGAGCATTGAAATCAATTGTCGGTATAAGCCTTGGTCAGCACATGGGTTTTTCTCTCTACCCCTACTGATCTCTCCCACCCCATCTTATCTCTTCTGTTTGTACCAAAATTCTCGGTCCATTCAATAACTTGTCAGCAGTGAATGTTGTTTGAAAGTCCTTGAAAATGTAATTTGCTTTTAACATTTGATTTTTGGAGTGAATGTAATTTCCTGAACAACATAGCACGAAAGGTGCAGCAACATCTCCAAAGGAATTACACTTCATACTTAAAAACAAAAAGATTTATTGTACTTGATTATAAAACATTTTTAGCGCATTTTATATAAAATAACACAAAAATTTAGCAAAGGTGTGCAACAAATAAATGCCCCTAAATGTTACTCCCACCTTGCAACCTCACATATTTCAAAGAGTACATATTATATTTTCAATTCATATGTTAACATATACATTGCTTAAAAAAAGTAAAGGAACACCTTTTAATCAGAGTATAGCATCAAGTCAATTAAACGCCTGGGATATTGATCTGGTCAGTTAAGTAGCAGAGGGGGTTGTTAATCAGTTTCAGTTGCTTTGGTGTTAATGAAATTAACAACAGGTGCACTAGATGGGCAACAATGAGAAGACCCCCAAAACAGGAATAGTTTTACAGGTGGAGACCACTGAATTTTTTTCCTTACTCATCTTTTCTGATTGTTTATCACTAAATTTGGCTATGGTCAGTGTCATTACTGATGAGGCGATACCTGGACCCTACAGAGGTCACACAGGCAGTCCAACTCCTTCAGGATGGTACATCAATACGTGCCTTTGCCAGAAAGTTTGCTGTGTCTCCCAGCACAGTCTCAAGAGCATGGAGGAGATTCCAGGAGACAGGCAGTTACTCTAGGAGAGCTGGACAGGGCCATAGAAGGTCCTTAACCCATCAGCAGGATGGAACAGGATGAGCACTGCAAGAGTCCTACGAAATAACCTCCAGCAGGCCACTGGTGTGAATGTCTCTGACCAAACAATCAGAAACAGATTTCATAAAGGTGGCCTGAGGGTCCGATGTCCTCTACTGGGCCCTTTACTCACTGCCCGGTACCATAGAGCTCAATTGGCAGTTGCCATTGAACACCAGAAATAGCAGGTCCGCCACTAACACCCTGTGCTTTTTACAGATGAGAGCAAGTTCACCCTGAGCACATGTGACAGACGTGAAAGGGTCTTGAGAAGCCATGGTGAATGTTATGCTGCCTGTAACATCATTCAGCATGACCATTTTAGTGGTGGGTCAGTGATGGTCTGGGGAAGTATATGCATGGAGGGAAGCACAGACCTCTACAGGTTAGACAATGGCACTCTGACTGCCATTAGGTATCGGAATGAGATCCTTGGACCCATTGTCAGACCCTATGCTGGTACCCACTGTCCCTGGTTCTTCCTGGTGCATGACAATGCCCAGCCTCATGTGGCAAGAGTATGCAGGCAGTTCCTGGAGGATGAAGGAATTGATACCATTGAACGGCCCCCACACTTGCCTGACCTAAATCCAACAGAACACCTCTGGGATATCATGTTTTGGTCCATCCGATGCCTGCCAGGTTGCATCTCAAACTGTCTAGGAGCTCAGTGATGCCCTGGTCCAGATCTGAGAAGAAATTCCCCATTACACTATCCCTCGACTCATTAGAAGCATGTCCCGACATTGTCAGGCATGCCTACAAGCACGTGGGGGCCATATAAACTACTGAGTACTATTTTGAGTTGCTGCAATGAAATTTCAGAAAAATGGACTAGTCTACTACACCATTTTTTCGCTTTGATTTTCGGGGTGTCTTTGAACTCAGTTCTCTGTAGGCTGATAATTTTAATTTCCATCAAACGATGGGGCATCCTTATATTCCTAACCCATTATCCAGTCCATATCAGTATAGATATCCAACATGATATTTTTCTCCTTTGAGATCTGATGTGTTTTCAAAGTGTTCCTTTAATTGTTTTGAGCAGTGTATAAAACAGTGTATGAGGCTTTTACCAAACATCCATTGGTGGTGAATCAATTACGGCAATATTAAAACACAGCAGTGTACATAATTTACACGGAAACACAACCGGAAGAGAAAGGAAAACTTCACAAAATGAGGGAAAGTGCCTCCTTAACCTAGTCATAAACTAGTACATTTTCAAATGAATATTTATAAGAACATTTGTATAAAAGTTCTCATCAGTTCATATGATGTCTTGAAGAATGTCATTTGAAAGTACTTCAAAATTTCCTTTGCTTTTGACATTTGAATGAATGTAATTTCACGTACTAAACCACATCCACTATTAGAAATTTAATTTGTGAAAAAAAAATCAATCCTGGTCCTGAATGTTTTCATCACTGTGGTCAAATGCAAATGTCCATTTTGTCCCACTAACAATTCAAAAAGTAAATGAACATTCTTGAAATGAAAGTTTTTCAACAAATCTCTTCTAGTGCATAGCAAGCTGGTGGGCAACTGCAGCTCTCCAGCTGTTGTGGAACTATATGTACCATCAGACACTGCAAAACTGACAGTTACAATCATGACTCCCAGAGGCAGAGGCATGATGGGACTTGTAGTTCCCTAACAGCTGGCCACAGTTGCCCACCCCTGAGACAGTCTGCCCTTTGGAAGATTTACCCTCTGGCCTTTTTTCTGGTAACAGCAGTAAAATTAGATTTTCCATCACTTTCTGTCTCAGTAACATTGGTCCACAAGACAAATACAGAGGGTAAACTGACCTCGCAGAAACGAAGTCTGCAATAAAAAATGACAGAGATTGTAATCCTTTCCCTACTCAACCACTTTGTTAGAATAAGTTTGAGCTATAAAAGTACTTTGAGGTCTGTTTGTCATTTTGTTACTCAAGATTCACACATTTTTAAACAGGTTGGAAAATGAGTGAATCTTGAGTAAAGGTTGTAAGAATCTTGGGTGAAAATATTGATAAACTGACTCCTTTATAATAAAGAGTCCTAAAATAAGTTGGTGCTGGAAGATCTCTATATTTTTTCTGTCATAGTGAAATGGTTCTCTGTTTTATTCATTTTCATACACACCAGAAAGGAATTCAATATTGTATATACCTCAGAGAAAAAGCTTTTATTGATTTTCTGCAACAAATCACAATGGTGCTTTTTTCTGAAGTGATGTGTCTAGTTCCCTTTTATCTTAAAAGTCATATTTATTGAATCTGTGACTATTATACTGCCTATTGCACAAATATTTCCTGAAGAAAGTCAGTTTCATACCTCTGTACCACTATGTTAGTTATTTCACCAATATGGTTAAAAACTTTTCAGTTCCCTTTATACAATGCATCCGTTTATGTAGAGAATTAAAATGCTTTGAAAGAAGCAATTAACTGTTAATTTTTATGGCATTACATTTTTTTAGAAAAGTTTTTCAGCATTGCTTATCAGATAATAAAATGGTGCAAATTAGAACCTTCTGTCATAACATGTACAACACATAGCAATCATGGAGAAAAAAGCATGTCTGAACAAGCTTACAATATAAAGGCTGAGGGAACGCTAGATGAAAAGGGTAATGTTATCAGCCCTGGTAAAAACCTGATTGATGACAGCCAGACCTTCTTTTCACCTAACAGTCACATTCATTATTTCATATAGATTGATATAGAACAAAGTGAGCGCTACTGATAAATTGTCACATAAGCAGCTTAAAGCACTAAAGATGATCACAACCACCACCTCTGATAAAGAAAAATAAGTAAAGTGCAGCGCTAAATATCATGATATAAAATTCTGCGAGATTCGATCTAAATAGTTTGATCAAAGATAAATGTTCATAAAATCCTGCGATCGATTCATGAATGAGGTGAACACAGCTTATATCAGATCCGGAAAATGGCAGAAATGCGCACTCACCGACCGCGCATACGAAATGCGCATATGTGTATCAAATCCCACAGATGTTGTTATCCTCCAGAAAGAGATGTCATCAGTCGATCTGCTGGGCTAACAGGGCCTCCTTAGATTTGGATCAGCCAGGGTATATGTTCCTTCCAGGTGCAGGATTCCCTCCTCTGGATGAGATATGTAGCTGTGTCTGCTAAACCTCCCACATTGGCCCAGTTTATCCGTGTCAGAAAGATGGTATTCAGATGAGACACCTTCAGCTTGTTCTCATACATCAGCCTCTGCGTCCCTTCTCCGCAATTAAACAGACTCCTTCCCCACTGGGGGCCCCTCTGAATTTCAGTGACCCCCAACCCTATTTCATATAAGCTGGTCAACTTCTCCAATATTGTCTATGAATTATGCCATCCTAGTTCTGAAATCAATGTTTCCTGGTCAGACGTGATGTGAAATATGAATCCAGCATTCATATAATGGGACTGGTGCACTTGAGCATACAGAACTCAGTACCAATAATGAGATCTGCACTCCAGCACATATACCTCACTCACCAGTATTCATATGCCAACAGTGAGACCTGCAATCTAGCACACAAACTTCACTCCCCAGTAGCCATACCACCAGTGAGACCTCCACTCTAGCACAAAAAACGCACTCCCCAATATCCATTCACCAGAGAGACCTGCACTCCATACCTCACTTCATGCCACTAATGAAATCTCTGCACTCTAGTGCACACTTAGTCCCCATTGTCACCGGTGATATCTACAATTTAATACACATACCTTACTTCCATGTATGCATGCGACCAATGAGATCTGCACTCCAGCATACACATAGGCAGGCTTTCATATTACACAGTTGTTGGTAAATCTAAAGGAGTTTCTACTGAGATTCTACAATCTGATTGTAATGTCCATCGCCAAATTAACAATCAAAACCTGGTTGAAAGAAAGAATGAAAGCAGTGGGGAGTGAATCTGCTCAGGTTCGACTTCTCCAAGGGTTTGAATTTAGTTCAAATCCAAACTTAGAGGAGAATTGAATTGAAGTGCATGAGAGCAAACCTTATTGAATTCTAGAGCAAATAGACAAACGATTGTAAAAATATTCATGGGAGGTTAGGGTCTGGCATGGGTGACATGTATCTAAGCAAATTTTTTTTTTTTTCAATATTGTACCATGGAAAGAGGCCAACATTGGAAATACACAAATCTTTTGAATAGAATGCTTGGGGGATGTCTTAAATCTGTGCATGATGTTGTGGATCAATGCAATTTTCACTTACAGTCAACATGTATAAATACATCAGTGGTTCATATAGTGAACTCAATGTAGAGCTATTCACCCTGAGGTCATCACAGAGGACAAGGGGGCACTCTTTACATCTGGAGGAAAAGAAATTTAATCTCGAAACACGCAAAGGTTTCTTCACAGTGAGAGCTGTGAAAATGTGGAATAGACTCCCTCAAGAGTTGGTTCTGGCCAGCTCAGTGGATTGCTTCAAAAAAGGCCTGGATTCTTTCTTAGATACACAGAATATAACTGGATACTAACATTTATAGGTAAAGTTGATACAGGGAATATCCGATTGCCTCTTGGGGGATCAGGAAGGAATTTTTTCCCAGCAGGAGCAAATTGGATCATGCTTTGCTGTTTTTTTGCCTTCCTCTGGATCAACTGTGGGTATAGGATTATAACTTTTTTCTCTATGGTTGAACTGGATGGACTGTTGTCTTTTTTCAGCCAGACTAACTATGAGTCTTTGTGACAGCTTACACTGGCAGAGCATGTTTGGCTGTAGAAATAATTTTTCCTCTTTTACAATCAAATTGGCTCACATACAGCAGCAGCACCCCAATCTGATTAATTTCAGTTTTTAAAACAGTGCTTTTAATGGCAACTATTGCAATGACACATGCATTTTCATCAAACGGAAATAGGCCCACTGTGACTGGCAGAAAGAAATTGGCCACTGGTTTTGTGGCTGTCCTTGTTTCCACAAATAGAAAACTCTCCTAACCAGGGGTGGACTGACCATTTGGAAACTCGGGCACTGCCCGAGGGCCCGGGGTCAGTAGTGGGCCCCATTAGATGCCCCTGGTACCTTTTTCATAGGCTTTTTTGAGTTTGGGCAAGGACACAGGGGCCCTATGATCCCCTATTGCCCGGGGGCCCCATGAGTTGTCAGTCTGCCCCTGCTCCTGACCCTGACCAATGTTTTCCTATTACAAATTAAGAAACTGCAGAAGACACAGCAGTGTAAAAACTGGTCAGCAGCAGGACATTTTTAATGAGGGAGAGTTGGCTGATCCGTATTAGAAACACAGGGGTTGATTTACTAAAGACAGGTAGCTTGTTCACTTTGCAAGGGAGTTTTCCACAGGGCTTAGTGACGGTGGTAAATGTCTACTTTGCAAAGAATAACCAATCACGTGCAAGGAAAATAAACAAAACTGCAGGATGGCGCTTTACAAGAGTGTACAAATGACCAGCAACAAAACAACCAGGGATAACAAGCCTAATTGGTGTATGCCTAACTTTTATGTTATCTATGGGAATAGGGCGGTGCATTAACTGTATGTGATGTAGCGTGAGGTGGTTTACGGTAAGTGGACACTGTTCTCAGTTGTTTTCCTTTAAAAATGCAGCTTAAACAACAGATGATCAGTAACAAGTGAATGCTTTGCTCCAAACAATCCAAACTAAAACAAAAGACCCTATCAAGATAAAATAGAAAAAAAATCCCCACAAAAGAAATTGAAAACCCCAAAATATCACCCTTGAAACACAAGCCCATTTATTAAAAAAAAAAGTGCACAAGGGGCATATGTTTATCTGAGCATCATAATAGTGTGTATGTGCACATTTGTGCATGCAAGTGTATTATGTATGTATGGAAAGTCTTTGTTTTCAACATTTTAGTTTTTTCACATAATTACTGTTGCTAAGAACTGTGATTGGGTGACCTCATATCTATATTACGTGACAATTTAGTGGACAAGGCATGGTTTAAAATTCAAACAAGTTCACTGCTGCAACCATGACATCCAAAATAAACCCATGACTATCAAAGATCAAATTGCATTGATTTCTATGTGGCATTGATGAACAGTAAGGGAATAAACAAGCACGTTTCATGCATTTTGTATATTGTTAACACATATGCAAACAAGCAAGTACCATGCATTTTCGGGTGTTGTAAACACATCTGCAACTTGAAAATCTATATATTTAATATTTCTCCCTCACATACATAACACTTGAACATGATTAAAATGCAAAACATATATACATACATACAAAATCACATAATCCTATACACTAATTTACTTAAAAACATGCATTGTATGGTTCTAAGATTTTTTGAGGAACATATAAATATTAGAACATTCACTAGTCATATTGTAGGTGATAAATGTCCATTATCATGAACAATTGCAATATACTGTCAGCAAAAATGCAAAGGATTGGTTCCATCAGTCTTCATCAGCACATGCACAGTATACAATTAATTCAAACTAAAAAAATAAACATTGGGTATTTATCAAAAAGCCCTTTGTATCTTGCTGTTAGGGTAACAAATTACCCTTGCACCCCACAAAAGATGTTTAAGTAATATACAACTTTCATTGTTGGTTTCCTATTGGCTGTAAATACCCCTATCCCCCTTCTTTGTTGCCAGTTGACAGATAAACAATGCAATGTGTACATTATCTTAAGAGAGGCTCAATATGCTTGACTCCACCCTGCCAAAAATAAGAAATTAAACCTTTTTACTGGCTCTTCTTGTAGTTAAAATGTTGATATCACTTTAATCAATCCTATTTAAGCCGACCATGGTTAATGGAGGGTTGCTGGACAGGAAGATATTATTTGAATACACAAAAATTCTTTATTTTTTTAATCGACTTTCATAAACATGCAGACATGGGTTATCTGAGTATATACATTGCTCAAAAAAATTAAAGGAACACTTTTTAATCAGTGTATAGCATCAAGTCAATTAAACTCCTGGGATATTGATCTGGTCAGTTAAGTAGCAGAGGGGGTTGTTAATCAGTTTCAGCTGCTTTGGTGGTAATGAAGTTAACAACAGGTGCACTAGATGGGCAACAATGAGAAGACCCCCAAAACAGGAATAGATTTACAGGTGGAGACCACTGAATTTTTTTCCCTACTCATCTTTTCTGACTGTTTTTTAATAATTTTGCATTTGGTTATGGTCACTGTCACTACTGATGAGGCGATACCTGGACCCTACAGAGGTCACACAGGCAGTCCAACTCCTTCAGGATGGTACATCAATACGTGCCATTGCCAGAAGGTTTGCTATGTCTCCCAGCACAGTCTCAAGAGCATGGAGGAGATTCCAGGAGACAGGCAGTTACTCTAGGAGAGCTGGACAGGGCTGTAGAAGGTCCTTAACCCATCAGCAGGTCTGGTATATACTCCTTTGTGCAAGGAGAAACAGGATGAGCACTGCCAGAGTCCTACAAAATGACCTCCAGCAGGCCACTGGTGTGAATGTCTCTGACCAAACAATCAGAAACAAACTTTATGAGGGTGGCCTGAGGGTCCGATGTCCTCTAGTGGGCCCTGTGCTCACTGCCTGACACCATAGAGAACAATTGGCATGTGCCATTGAACACCAGAAATGGCAGGTCCGCCACTGGCACCCTGTGCTTTTTACAGATGAGAGCAAATTCACCCTGAGCACATGTGACAGACATGAAAGGGTCTTGAGAAGCCGTGGAGAATGTTATGCTGCCTGTAACATCATTCAGCATGACCATTTTAGTGGTGAGTCAGTGATGGTCTGGGGAGGCATATCCATGGAGGGACACACAGACCTCTACAGGCTAGACAATGGCACTCTGACTGCCATTAGGTATCGGAATTAGATCCTTGGACCCATTGTCAGACCCTATGCTGATGCAGTGGGTCCCTGGTTCTTCCTGGTGCACGACAATGCCCAGCCTCATGTGGCAAGAGTATGCAGGCAGTTCCTGGAGGATGAAGGAATTGATACCATTGAATGACCCCCACACTCGCCTGACCTAAATCCAACAGAACACCTCTGGGATATCATATTTCAGTCCATCCGACGCTGCCAGGTTGCACCTCAGATTTTCCAGGAGCTCATTGATGTCTTGGTCCAGATCTGGGAGTAAATTCCCCAGGACACCATCCATCAACTCATTAGGAGCATTCCCTGATGTCAGACATGCATACAAGCACGTGGGGCCATACAAACTACTGAGTACCATTTTCAGTTGCTGCAATGAATTTTCAGCAAAATGGACTAGCCTGCTGCATCATTTTTTCACTTTGATATTCGGGTGTCTTTGAATTCAGTTTTCTGTAGGTTGATCATGTTCATTTCCATCAAACGATGGGGCATCCTTACATTCCTAACACATTACCCAGTCCATATCAGTATAGATATCCAGCATGATATTTTTCCCCATTGAGATCTGATGTGTTTTCAAAGTGTTCCTTTAACTTTTTTGAGCAGTGTATGTATAGGCTTTTAGAAATCAGAGAGTGTAGACTCAAACCCCTAGAGTGTCTGTGGAGCTCTACCATGTCCATAGCCATGACGATTGGTGATCGCCCTAGACTTTTTCTGTATGTTCATCTTACATTTCTGGCACTCGAAGAATAGAAATGGACCTCATCAAGCAGGGGGTAGTCCATAATTGCAACAGTAGTGTTCATATGAGAGAGCTTTCTTATTTCTTGTAAGAACAATTGTTGGCAAGAATTCAGAGAGGATCTTTTGTAAAATGCTTGCCTAAAATACTTGCATTTAGACATCTACAATTCTTGTAATCACTTTATGTGTGTATGCATTCACATGCATTTATTCATATTTCCGCAGGTAAAATGTCAAGATTTGCACAGCCTCAGATGCAGCTGTGTCCTTTTTTTGTACACCACTATACGTGGTGCACATTTTTATTTGTAAATGCAGCTGTGCGTATGGCCACATCAATTCCTATAGTGCTGCATTTAGATGCGTACAAAGCTACAGTATATGCTGTATGCATTTAAATACAGCATTTTAGAAATCCATGTGAATCCGCGTAAGAATTAAGATTTTCATTCTGCATCGGATCTTTTTCTGTTCTATTTTGCAATTACTTGTTTTAACGTGCCTTTATATAATGAACTTTCTTTCCCTTTCTACACTTTTTTTCTGTTTTTTAAATTTCTGATTATACCTTTGAATTCAAGTAGCATTCAAAACTGTACAAAGGTGCCATGGAACTCTGAGTGACTCCAAAAAACATTTTTAAAAATATTAGAAAATGTTTAACAAATTATAACGGTGAAGATGCCTCTTAGTTGTTGACTCTTGTTCATAATATCACCATCAATGACTTCTAGTGGTCATTTCTTAACCATTGATAGATATGCTACTCATAACTGAATGCTCAATTATGAGCAAGAGAAAATTTAAAAAAAAAACAGTATTTTTATTTCTTGCATATAATTGGATGATCAAAGTTAACAAAGTCTCACTGTATTTACTAAGCTTACTAAATATTTACTTACCTAAGTGAACAGCCTGTAGTCCTTTACTGAATCAGCCCCATAGTTTTCCAGAGGTTAGACAGTAGAGCTCTTTCAGCTGCGGTTTTTATTGCTTATTTTTAAATCATATTACTGTATAGATTTTAAATTAAATATTATATGGATCTTGCAAAGAAGTAAGTCTGCTGACTACATCAAACTGTCTACAAAGATTTCTTTTAATGTTAATTAATTTTGCTTCTTTTTTAAATTTATTGTAGTTGTTATCACCTTACTTGAAGACGTTATGTACACTGGCCTTGTTTTCCTGAATTGACATAAATTTAAAATGCATCTCAAGCTCAGGTTAGCAGATTGCTATTGATTTCAAAGGATTAGTGTAGATGAAAGTTCAGAGGGTGCATTTGACCTGCTTTGTGATGCATTTATATGCATCACATCCTATTAGGGTTTATTTGGATTGCAGGTAAAGCCAGAAAAAAGCAGGCTTTTTTATCAAAGGCTGCATTTTGCATTTGAACACGTGTTTAAGCAATGCTGTGATCAAAGGCTGCATTAGATATAGACGTCCGTCTACACAAGCTGAAAGTTTGACCGCATTATTAAGTAAATAGCATTTTTTTGTGTGTGTTGTGATTTGTAGCATGATATGCAAAACCTTCAAACGGAGCTTTACAATGCTAGAAAGCTAAGCTATTTTCTCTTCTATAACGTAATGGGTAAAGCTGACTATACATGGATCAAAAATCTGCAGGGACCGGCCGAATTTCGATCCATGTATCAGCAGGGAGGTTGTAAAGAGGTCGATCTACCAATCGACTTCTGTACAACTGCCTTATTGGATTTTTACCACTTGATAAGCACAAAGGCATACAAAGGCACAGCGGGAGGATTCCCCCATCCACACAATCTGTTTTTTTCTGGCTGAACGAAAAAAAAATTAATCATCTATGGGATGCTTAAACTCCACTTTCATGGAAAAAAATAGCAAATAAAAAAATGAATATATATATACCAGGGGTATATAGTGAAAAAGTGCCAGACTTTTATTGCAGACAAAATAAAATCACACTCAAATAGCATAGGTTAGCATTTGCACATCCTAGATTCCAATCTGAAGTTGTTACCAACAAGAGAGTACTGAATCACTTCAAGGGTCCACCCAGAACTATGACTTCTGAGCTACCAACCATCATCCTCGGGGACTTCAATATCCCCATCAATGACAACAGCCCGGCTACTTCCCAATTCCTCCACCTAACCTCCTCCTTCGCGCTCACACAGCACACTCAATCCTCCACCCACATCATTGGGAACACCCTGGACCTCGTCTTCTCCCACCTCTGTACCCTCAACCAGTTCTCTAACACCCCCTTCCCTCTCTCCGACCACCACCTCCTCACGTTCTCCATCTCCCCTTCCCCTAACTCCCCCCCCCCAGAGCGCCAAACCATCACCAGCCGCAACCTCCGCAACCTGAACCCGGCCCCCCTCCACTCAGCTGCCGACCGCCTACACGACAGCATCCTTCCACTGTCTTGTCCTGACCTAGCCACCACCGCGTACAACGACTCACTATCAGCCACCCTAGACTCTCTGGCACCCCTAACCACACGCTACATCAAACCCAGACCGCTCCAACCATGGCAGAATGACCACACTAAATGCCTCAAACGTCGCAGTCGTGCGCTGGAGAGACTATGGCGCAAAACCAGGTCCCCCCGTTCATTCTCCCTCTACAAATCTGCCTTCCTCACTTACACCTCCTCCCTCCACGCCGCCAAGCAGGCTTACTTCGTAAACCTGATTAACACCCTCTCCTCCTGCCCTCGCCGACTCTTCTCCACCTTCAACTCCCTGCTCTCTCCCCCCCCTCCTCCACTCAGTACCTCACTCACCGCCCACGAGATTGCCACTCATTTCCACAACAAAATTGATGCAATCCGTCAGGACATAGTCAACTCGCAATCTACCTCCCCACCTAGCCCCCCCCCCATCTCCCCCTCATCTCTTCCCTCCTCTGACCTCGCAACCGCACTGCCCCCCTCCACACCCAAGACCCCGCTTACCGTAACCCCACCAGCTCTGCACTCCTTCTGCCCCGCTACCACTGAGGAAGTCACCAGGGTCTTCTCTGAAGCCCGCCTCACTACCTGCCCCCTAGACCCTATCCCCTCTCGACTCCTCCAGTCACCCCCCTCTTCCCTCATCTGCTCCCTCACCCACATCTTCAATCTCTCCCTCTCTACCGGCGTATTCCCCTCCCCCCTAAAGCATGCGCACATCACCCCCATACTCAAAAAGCCCTCCCTGGACCCCTCTGACCCAAACAACCTCAGACCCATCTCCCTGCTGCCACTCACTTCCAAACTCCTGGAGCGCTTAGTCTACAACCGCCTAAGCGCCCACCTAACTGACAACAACCTCCTTGATCCACTACAGTCCGGCTTCCGTCCCCTACACTCCACCGAAACCGCCCTCCTCAAAATCACCAACGACCTACTAACCGCCAAAGCCAAAGGCGACTACTCTGTCCTCCTCCTCCTGGACCTCTCCGCGGCCTTCGACACGGTTGACCACCCCCTCCTCCTTAATAAACTATTCTCCCTTGGCATCAGAGACACCGCTCTCTCCTGGTTCTCCTCTTACCTATCCCGACGCTCCTTCAGCGTTTCCTACAATGGTGCCACCTCCCCTTCCCTCCCCCTCTCTGTTGGGGTCCCCCAGGGCTCTGTCCTTGGACCCCTTCTCTTCTCCATCTACACCTCCTCCCTTGGCAAACTCATACACTCCCACGGCTTCAACTACCATCTCTATGCTGATGACACTCAAATTTACCTCTCCACCCCTCACCTCACCCCCACATTCTCCGCCCGCATCACTCACCTCCTAAACGACATCTCTGACTGGATGTCGCTCCACTTCCTCAAACTCAACCTCTCCAAAACCGAGCTTCTCGTCTTCCCTCCTGCCCGCGCCCCCCCCCCATCCTATCCATCACTACTAACATCACCACCATCAATCCCGCCCCGCAAGCCAAAGTCCTTGGAGTCATTCTGGACTCTAACCTCTCCTTCCAACCTCATGTCAAATCACTGACAAACACATGCAGGCTCCACCTCCGCAATATCGCCAAAATACGCTCCTTCCTTACCCCAGACACCGCTAAACTACTTGTGCACTCCCTGATTATCTCACGCCTTGACTACTGCAACTCCCTCCTCACCGGCCTACCCCAGTGCAGGCTCTCCCCGCTTCAGACCATCCTCAACTCAGCGGCTAGACTCATCCACCTCACCACTCGCTCCACCTCTGCCACCCCCCTCTGCCTCTCCCTCCACTGGCTCCCTATCGCCCAACGCATCAAATTCAAACTACTCACTCTGACCTACAAAGCCATTCACAACACTGCCCCTAACTACCTCACCGACCTGATTCCCAAGTACCACCCTACCCGTACCCTTCGCTCTTCACAGGACCTCCTTCTATCTTGCTCCCTGGTCTCCTCCTCCCACGCACGACTGCAAGACTTCTCCAGGTCCTCCCCCATCCTCTGGAACTCACTACCCCAATCCATCAGACTGTCACCTTCCCTCCTCACCTTCAGGCGCTCCCTGAAAACCCATCTCTTCAGGGAAGCCTACCCCACCCTCACCTAACTGCTGCTCTCCTTCATTCCTCCTACCACTCCATCCCCCACAGCCACTTCCTCCTGTACCACTACCCCCTCCCTCCTAGATTGTAAGCTCGAAAGAGTAGGGCCCTCTTACCCCTCGTGTGCTGTTCGTAGTTGCTGTAATGTTTCATGTATTGTCCCCCCCTCTATTGTACAGCGCTGAGCAAACCCTTTGGTGCTATATAAACTCAATGTAATGTAATGTAATGTAATGACTTAGATAAGCCTGTGGGTGGGTGCAGCTTGGTGAAGCAGCAGTAAAAACTTAGATAACAAAACTTGTATTGAAGTCACGGCCAAAAATACAAACTGTCCAGTGGGAAGTTCAGAACAGTAATGCAGAGCAAAGCAGGTATAGTGTGCCGACAACGTCTGTCACTGAGGGTGGAATGTGGCCTGGTCGGTCTTTGCCCAATTGGGAGGATTATAGGAGAGGATAAAGTGTCTCTATCCTGTCCCCATTCGTCAGGAACCTTTCCCTACTGCTATTCACTTTCTCTTACAGATGGGTCTTATCCCTGCACTGGCCACTCGCATAATGCGAGCCAAACCCAGGAGCCAGGGTCTTAAAAAGATTCTACCTGACCCAAGATGGCCACCAGAGTCACATGGAGTGTCAGCATCAAACGGGATCACTTCCCCAGTGACCCAGGAAACCATAGAGGAACAGATTCTTCCTGACTTCCTCATCTCCTGCAATGCTGCTGTGGTTGAGCACCACCTGCAGTGGAAAAAGGAGACTGCTTTTGCCTACAAGCCCCACCCACCGTGTATCTGGGCAATGCAGAGGAGGGCGATGGCGGCGACCTGGTGTAGCATTCCTTTCTCAGTGGCAGAAGGAGGGCAGGCAGTCACGGCATATCGACTATGGAAATATCAGCATCACCCACCAGATGTTCTGTACCAAAAACACACCACAAAGTACAGAGGAGGAGAAAGCCCACTGTTGGAGCTCAGTTTTTGGCACGTAGCTGTAACGTACTTTAGTGACTGAGATGGAAGAACTTTTTTCAGCCTGCAAACTCAAAAGCCGGAGTCTCCGGAGCAGATCCATAAAGTTCCCAGGTATGATTCGCAGTAGAATGGTCATATCGATATTGGTTTTCTACCGCCAAACACAACATGCCAAAAATTCTAAACCAACAATGACATTTTTGCACTGTTCCAGTGGTTAGTGGTATTAAATAGCTTAGGTTTAGTAAAATACAGTATACTGAATATACAGGAATTTATAAGTTATACAGTCATGGCCGAAATTGTTGGCACCCTTGATATTTTTCCTGAAAATCAAGTATTTCACACAAAAAAGGTATTGCATTAACACATGTTTTGCTATACACATGTTTATTCCCTTTGTATGTATTGGAACAAATATAAAACAGAGGCAGAAAAGCAAATATGACATAATGTCACACAAAACCCCAAAAATGGGCTGGACAAAAGTATTGGCACCCTTAACTTAATATTTGGTTGCACACCCTTTGGAAAACATAACTGAAATCAGTCGCTTCCTATAACCATCAATAAGCTTCTGACACCTCTCACCCGGAATTTTGGACCACTCTTCCTTTGCAAACAGCTCCAGGTCTCTCTTATTGGAAGGACACCTTTTCCCAACAGCAATTTTAAGATCTCTCCACAGGTGTTCAATGGGATTTAGATCTGGGCTCATTGCTGGCCACTTCAGAACTCTCCAGCGCTTCTTTGCCATCCATTTCTGAGTGCTTTTTGACGTATGTTTGGGGTCATTGTCCTGCTGGAAGACCCAGGATCTTGGACGCAAACCCAGCTTTCTGACACTGGGCCCTACAGTGCGACCCAAAATCCTTTGGTAATCCTCAGATTTCATGATGCCTTGCACACAGTCAAGGCACCCAGTGCCAGAGGCAGCAAAACAACCCCAAAACATCATTGAACCTCCACCATATTTTACCGTAGGTACTGTGTTTTGTTCTTTGTAGGCCTCATTCCATTTTCGGTAAACAGTAGAATGATGTGCTTTACCGAAAAGCTCTATCTTGGTCTCATCTGTCCACAAGACGTTTTCCCAGAAGGCTTTTGGCTTACTCAAGTACATTTTGGCAAACTGTAGTCTTGCTTTTTTATGTCTCTGTGTCAGCAGTGGGGTCCTCCTGGGTCTCCTGCCATAGCGTTTCATTTCATTTAAATGTCGACGGATAGTTCGCGCTGACACTGATGCTCCCTGAGCCTGCAGGACAGCTTGAATGTCTTTGGAACATGTTTGGGGCTGCTTATCCACCATCCGGACTATTCTGCGTTGCAATCTTTCATCAATTTTCCTCATCCGTCCACGACCAGGGAGATTAGCTACAGTGCCATGGGTTGCAAACTTCTTGATAATGTTGCGCACTGTGGACAAAGGCAAATCTAGTTCTCTGGAGATGGACTTGTAACCTTGAGATTGTTGATATTTTGCCACAATTTTGGTTCTCAGGTCCTCAGACAGTTCTCGTCTCCTCTTTCTGTTGTCCATGCTTAGTGTGGCACAGACAGACACACAATGCAAAGGTTAAGTGAACGTCTCTCCTTTTTATCTGCTTTCAGGTGTGATTTCTATATTGCCCACACCTGTTACTTGCCCCAGGTGAGTTTACAGGAGCATCACATGCTTGTAACATTCTTATTTATCCGCAGTTGTGAAAGGGTGCCAATACTTTTGTCCAGCCCATTTTTGGAGGTTTGTGTGACATTATGTCGAATTTGCTTTCTTTCCTCCCTTTTTTTGTTTTGTCCCAATACACACAAAGGGAATAAACATGTGTATAGCAAAACATGTGTTAATGCAATACGTTTCGTGAGAAATACATGATTTCCTGGAGAAATATCAAGGGTGCCAACAATTTCGGCCATGACTGTATATGTGTTACTGTAAAGAAGTCTGAAGAAGGTTATGTAATATAGGTTTACAGTTATGAAAGGCTAGCTGTAGTGCATTCTGAGGGCTGAAGTACGTGCATTCAATATTAACTGAATTTCTGTACTGAAAATACATTTTCCTGATCTTTCAATTAGCATAAGCTATTTTTCCATTACATAAACAGCAGAATTTTTATACCATTATTAATGATGAACCACAGATGTGGGCTAAGCTACACACAATAAAATTCTGTTTTATTTATTGAACTACTTTTTTGGACCATCTCATCTAACCCTATAAACAAATTAATGTCTGGACCAGTGGAAGATTATAAAACATTAGGTGATGGATCATACTACCAAATGACATTGTAAACCTCTAATCTGATTATAATAACTTAAAATGTAAATTTATGCAAATTATATTTGGCTGCTACTGTCCACAAATTGGGAGATAAATGTACAGACTGCTGAAAGATAATGGCTTACATTTATGGCTCTGATTGCTAAGCTAGTGAAAAATAATCAGAAGAAAGGACAGAATGTTAGATATTTTGGTATTTTATTGATGTTTTAAAAATTTACAAAAATCTCAATTCACAAGTTCTTGGCGCATATATACAGTACTCAGCAAAAATGAGTACACTCCAACAGATTTGTCAGAAAACCTTTACTTTCATTTCAGAATCAACATTATCTATGGGACATTGTACTACAAAATACTCCCACAAATGCAGACCATTGATTGCAAACAAGATTTGTTAATTTGCATACACAAAATATATTCAACAAGAATTCAACTACAGGTGAATTTAATTATTCATCAAACAGGTGTCCAGCAGACAGTTGATTATAAAAGGGTGTTACTTAACAAAGAAAACCCCTTCCCATTTCATGCTGTCAGCAATGGCACCACAAGAGAAATGTCACAAGGCCTGAGAAAGAAAATATTTTCTTTACATAAGAAAGGTGAAGGCTACAAGAAGATCAGCTGTAGCAAAAGGGATACAAAAATTTAACAAAGTTGGAACTGAAACATCTCACAGAGACGTCCAGACCATCCACGGAAGTTAACTCTTTGAAAGGAGTGTCTTCTGATGAGAAGGGTTGAAGAAAATCTCAATGCAACTTCACTGCAGTTAGCTAAAGAAGTAGAAAGCCTAACTGGGTTGATTATTTCCTGTGACACAATAAGGCATACACTGCAGAGGAAAGGAATGCATAGGTGTCATCCACGAAGGAAGCCTCTTCTAAAGTCCAAGCACAAAAAAGCCCACCTAGAATTTGCCAGGGCCCATGCTGAAAAAGACGAAGACTACAGAGACTCTGGAGTGATGAGTCCAAGATTTTTTGGTACTGATGGCTTCAAAACTGTGTGGTGTCGCAAAGATGAAGAGTACAAAGAAATATGCATGGTGCCTACAGTGAAACATGATGGTGACAGTGCCCTTCTGTGGGGCTGCATGAGTTCTGCTGATGTCAGGGAGCTGCATTTCATTGATGGTATCACAAATTTACAGATCTATTACTCTATATTGAAAGAGAAGATGCTACCATTACTCCAGGCCCTTGGTCATCGAGGAGTTTTCCAACATGACAATGATCCAAAACACACATCTAAGGCCAAATTTTTTAATTTTTGTAGAAGAATAGGATGAAAGTGATTCAGTGGCCAGGTATGTCTCCTGATCTGAACCCAGTTGAACACCTATGGGGAAATTCTGAATAAACAAGTTGAGTATCACTCTCCATCCAGCATCCAGGCTCTAAAATTCTTGAAGAATGGAAAAAGATAGATGTTGCAATATGTCGCCAACTTGTTCATTCCATGCCTAGAAGACTTGGTGCTGTCTTTACAAATCATGAAGGTCATACAAAATACTAGCTGTAGTGGTTTTTGTTGCAGGGTGTATTCATTTTTGCATCAACTAATCTGAGTAAAACTGAAGATTTTGTAATCGAAGTGATATTATTAACCTTACTTTCATGAGCTAAACAAATGTTCTATAAAATCCAGTTTTTAAAAAATATTGGAAATTGTTCTTCTGTTCATTGAAATATTAATCTGATTATACACTACTCAAAAAAATTAAAGGAACACTTTTTATTCAGAGTATAGCATCAAGTCAATTAAACTCCTGGGATATTGATCTGGTCAGTTAAGTAGCAGAGGGGGTTGTTAATCAGTTTCAGCTACGTTGGTGTTAATGAAATTAACAACAGGTGCACTAGATGGGTAATAATGAGACAACCCCCAAAAAAGAAATAGTTTTACAGGTGGAGGCCAGTGACTTTTCTGACTGTTTTTCACTAGTTTTGTATTTGGCTAGGGTCAGTGTCACTACTGGTAGCATGAAGCGATACCTGGACCCTACAGAGGTCACATAGGCAGTTCAACTCCTTCAGGATGGCACATCAATATGTGCCATTGCCAGATGGTTTGCTGGGTCTCCCAGCACAGTCTCAAGAGCATAGAGGAGATTCCAGAAGACAGGCAGTTACTTTAGGAGAGCTGGACAGGGCCGTAGAAGGTCCTTAATCCATCAACAAGGAGGAACAGGTTGAGCACTGCCAGAGCCCTACAAAATGACCTCCAGCAGGCCACTGGTGTGAATGTCTCAGAAACAGACTTCATGAGGGTGGCCTGAGGGCCCGACATCCTCTAGTGGGCCCTGTGCTCACTGCCCAGCACCATAGAGCTCGATTGGCATTTGCCATTAAACGTCTGACCTAAATCCAATTGAACACCTTTGGAATATCATGTTTCGGTCCATCCGACGCCACCAGGTTGCACCTCAAACTGTCTAGGAGCTCAGTGATGCCCTGGTCCAGATTTGGGAGGTAATACCCCAGGACACCATTTGTCGTCTCATTAGGAGCATGCCCCAACATTGTCAGGTATGCATACAAGCACATGGGGGCCATACAAACTACTAAATACCATTTTGAGTTGCTGCAATTAATTTTCAGCAAAATGGACTAGCCTGCAGCATCATTTTTCACTTTGATTTTTGGGGTGTCTTTGAATTCAGTTACCTGTAGGCTTATAATTTTCATTCCCATCAAACGATGGGGCATCCTTACATTCCATCACATTACCCAGTCCATATGAGTATAGATATCCAGCATGATATTTTTCCCCATTGAGATCTGATGTGTTTTCAAAGTGTTTCTTTAATTGTTTTGAGCAGTGTATAAAACAGTGTATGTGGCTTTTACCAAACATCCACTGGTGGTGAATCAATTACTGCAATATTAAAACACATACACCAGGAAGATTTACCTGCAGTGAATGTCAGATTCAGTGCTTTATAGATATGCCTCCTATGAGGATCTTTATTTTCATGTGACTGTTATTTTTAAATGTCATTACATTGTAGGGATCTAATCCTAGGAATCTAATACCATTTGCATTTGTGAATAGCCTAGCTGCTTGTCACAGAATTATTTGTAGCATTTCCTGTGACTGGGTTGTTGGGTTGAAAATCCCAGAAAGAGGAAGTAAAGAGAGAAAGAGAGGGAAAGTCTGAGACACGTCTTGTCGATGGCAGAACTGAATCCACACCTGAAGGAAGGAATTATTAGCCAAGTGGTCCTATCTTTAATAGTTTACTATTGTTCCTCACAGCTTCTGGGTGTATATACTGTATATATTTATAAAGACTGGTGACAGAAGTATATCTGATCCCCTGTTGCAGGGGCGGACTGACAACTCATGGGGCCCCCGTGCAATAGGGGATCATGGGGCCCCTGTGTCCTTGCCCAAACTCAAAAAAGTCTATGAAAAAGGTACCAGGGGCATCTTATGGGGCCCCCTACTGACCCCGGGCCCTCGGACAGTGCCCGAGTTTCCAAATGGTTAAGTCCACCCCTGCCCTGTTGTTATCTCACATGCACTATACCTGATAGAGTTTGTGATACAGTGTGCATGTGTAGTGGTCACCTTTCTGTATGTTAATAGGTAAACCTGTTTATATCAATAGAGTTTACACTCAGCTCCTGTTGTTATAGTTAAATCTGTCTCTTTCTGGTCTTGGATTCTATAGTTAGTTTTAGCTCAGGGCTCAATACCCAGCATAGGCTAAAGCCAGGATAGGCATCCACCAGCCTCATGGCAGTTAGGGGTCCGGTTGCATAACAAATTAGTGGTTTCTAGAGACTAAGATGCAGAATATATAGGCTGTCTCTGAGGTCCAGTGTCACACCAGGTTTCCTGCTAGTGAGAAGCTACATTCCAGGCTGGTTGTTCGACGGTTGGAGGATGTCCTCATCAATGCTGAGCTTGTCTTCATGTCTTCGGAATCAAAACAGATACTACATCACAATCATCCACAGAGGCCCCTGCAACTGAACTTTGCTGCAACATTCATCTGGAGGTATCTCTTTCATTAACTATATATACCCTGGTATATGTGCACAATTCCACCAGGACTCCTCGTGGGACCTTTGCTGATATTACCTGTGTGTACATTGGATGTGTGTACTATTATTTTTTCTATTATATAATGCTCATATTATTTCCATACTGGTGTGCATTTATATACTTATTGGGGGAGATTTACTAAAGATGGTTCACTCAGAATCTGGTGCACCTGTGCATGGTAGCCAATCAGCTTCTAACCTCATCTTATTCAATTAAGCTTTGGCAATACAACCTGGAAGCTGATTGGTTTCTATGCAGGGCTGCACCGGATTTAGCACTCCCCAGTTTTAGTAAATAAACCCCATTATGTTTAATGTTTTTATGCTGATTGCAGTAGTTCCTCTGCTCCCAATTACTTTGATTAGATTACTGGTTAATTTCCTAGAAAGGGAATTCCCTCTGCTCACAGAGGTCCTGTCCTGGGTGGAGGCACTGCCAATTTTATTATCAAACCCACTCTTCCACTTAGTTTCTCTTATTTTCCTAAAGGTTTAGCACAGTATCCTATTTGAGAGCCATTTCACATAACCCTCTCCAAATGAGGGTTACACACTTTTTGCTGAAAACCATCACTTAAAAAAATGCTCTGTGAAAATAAAACTGTATTTACAGAAAATATTTCAAATATGCTGTCCAGACATGGTAAAACATTTAATCACCAGTAGAAATTAATCCATCAACTATATAATTAAAACATGTAGGCTATTTACAGCAATTGTAATGTGACCATTTGGTTTGCTTTTCCATAGATAATACTAACATGCAAACCATGGCATATTTGAAGAACTGGTACATAAATGATCAATTTAATTTCTCGGTCAACTACTACATTTCTGAATGACTGCAAACTTGAACATGTCTCATACACTAATTAAGACAAGAGCTTTTCAGCTCTTTTAAACACCAAGCAAAATATTACATAACATATAATTATCATTAGTAGTTATCCAATGAATGGCAAGGAAGATTGTAGAACCACAATAAAACATACATAGGTTGATCTATAACATTCCTAAAAATGTGTATTTCTACAGGTTTTAAATTAAACAAGTTTATAATGCAAAATAACAAAAATAGATATTTCAGTTGAAAGCAGGCAAAGGTCAGCCTTTCTCCTCTTTACACATTGGTGCTGTTGTGCTATATTTGTGTTCACATGGATCATATGGCATTGTGGCACATGATCATGCAGTTAATCTTTGTATTTGTTTTCTATTTTAAAAATAGTCTATATATAAATTGGCCCTATAATGTGTATGTGTGAATATGAGTTAGGGACCTTAGATTGTAAGCTCCTTGAGGGCAGGGACTGATGTGAATGCATAATACCCTGTTTCCCTGAAAATAATACCTACCCCGAAAATAAGATCTAGTACTATTTTTGGGAATTGCTAAAGTATAAGACTTACCTTGAAAATAAGATTTAGTTGTAATCGGGGCTTTTTTTCATTTGGAACGTGGCGAAACGCCATTCCGCCATCTCCGGCACTGGCCCTGTGCACACCAATATCTACTGTTTCTTATAACCACAGAAGCGCGGATTTTGTGTTTGCAAGTCACAGTCCCTCTTCTAAGTGGCAGTACTACCTGCTCCCACAGAACCTCCCTATCTCTGTTCTCACTGTGGGACAGGGAAGGAACAGGCGCAGTGTGTTTAGGGGTGGGGCAGGGCAGGGCATCTTGACCTGCAGTCTAATGCATGGAAGCCAATGCCCCAGGGGTGATCGCCGACCAGTGGGAAAGAGGCAGAGCGGTGAGTGAGTGAGATTAGTGCACTGTGTGGGAAGATAGGACCCGAAACGGGAGTTACTACCGGCTGCTGACAGCTGTGTTTTGCAAAGTTAGCTAACCATATGAGGGCAGTAGAAAGGGAGGGGGGATGTGCAAAGGTGAGCTGCAGTCTAGGTGTTGCAGAGGTAAATTGACCGGTGAGTTACAGACACGGTGCATAGGTGAGCTGCGGCTGGGGGGGTACAGAGGTGAGCTGAGTTGCAACCCACCTCTGCCCCCCCCCCCCCCGGCCACAGCTCAACTCTGCACCCCATGGCCACAGCTTACCTCTGTACCCCCTAGCCACAGCTCACCTCTGCATCCCCTGTCTGCAACTCACACCTGCACCCTGCCTGTGGCTCATCTCTGCACCCTGTCTGCAACACACCCCTGCACCCTGTCTGCAACACACCCCTGCACCCTGTCTGTGGCTCATCTCTGCACCCTGTCTGTGGCTCATCTCTGCACGCTGTCTGAAACTCACCCCTGCACCCTGTCTGTGGCTCATCTCTGCACCCTGTCTGAAACTCACCTGTCAATTCACCTCTGCAACACCTGGATTCAGCTCACAACTGTCATCAGCTGGTCCTCTCTATAGTAACCCTCTTCCACAACTGCTTGCAGCTCACCTCTGCATCCCCTGTCCACACCTATACATTAAAAAATAAGACCTACCCCGAAAACAAGACCTACTGCATTTTTGAGCCAAAACAAATATAAGGCAGTGTCCTATTTTCGAGGAAACATGGTACATATGTAAAGCCCTGTGGAAATTGATGGCGCTATATAAGCACCTGAAATAAATAAATAAACATGTACATACAGTAATACACAGGTATTAAGGCATATGTAAATCCAATCAAAATGTAAGTTCAAAAGTCATTTAGCACATGTAAAGACATAAATGTCTTTACATTTGCAGCTTTCATTATAATAATACCTAGTGATCCTGCCATGAAGGTCCTTGGTCAGATACCTTCTGATATAGGGTGAAAAAAGTTGTTTTTTGTCTCCTGTTTGGGCTGCTGCATTGTCACCCGTCATACAGTTTTCAGTTGGAAACACACATTATGCAGGCATAGTTCACTGTCGTCACATCAGGAAACCCGCATCTATAGCTGGACTTTACACTTTTAGGATGTTGTTGTGGAAGATTAGCAGCACTGAGATGCAACAAATAATGAGAAATGGTAAAAACAATTATTTTTATTTAAAAAATAAATGACAATAGTTAATGATAGACAGTGCTTTAGCAAAACTAAATGTCTTTCAGTTGGGGTCTACATCTCCTTTAAGGTTGACTGCACTGTTCTCTAACTCACCACTGATACCAAAGCTAGGCACATTATAGACTTTATGAACTGAATGAAGCAGTCTTGTGGGATCACTCTGGTCTTTCCATGCTTCATGGTGCATGTAACAAGACATGCACAGACCCAACACCATCCAGCCGAATCTTGTAGTCACTGTGGGAACAAATATGCATGTCTGTTTTCCTTAGGATGATAGAAAATAAACTATTCAAGTTTATAAAATAATACATACCTTTTAAAGAATAAGCCTGCTTGCAGTCTTCTCTCTGTCGTTAGCATAAAACTTGTAATTCAGTTTTCTTATGGCAAAGAACATTTTCCAAGTCCAAGTAATCTGCACTCAGAAAACAGCTACAACCTATTTTGAACCATTATGCCAGAAGAAACAGATGGAGTCTTTAATGTTTTTACATTTACATGCCTATTGTATAACTTTGTATACCTTTTTGTACTCATTATCTGGTTATCTCTTTGCAGTAAAATAGCATTTCTGAATTAGAAAGGGCCCAGGTTCTAACCAAGCTATTTCATTTCATTCAATTCACACATGCATCAGCTGGGTACAGTGACAAGATGATGGACATAAAAGGTTGACGGCTTCATGTAACTGTCTGCTTTTGGCAGCTGAGGTGACAAAGATGTTTTATTAACCCAGTCATATGCTTCCTGTGTTATATTATCACTGCAATTGCATGCAACAAAAACCTTAGACATGGTAACTGGTAAGCATGCTGAGGATTTTTGTATAGTATATTATGGTGCTGGGTATTGTGCCTGATTTACTAAAATAAACTATGAGAGCCCATTTACTTATTTCTGGTGGATTAACACGCATGCTACTGTGCATTGCATTAAGGCAGCCCATTTGAAATGAATAGGTTGCCGACGAACCATAGTGTACCAAAAATTCACATGACCCATTTTTCTAATACAATGCACTACCAAAAGTTGCCATGCATTGCGGTACACTAAAAAGTAAGTGTGTTGCCTTGGGGTGCTGTACAAAATGACACAGCAACCCATTGTTACACGCATTACTGCACATGTTGATACTGAAAAGTAGAATGAGCCCTTTAGGGTACACTTGGACTGGGAACCCTCATGTATACATTTACATACATAGAGGTTGATTTACTATAACTGGAGAGTGCAAGATCTGATGCAGCTGTGCATGGTAGCCAATCGGCTTCAAACTTCAGCTTGTTGAATTAAGTTTTGACAATAAAGAGGGAAAGGGATATGATACAAGGGGTGCCATCATCCCTAAAAGATACAATGGGGAAGTCCTCTTGTTGGTGGGACTTTAACGGCATAATTCTCTTAACTTGAACAATTCAAAAGTTTAAAAGATATGCAGTTTTATTTTTACAATCTTAAAAAAACAGACATAAAGCTACAGTGCAAACTACGGCGGTGTCATCAAAGATGGTATTTCCAAAATAGAAGTGGGTCATGAGCTCACAGCCATAATTTGCACTTCTTATGACAAACCTGAAATATAACTTTGCAGTGGTTTGTCTTCCATGTCCTGGTCTTAATTGCTACCAGGCTACCGACACTTCCTTATGTGATTTTTTTTAGTCATCACCTCGCACTCCTAAGATATTTGAAGATTCCTTGGCTGTGTTCATGGAAAACAAGTTTTTAATTCCTTTGCAGTTCTTACCCCACATGGGATCATGCATCATGCCTTCTTGAGCACTTCTGAGGAAGAGATTGTCGTTGGTCTCGAAACGCGTCAAGTGCGATTTATGCATGACCCACTTCTATATTGGAAATACCATCTTTGATGACCCCGCTGTAATTTGTACTGTAGCTTTATGTCTGTTTTTTAAGATTGTAAAAATAAAACTGCACATCTTTTAAACTTTTGAATTTTTCAAGTTTATCATATAGGAGAATTGTGTCGTTAAAGTCCCACCAAAAAGAGGACTTCCCCATTGTAAGCTTTGACAATAAAACCTGGAAATTGATTGGTTTCTATGCACAGCTGCACCAGATTATGCACTCTCCAGTTTTAGTAAATCAACCCTGTAGTGTTTGTGATCACTGGAACCTATGTATCTGATGGTACACTGATATTCAACATATAAGGCACTATTCTAGTTTGATACACATAAACATCAAACAATATTGTCTTCTACTCTTATAAGGTGCACCATACAGTGTGTAAATTGAAATAAAAATTATAATAATGTGACCCTTTTTTATAAGAAATTAAATGTGTATGTGCCAAGTTCAGCGATATATAATAAAAACACCTGTATGCTAGGCTCTTGTTGTGTGAAACAGTCAGCATTTGCACAGGTATTGGAATCTGTATTCCAAGAAACTGTATATATTCTCGTACGCTGACTAGCTCTTGAGCTTGGGTGCATGTGTACAAAGATCTGCTCCCACAAGGGACTGTAGAATCCATTGAAAACCACTCTTGTTGTTAGTAGATTTTGAGTAAATATGATAGAAACAGAAAAGTGATGGCAGAAAAAGACCTAGTGGTCTATTGAGTCTTCCCCTTTTTTTTTAATCTATACATGTTTTGTTTTTTTATTTGTTTGGTGGATTTTATTTTTACTTTTTGTATGATGTAGCCTGTGTGCTAGTGTCCCTGAGCTTACGATTTGCTTGTTCACCAGGATTTATGCATAATTGTTTGCACATATTCGTTTGTGAACTAACTACATTGTGTACAATGACAGCAAAAAGCTGCACCTTCTTCCATCTGTAATCAAGGTGGGTACCTGCTTATTGCCGAGCCTTACCTTGTGTATATATAATACATTTTTTTTACTGTAATAGTTTTACAGATGTTATTACGTGTTATGTGTTTTCAAGGAGACAAGTTCCTGCATAATGATCAGTAAAATACTTGCATATAGATGGGTTTAAATGCAGAAAGATGCATAGATACATAATTTTTTTTCATGATCATTTATTTTTCTTCTTTGTTTAGAGTTAATTTACGCACGTACAAATGCGTATACATGCGTTTATATGCACAAGCACATAAATCGCATGTTTTTGGACTCTATTACAGATCTGAAAGCAGCTCATGTTTACGCACTTGAGCGAATGGCTCCATTGAAAACAATGCTGCTGTGTTCGGATTCTATCATTAAAAGACATTTGTATATGCATTTTCTTTACATGTTAATGAAGCCTTAGCATCTTAACGCATCATATGTAGTTTTATACCTATATGGTATGTGCAAATAAAATCAAAGCAGTTCAGTAAACCTAAAAACAGTAAAATGTATATTTTTTGATTCAGCACAGAACCACTTAGCTGACATGCATTTGGACAAGGGACTGTAGAATCCATTGAAAACCACTCTTGTTAGTAGATTTTGAGCAAATATGATAGAAACAGAAAAGTGATGGCAGAAAAAGACCTAGTGGTCTATTGAGTCTGCCCCCTTTTTTAATTTATATATGTTTTTGTTTTTTATTTGTTTGTTTGTTTTTTTTTTAACTTTTTTTGTATGATGTAGCCTGTGTGCTAGTGTCCCTGAGCTTACAATTTGCTTGTTCGCCAGGATTTATGCATAATTGTTTGCACATGCAGTATTTGTTTGTGAATTAACTACATTGTGTACATTGACAGCAAAAAGCTGAGCCTTCTTCCATCTGTAATCAAGGTGGGTACCTGCTTATTGCCTAGCCTTACCTTATGTATATATAATTAATTTTTTTTAAGGAAAAAAATTATATACAGCAGGTGCAGGCAATCGGTTGTATTTCATCTCCTCCCATTCACCAGAAGAACAGCCAGCTCATGAGTACAGAAACCGTTGACAGGCACAATAGCACTGGGTGCTGACATCACATAGATTACCTTTTCACAAAGCCTCCTTAGCCTCATGAGAACTGAGGGTGTACAGTGTGACATATGTTCCACCAGCCATGACCTCCTCACACATATATATCCTGAATGAGAAGCCCCAAAACAAAAGGTGAAAGCAATTCAAGCAGTAGATCCATTGTGTTGGCCTAAAGCTTACTACACACGATCAGAAAATCGCACAAAAATACCGCTTTCAAAGTGATTGTGTGATAATCTGATCGTTAGTACACAGCTTTCATCCGAAATTATTTGAAGGGACAGTGGTTTGTCCAAAAATACAATACATTACATCACTTCTGAATTTTGTACAGGAATTTTTGTAATTTTAGTAACCTCTTCATTTTCGATACGGAAATTAGCATGCAAAGAAAAAACAGACGATCATTTGTCCAATATTCTCATCGTGTGTACGAGGCTTAAGATAGAAAATCATCTTCCAATACCTGTTATTTCAGCAAAATCAGGTGGGAGCTAGTTAGATTACTTGGTTCCCTGGCATAGCTGACACATGGGGGTTTATTTACTAAAGCTGGAGAGTCCAAAATCAGACTCCCTTCTGCATAGAAACCAATCAGCTTCTAACCTCAGCTTGTTCAATGAAGCTTTGGCAATGAAACCTGGAAGCTGATTGGTTTCTATGCAGAAGGGAGTCTGATTTTGGACTCTCCAGCTTTAGTAAATAAACCCCATGGAGACTTCTTTTGGGGAAAGGGTTTGGGATAGGGGGAACTATTACAGAAGTTTTTGGCCAGTAGACTTCTTCCTCAATTAAAATGCCTCCGTGGGTCTCTATTAGCCACAAACATGGATCCCCAAAGGATAGGAATGTATATTTTGTGGACATCTTTACTAAAATAGACTGCTGAGCTGATGTCTCCTCTCCCAAATTCCATCAATGTCTATATCTAGCATGGTGAGCAAATATTTTAACATCCATGGGTAGCCTAAGAGAACCTCATTATCTGCTTAATTACATTAATGTTTTATTTGCAATAAATATAAAACGATGATTAATTCTCAGTGTTCTTGCACTTTTTGCTTTTCCTTTTTTTTCCCTTCTTCTTTTTGATGTTGCAATTTTAATTATTTTGCCGTCTTTAATTAACATGTTTCACATTTGCACAGTTGATAGATTGTTTTTGTTTTAATTAATTTTCATTGAATTGAAAGGTTTTCTTTAAAGCAGTAGGCTGCCTGAATTGTTATTATTTTTACATTGTTTCACTTTGCCTTGATAGTTATGTAATGTTAATCAAATTAAACAGAATGTTCAAGGCCATTTCACATTTCACATTTTGTAGAGCTGCAGTCATTTTGTTTTACAGGAAACATAAATTGTTCTCTCCCCAGTATTGCGTGCTTTGCTGTAGCTACTGTTTGAGTGGCTCTCTGTTGGCAAGGCTCCCTATGAGTGGCCGAGCAGCACTCAGCCCGACATATTTGTTCCGTCAGCAGATGAGAATTGCCCGTACCACTGCTGCAATTTCATTTCTTAGTAATGAAAATAATTTGTTTGGGCTGGCAAATTAACTATTTAAAGTAAGACAAAACCTGGAGTTAGGGTTCATGTACGCAGGGTGTTTGGAAAACTCTTCTGAACGATAGAAACTGACTTCTGAAAAAAGTATGTTAAAAAACGTCAGTTTAGCCGCATTTATGCACGTTTGCATTTAGAAGCGTTTTTAAAAGATAACCTCAGGAGACCCTCCCAAATGCCCAGAATGCACTGAAGACAGCTGAAACATGATGCATGCTTTACACTACTAAAATTCCGCATGACTTAATAAATTCATGCGGTATTTTAGTAGCCTTTTTAAGTGGATTGGGTGTTTTTTTAAAAATGCTATGCGGTATCCTACCGCATACTCAGATGCGGTAGGATACTGCTTAGTGAATTGTGCCCTGGATATGGACCAGTCAAAAAACGCTTCTAAACGCAAATGCTTATAAACACGGTTAGCCACATTTAAAAGCATTTGGCGTTAAAAACGCTGATCAAATCTACTCCTGAACGCAAGTTTGGTGCGTTCAAAAAAAATGACTGTAAACTCAACTGCCTGTAAACGACTGTAAATAACATAGTGTACATGGGCACATAGGAAACCATTAGGGAGAGTTTAGGGGCTGCTGAAAAAAATGCAGAAAAGCTCCTGAACGTGAGTTTATCAGCTACAGTGTACATGAGCCCTTAGGCTTTAATTCAGAGAGAAGTGAATCAGAGTGAGTCCGAGCAGTGACTTTTCTCCTCTCCACACTTCCCTCCTTAGCGGTTAATTTACAGTTTCAGCGTGAGATAGCCTGCAAGCAAACCATAGTGCTCTGTGGACCCTTTGTCATATATTAAATGTTTATTTGCAATGCAAACATTTTGTCTCTCTGTCTCTCTCTCTCTCTCTCTCTATCTATATATATATATAGTATATACTGTATATATATAGAGAGAGAGAGAGAAAGAAAGCATGTTGTGCATTTTTTTTCTACATTGTACATGATTCTGTCTCTATGGGACCCTCAGTAAGGAGGCTGCAGTTGTCCTTTTTGGAAAAAGTGGGGTTTATTTACTATAGCTTGAGAGTGCAAAATCAGGCATTACTGCATAGAAACTAATCAGCTTCCAGGTTTTATTGCCAAAGCTTTATTGAACAAGCTGATGTCAGAAGCTGATTGGTTTCTATGCAGAAGTAAGCCTGATTTTGAACTCTCCAACTTTAGTAAATAAACCCCAGTGAGTCTTATTTCAAAGTAATGTAAATCATAAGCAGAAATCTTCACTGCAACTAACTGGTCTCCAATGGTGACCAATTAAATCAACTTCTAAATGCAATTCATTAAACCACAAAATAGTGCCAATTCACACTTAGTCACACCACAAACATGTAATGGTCTCAGAATCTCAGTTATTAAAGTGATACTAGATAATAAACCTAAAAATATTTTTTTAACTTAATGCATTGCTTGCATTAAGGTAAAAAAAACATTTTTAAATTCCCTGTGCTCCCCCTTCCCTGTGTGAAGAGGAAGAGAGGGGAGAAGAGATCAGCGCTGTGCACGGCTGCATCTCTTCTCCCCTCTCTTCCTCTTCACACAGCGACTTAAACAGCAGCAGTAGCCATTGGCTCTTGCTGCTGTCATTTAAGTCCAGTGAAGAGGATGTGGAGGGCGGGGCTAAGTCCCGCAATGTGCATCTATGGAGCACGGTTCCATAGACAAACAGGTCGGGAGCTAGCACACAGCGTTTGTCCCCATAGCAAATGGCTTGCTATGGGGACACACAAAGTAGAGGAGGAGCCAGGATCTCTGGCAGGGGATCCAAGCAGAGGAGGATTGGGTCCGCTCTATTTAATTCCACTGCACAGAGCACGTGAGTATAGCATGGATATTATTCTGCCTTTAGTAACACTTTAACAATACTTATGTAAAGTATGTATACATATTTGCTACTGTCATTGTTTTACTACATAAAGGTGCCCTGAGGAAGATGTATAAAGCGTTTAGAAGAATATTTATCACAGAAACATGTTTGCACATTCAAAAAAGAAAAAAAAAATAGAGACAGAATGGCAGTCTTCTTTTATTCACCAGGAATTGTTAAGAGCCATTCACAATAGAGATAACATATTGTTGGCCAGAATTTCAATGCAGACAGATTACAAGGTGGCTACAGATAATAGAGGGTTAGTGAAAGGAACAAAATGTGCACACAGCACTCTTTTCAAATGTCCGTTAGTCAAACTGGTCACTGAAACCTGCAAAGAAAGAGTTGTAAAGATTGCTTGAATCCTTCTACCGCCACATAATGTAGAACACATCTATTTAGCCCTGCAGAGTATCTCAGTCTATAAAAAACAAGCATATACTGAAAACATGAACATTTTAGGAGAGATGAGTTTCCAGGGTCCAGGGACAGTCTCCAACATATAGACCTGGGAGGAACTGTTGTCAACAAAACAGAACACAAATGATAGCGTTCTAGATACATTTTCTGTAAAGCTATTCTACGCTTTATCATTTGTTAGAAAATCATATATGATAACATAACGGCCTTTAAAAATAATAATTTGAAGGAGCACTTAGGCTACTTTGACATTGCTCCATTGCAAAAACAAGGTAAAAACGCAAATGTGTTTTTGCCACATTTTGCACATGTGAAAAAAAGGACACGTAGCTCAAAGAACGTACCAGAAACACAACCATTGATGCATTTTTCATGGGTTTTTGCAGCATTTTTTATGCTTTTTACTGCACCAAACATGCATCAAAAATGCAGTTTGCAGGACTTGGATAAATGTCGAGGACCCGCAACTGACCAGTGTTAAGAGTTCCATAGGATTTAATGGTCAATCGATTTTTTTTTCGCTTTTTTAACACAAAAAAGGAAGAAAAGCTGATCAATGTGAAAGTAGCCTTATCTTTGGAAAGCTACAAAAATATAAGACCCACAAAGAGGAGGGCAGAATATCAAAAATTCAATATAAAAGGCGAGTTAGTAAAAAATTCTTTAAAGAATTTTATAAAGGTAAAAAAAAGTATCCCCTTTCAAAAAAAAAATAGAAAATAAAAAAAATCACTGCAGGTCACTGGGGACAAAGAGAAAGCAAACTTTCCATATAAAAAGATACAGTATATATATTTTAGCTCTGTTAATCAAAAAGAACTCAGCGGTGCTAATGTACAATATGAGGATATTATTAGAACAATATTGAATGCAATACAGTTTACCAAATGTTGATGTGGTCCAGAAAAATAAAATAAATGTGAATAAAGCACCTGACAAGGCACTTGAACAAAACATGTGCTTAGGCCAGCCTTCATCATCCTTTTCAAAACAGAGTAATCCTTGAAATAACTTTGCTCAGGCAACCCCAGCTAAAAAGTACTATATCTACAACTCATGATACATTAGTTTGATGGTCTTTGAGAAGAATGCTCCTTACACTTGTGGTCATGGGGAAGATTTACCTCCTTACAGATAGCTCAAAAATTCAATGGTGTCAGTGGGAACCTGAGAGGCAGAAATTGCTCTTTACTCAGGAACCCCTGATAACCTCTGGAGGAAACCAGGGGTTCCATGGAGCCCTGTTTGAGAAACCCTGGTCTAGAGTGTGGAGACACTTCAGCCAGTGCTTGGGTTTTTCCTACTCTGGGTGGTTTACACAGTTTAGCAGCTATTATTTTCTATCTTGAAAACATGGTTTACATTAAAAAAAATCCTCAGCTATTTCTAAGGCATTTGTAGTAATATATATCAAGTTTTCACTCCAAAACTATAGGCCTGGAAGTTTAATAGCTTTTGTAGTATAGTACTCAAATGTCATAATGTCCCTTAAAGGCTAACTCCAAATTTTACACCATGTTACATGATGCCAAGCAGTCCCCCACATCCAGAATGTCCCTCTCCTTGACAACGTGCATCCGCTGTCACTTTTGAGATCAGCGTGGCTGTGCAGGGCTCATGACTGAATGAACTAGAAGTCATAAATTAAATACTGTAAAAGTGTGGTGGTCACAGCACTCAAAGTCCATTGACATTTCCTCTAGCTCTCCAACTAAAAGCCCTACCTCAGTACAGGCTGGGAGCTTGATGACTAGTCTACATTAGCCTGGCATTGCACTTACAATAAACTGATCCAATTTTCCTGAAAAAATGTGTGCATTTATTTTTTCTTCTTTTAAAGGTGGACTTGCAATGATCAGGTTTCAGGAGACAAAGTCAATCTGCAGTCCAGTTTTTTGGCTCTATGGGCTCTGTACCTGATGTAGTGATCACATAAACATACCATGTCCAATCTTGCAGTCTCAGCAATGGGGCCATGGGTGAGGAGTAGCATCATGCATATGACCCAACTTAGACCTGTACTTGCCACTGCTTCCCACCCACTACAAGTCCCAGTAGGTTACACTCTTACACATCACATGTGGATATACTGTATACAAGACAGCCCTGCTGCACAAGAATGGGCTGTGTGACACTGGGTGTCACACAGCGAGAAACGTGTTTCAGCCCATTGAATCTGTGAAGAATTTGGATTACTGCAGTGAACCGAATATGAAGTGCTGGAGGAAAGAAGAAGGGGAAGCGCAGAGATAACGATCTCTACTACTTAAGGTGATAAACAAAAAAACTGACGTTCCTCTTTAATTAGGTCAAGAGTTTTTGGACAGATTATTCTAGTGGAGCACATATTTAAAGTGGTGAAGGAGTAAAGCTTAAGGAATAAAACTTAGTGTAGTAATGTTGGAAGGCCTCAAAGATCATCTTTAAATGTGAGTTTTAAAGGCCAAAAAGCATCTTAAATAGGCACGTGGTGTTTGTAAGAATAAGGTCTACATTAAAGTATGTATGGTGTGTAGATGAGAGATACCACACATGTAACATCTACTGGAACCCTTAGGCTCCCTGTAGGTATCTGCCAATGTCAAGGATGGAAGAGTGGAGTAAACCTAGTACATTATGCTTTGGTAAAGCTGGCCATAGATGGTTTGAATCTTGGACAGTTCAGCACAAAATAGCTCTGCAGGAGGGATTCAGAGTTGATGGGGGAATTGAGCAATTTTCTCTGCTGTGACCAGTGGTTGCAGGAAAGACAATCACAGCATCTATGGTATGCTTATGTTTATCTGTCCTTGGGTGGATTTCGTAATCATGATTTGGTAAAGTAAAATTGAGTTCTCTTGCCAAAATATGTCTTATATCAATATCTTACTCTGTAATTTATGGTAGAAAAACTGAAAAATGTATTTTCAAGAGAAGCATAAGAATTTAACACGCATTTGTATTTTGTAAACAGAGATGAACCAGCCAACTTGTGATCAGTGTGGGTCTGTCCCCACTCGACAGAAGTCAAAGGGACCTGCTGTAAAAACATTTTGACTGCAGGGACTGCCGGAGCAGCTGTCAAAATACAATGTCCCAGCAGGGGGGATCCACAAATGAGGTGGATGGAGGAATCTGTTAGTTATTTTTGTTTTTTATTCAGTCCACTGGATGAATGAAAATATATCAACAATATATAACTAGCTTTAGACATTTGCACAGTACTGTAAGCAGAGATGTAGCTGATATAGTATATTTGGACTGTTCTAAAGCATTTGAAATAGAGAGATCATACCCAGAGTCATGGTTTTCGATTTACATCCCTAATAGTCTAAGGTGTTGCTATGTTCCAATTGATAGCCCTATTATTTCCTATGGCAGTCAAGAGTGCATCCGAAGTGAACAGGGGGGGGGTGGAGCCTGAACATGGCGGCAATGGAGAGTGTAGAGTGAACACTCTCCGTTAACCTCCCTCGACTATCTCCTCCTCAAGTGTCCCTGTTTGTGGACCGGCTGCCCCGGAGATATGTGGACCCACCTGCTTGGCTGAGGAAGCTTTCTGGAGACTGTGGGGAGCCGAGCCTGGACTGTGACAGTGAGCGCCTGCTTCCCCGGGGATCATCTCGCGGTAGTGACGAGAGAAGGAGAGCGGTTGCCGGGAGACAGTAGTCACGTGTGCTGCCGCGGAGGATCACTGGGACACAGAGTTGCCGGCCGGCGTTTCGGGAGGCCGAAGGCCGGAGTAAAGCAGGCTGTCGATCGGAAGGCCCCGCGGTGGTCTGGGTAAGTGCATCCCTAGCACCCCATACCAGTTTCCCTTGGATTCAGTGAATCTCCAGGCTTCTCCTAGAGGCTTTGGAAAAGGCTCCTGCTCCCTTGGGGTTATTGGCGGTGACGGAACGACGAGGAGTGCGGCTGTCAGGAGACGGCTAGGACGGCGCAGCCACACGAGAGAGACGCCGTTCCCCCGGTTTATACCCTGGGAGACAGATACAGCAAGAGTGGAGAAGCCCAGCTAGCCCAGTGAGGAGAGAAACCCGTGTTCGGGTACCCCGAGGGTGGAACACAGATATACTGCCTCAGTACTGCCACTGTTTCCGTGGGATTATATATATCATCGAACTATAATATTATACTCCTTACCTCCCTCCTCCATACCTCTATATCACCCCATATGAATATTCCACCCTGGTAACAAATTATACTATCTTTATGCAACTATAGATACATCTCTAGTCTTTATTTCCACACCATTGGGAAATCGCATATTGTTCCTAGAAGAAGAAGTTAACATCACAAAGAGTAACCCCCCAGGAGAAGATCGCCACAGAAGAGACTCGCACCCTGAAGGACATTACAACTTGGAGGGTGAGTGATAACAGTAGTTCCACTGCAGAGTGTTTTTTTTTTTTTTTTTTTTTTTTTTTCTCCCTCGCTCTGCATCTGCTGTTTAAGGAATTTGGACTTTGAATTCGGAGAGTCCTAGGGTGGGTTCAAAGACCCGATAGATTATAAGGAAAGGAGGAGGGATAAAACTTCAAAAATAATTATGAAAGGTAAAAACACCAAAGGGGTTGGGTCTAGGAACCCCCAATCTGGCACGATTAAAAAATTTACGACACAGGGAAATCTCACGCCAGATAGATCCCAGGGAATCAGTGAAAAGAGTGAATTGGAAATAAGCCTGGATAACAGCCCGAGACTTTCCCTGGGTCCGGTGTATAACAGTCAACAATCAATGGAAGACATTGAGACGAGAGAATTTGAAAGGGACCTTCAAATACCAAATAAAAAGGAAATGGCGGAGATGTTTAAAGGTCTGGAAATATCAATAAAGCAGGAGATGGGTATAATTCGGGAAGATCTGGAGCAATTGTTAACTAGGGTGGAGGAAACGGAGGAGAAAGTTCAAAAGCATGCCCAAATTATCCCAAACTTGAAAAAAGGGATAATAGACAATAGAAAGGACCTAAAAAGACTGCTTTACATGATGGAACAACAAGAAAACAGAGCAAGGATGAACAATCTAAGAGTGAGAGGTGTCCCAGAGCCGACCATGGGGGAAGATTTAAAAGAGTTAATTGGCAAAATTTTGACCTTCATAATGGGTAATCAGGACATGGCGATATGTAAATTAGATGACGTATATAGGATAGGAAGGTCTCAACGAGAAAAAGGAGTAGAGAAACCAAGAGACATAATTGTTAAATTTCATAATTACGGTGATAAAGAAGAGATATGGAAAAAGGTGAAAGGAAGAACAAGTATTGTATATGAAGGGAAAAACATCCAAATTTTTGCGGACTTAACAGCAGAGACTTTGCAGAAAAAGAGATTATTGAAACCCCTATTGGAAGTATTGAAAAAACATAATGTGAACTATAGATGGGGTCGTACAGCGGGTTTAATTGGATGGAGGGAAGGAATTACAGCGGTCCTGAGGTTCCCAGAAGATGTGGGGGATTTCTGTGATAAATTTGGCATACAGAAACTAGAGATCCCGGGTTGGGAAGGGGAGGAGGGAGAGTTATATAATCTGGAGGAAGAAAATTGGCAGCCGGTTAGAAAAAGAAATAGAGAAGCAATGGATAAAGGGACACGGGGGAGGAGGGGGGGGGGGGGAGTGCGGTCATGGGAGGAGTTGAACCCCTGAGGTAGGGATCTAAGGTGGATAAAGATCCATAGGCAGAGGAGGCCTGGAGGAGGGGGGGAGGGGGGGTGGGATGTGGGGGGGAGGAGGGCGGGAGAGATGGGGAGTGGGGGGAGAAGGATGGGTAATACTCTGCATAGGAGGGGTAAGGGTAAGAGAACGGGTAGAGGAAAGAGAGAGAAAAGAAAGAGGAGGCCAACATGGAAGAAGTTCAGTTTGTAACCTTTAATGTAAAGGGACTAAGCTGCCCCGGAAAGAGATTTAGATTATTGAAGGAGTTACAACACAGGACAGCCTCAGTGGTTTTTTTGCAGGAGACACATTTGGATTTGGAATCTAAGATTGGGCTGCGCTCAAGATATTTTCCGACATGGTATTATGCGGACTCACCAATTAGAAGAGCAAAAGGGGTAGCTATAGGGTTTGCAAAAAATATTAGGTTTGATGTGGAGAAGAGAATAACAGACCCAGAGGGTAGGTTTTTGTTCCTAAGGGGTAAGTTGCAGGATATTGATTGTACAGTGGCTAGTATATATTGCCCAAATAAGAAACCAGAGATATTCCTAAGGGAAGTATTGCAGAGGCTGATGGATTTTAAAAGAGGTCGATTGATAGTAGCGGGGGATTTTAACCTTTGTATGGATCCACGGCTGGATACTACCTCCCAAGTGAGGAAAGAGGAGTATAGGTCCCTGAGATTATTAAAGAAATCATTAAATGAGTGTCAGCTGGTGGATATATGGAGAATTAGGCATCTGAAGGATAGAGATTATACATTTTACTCACATGTTCACGAGACTTACTCCAGATTGGATTATGTATTGATAGAACATCAATTTATAGACTCCGTGGCAGAGGTTATGATTGGAGGGAGTTCTATCTCAGACCACTCTCCGGTTGCAATGAAGTTAAGATGGGGTAGTGAAGACAGAGGTGGTTTTGTGTGGCGGATGAATGAAGCACTTCTATTGGATGAGGAGGTCAACCAAAAGATTAAAACAGAAATTGAAAGATATTTTGAAGAGAATGACACTGAGGAAGTTTCGGTCGCAACACTGTGGGAAGCTCATAAAGCCTATATCAGAGGAGTACTTATTGCAATAGGGGCAAAAAAGAAAAGAGAAAGGAGAGAAAAGATCAATAGACTTCTAAATGAAATAGCTGATCTGGAACAGGCCCACAAAAGGAACATCTTGAAAGAACTAAGGCAGAAGATAACAAAAAAGAAAGATGAATTAGAGAGGATAATGGAGGAAGAAAAAAGAAGAGTCTTTAATAAATTAACAAGCGAAAGGTATAGATGGGGAGATAGACCGGGAAAACACCTAATGAGGGCATTGAGAGAAAAGAAAAATAGGAATTATATAGAAAAAATAAGAAACTCTAAGGGTGAAATGGTCCACTCAACTAAAAGAATCGCTAGAGTATTTGAAGATTATTATAGTGAATTATACAACATAATACCCCAGGACATCCCCAATAACATTGATACAGTAAATAAAGAAAAAAGAAGTATATTTCTAAAAAATGCAGGTTTATCGAAATTAAGTAAAATTCAACTGAATTCTTTGGATTCAGAAATCACGTCAGAAGAAATAGAAATAGCATTGAAGGATACAGTGGTGGGGAAAAGTCCGGGCCCAGACGGGTTTACTGTAAAATATTATAAAAAAATGTAAAGAGTTATTAATACCTAGATTGAAGACATATATGAACGCCCTTGGAGATAAGTTGGAAATTAGGGGAGAGTCCTTACAGGCCAACATAGTTTTAATTCACAAGGAAGATAAAGACCCTTCTCAGTGTGCAAGCTATAGACCCATTGCGCTGCTGAATGTAGACACAAAACTGTTTGCGAAAGTTCTGGCAAACAGGCTTAAGGTCTTGTTGCCAGAATGGATACATGGGGATCAGGTGGGATTTGTCCCGGGAAGGGAGGGTAGAGACAACGGATTAAGATCATTATTGCTTATACAAGAGGGGAAAAAAGAGAAGACCCCAGTAATATTATTGTCAATTGATGCAGAGAAAGCATTTGATAGAGTGAATTGGAATTTTATGATGGACACCTTGGTGGAGTTGGGGTTGGGGGATAGAATTAGGAAGTGGATTGGTAATCTATATAAAGGCCCCACAGCCACTGTCTTGGTAAATGGAGGAAGATCGGAGCTCTTTAGGATGTCAAATGGAACTAGACAGGGATGCCCCCTATCCCCACTATTGTTTGTTTTGTCCCTGGAGCCATTGTTGTCAATGATAAGAAAGAACATCAATATAAAAGGAATAAAGATAGGAGATAGAGAACATAAGGTAGCGGCCTATGCGGACGACTTATTGTTCTTCGTTGGAAACCCTCGTATTTCTCTACCAAACTTAATGAAAACACTGAAAGAGTATGGGGAAATATCAAACTTAAAAATTAATCCAACAAAATCAGAAATTTTAAATATAAATCTTAAAAATAGTGAAAAAGAAAAAATACAAGAAGAATTCCCCTTTGTGTGGAGAGAGAAAGAACTAAAGTATCTAGGGGTAAAATTGTCTGCCTCAACTAATAATATGTATAAGATTAATTACATTTCACTTTTAAATGAGATAAAAGAGGAATTGAAGAGGTTGGGATCTGGAAATCCGTCTTGGATGGGCCGTATAAATCTGATAAAAATGATAATTTTGCCCAAAGTCCTATACAAGTTTCAAATGATCCCAATTAAACTTCCAGAGGTTTTTTTTAGGACACTAAGGAAAATGCTCTTGGGATATATATGGAGAAAAAAAAAACCGAGGATATGCTATGAAACGCTGACTAGAATTAAAGAGAGAGGAGGCTTAGGGCTCCCAGATTTTAAGAGATATTATAATGCGACCTTGATCGCGAGAATCTTTGACTGGACTCATAACCCAGGGAAAAGTTGGGTCAAAATTGAAAATATACTGAGCGGGTCCAATCTGAACAGAATTATATGGTTACCTACACCTCACCGTGGACTAGATGTTAACACAAGTACATACACTTCTATTGTTTTAAAAGTTTGGCAGATGTTACACAGACAAAGGGGCTGGGTTTTTAATTCACAGTTAATGCCACTTAAAAATACAGATTACTTTGCACCGGGGAAGGAAGAAATCATGGGGAATTGGATTATTAAACAGGATGCGCAACTGAGAGATATAATGGTGGGCGAGGAATTAGGATCTTATAGAGAGATGGTGAAATTAAAGGGAGAGGTTTTTAGTAGAATGGACGAGGTTCGATACCATCAATTAAAACACTTTTTTGAGAGTCTCCCAAAACCGGTGAGAACAAAAAAGGATTGGAATCTATTTGAAAATCTATTAGACACACGGGGAGATGGGAGACATGGGGTTGCTAAAATATATAGAATCTTAACGGCACTAGACACTGACACAAAATTAATTTATATAGAGAAATGGGGAAAAGATATGGGGAGGGAGATCAGTGAGGAGCAACAGAGGAAAATGCTTAGATTAATTCACGAAAATATTAGTATGAGAGAAGTGGAATTAAATTATAAGTGTTTAGTTAGATGGCACATTGCACCGAGTGTGGAGCACAAGATGAGTAGGGAGAACTCTCCACTATGTTGGAGAGGTTGTGGTGAAGTAGGTACACTATTTCACATTTGGTGGGAATGTTCAAAGATACAGGTGTTCTGGGGGAAAATTGTCCATTTAATGAGGAAAATTACTAAGATTGATGTTGGATTGGACCCAGAGTTATGTCTCCTTCATATATCTGAGCTCACAGTAAGATCATATAAGGACTCAGGGATTTGGCACTTTCTGAGTGCAGCTAAAAGCTTGATTCCTAAGTTCTGGAAAAAAAGGGAGGTCCCGACGGAAGAAGATTGGTTGATCAGAACGAATCAGTTATGTGAGATGGAAAGACTTTATTATACACACATAGAGGGGATGGAGATATATCATAAAAAGTGGGGAAAATGGGAAGTATTTAGACAAGAACTCTTGATGAACAATGATTTTTAGAAATAAGTTTTAGGAAAAAAAAAAAAAAAAAAAAAAAAGGGGATAGTGCTATATGTTTATCTATTCTTTCTCTCTCTTTTGGATTTGAAAAGAAACGGCAGAGCGGGATGGAGGGGGGAGGGGGGATACTGGGATAGGCGTGGGCGGGGAGGGGCTTTGGGGGGGATTCGGGTTGTGGGAATTAAATAAATCATGAGGAATATAATGATTATTTTATGAAGAAATGTTTGTTAATTATATCTGATTGAAACCTAATAAATATTTATAAATTAAAAAAAAGAGTGCATCCAAAAAGCACAATGGAGGAAACCCTGGAGTGCATCGGCTTCTAGCAGACTTAAACTACCAGCAGCAGGTAAGCACTTATCTAGGTCTGCCAATAGAGGCTTTGTTTAAACCCACACTGTAAAGTGTCAGTAAACACAAAAAGTAAAACCTTCCTTGTCATTGGTGGCAAGAGTATGCGGGCTCATAAAGCCTCTGAAGCATTGTCACCACCGTATGCATGCTTTACTTCTTCCACTCAGCAAGCTGTGTCTACTCATGGCTTATTCAGTAATCCTCCTATGTCAGCACAGCCCAGGTCAGGGGTTGGTCTAGGCTTCCTTACTGAGTAGTGAAATCCCACATATAGGGTATTACCTGCATCTCCTCTTGATGCACTACATTTCCAAAAGTGGGGGTCTTATCTGAAGCACAAGTACACATCAAAATGTATAATATATATATATATATATATATATTTATATATACATACACACACTATATTGCCAAAAGTATTGGGACACCCCTAAAAATCATTGGATTTAGATGTTCTAATCACTTCCATGGCCACAGGTGTATAACATCAAGCACCTAAACATGAAGACTGCTTCTACAAACATTTGTGAAAGAATGAATCGCTTCCAGGATCTCAGGGAATTCAAGAGTCGTACCATGATAGGTTTCCACCTGTGCAATAAGCCCACCCGTGAAATTTCCTTGCTGCTAAATATTCCATGGTATTACATCAAAGTGGAAGCAACTGGGAACAGTAACTCAGCTACGAAGTGATAGACCACGTGAAATGACAGAGTGGGTTCAGCACATGCTGAATTGCACAGTGTGCAGACGTCGCCAACTGTTATCAGAGTCAATAGACCTCCAAACTTGGTGTGACCTTCAGATTAGCACAACAACAGTGTGTAGAGAGCTTCCAGGAATGAGTTTCCATAGTCAAGCAGCTGCATCCAAGCCTTACATCACCAAGTGCAATGCAAGGTATCAGATGCATTGGTGTAAAGCACGCCGCCACTGGACTCTAGAGCAGTGGAGACTTGGTCTCTGGAGTGACCAATTATGCTTCTCTGTCTGGCAATCTGATGGATGTGTCTGGGTTTGGCGGTTGCCAGGAAAACAATGCTTGCATGACTGCATTGTGCCAAGTATAAAGTCTGGTGGAGGGGGGATTATGGTGTGGGGTTATTTTTCAGGGGTTCGTAGTTTTAGTGAAAGGAACTCTTAAGGCATCAGCATGCCAAGACATTTTGGACAATTTCATGCTCCCAACTTTGTGGGAACAGTTTGGGGATGGCCCCTTCCTGTTCCAACATGACTGTGCACCAATACACAAATCAAGATCCATAAAGACATGGATGAGCAACTTTGGGGTGGAGAAACTTGACTGGCCTGCACAGAGTTCTGACCTCAACTCGACAGAACACCTTTGGGATGAATAAGAGTGGACACTCCTAAACCTTGTGGACAGCTGCAAAGGGTGGGCCACCTCAATATTGAACCCTACGGACTAAGACTGGGATGCCAATAAAGTTCATGTACATGTAAAGGAAGGCGTCCCAATACTTTTGGCAATATAATGTATATGTTCATGTGAAGAAATTATTTGCATTATCTTTGTTCCAAGAAACATGCTGAATGAACATAACATCTACATTAGCAGTATTTATATCATATCTCTGCTTTATGTTTTACTGGACACTCAATGAATTCTTAGAAACTAGTTTAATAAGAGAAGCAGCACCTTCTAAGTGTAACATAAAAGCACTAACTTTATTCAGCAGCAAAAATGGCAACTCACAAAAGTCAGAAATGACTCATCTAGGTAACACTGCTGCAGTATGTTGGTCTGGTCCTGCTGGTCCCACTGTGGTGAATCCAAGTTCAGCCCTTGGCTGTGCTGGTGGCTTCCAGCATTTCCTGGTTGGTCCTGATCCCCTAGGGAGGCAGAAGTGATGTCAATACCAGATGCGGAAGTAGTGAGGTCAGCGGGGCTAGACCGACACACTGCAGAGGTGTTACCTAGAAAAGCGCTTTTGTTACTGTATAATAAAACCTTTTGTGATATACATATACAATTTCCCAGAACAACTCCCACTGATATAAATATCAGAATGTGTTTAAATAAATCCACACATAATTTCAAATAAATAGAATATAAAATATATATAAAAAAATATATTAATCAACCCAAAGTGTCCAAGTTCCAAAAATATTTCAAAAATTATTTTCTTATAAGTCCAGTGAACGATCCTAAATACTCCGTGATGACCTCAAAGAAAAAGAAAAAGAAAAATTCATAGTGTATTACCCTTAAAATATAAGCTTATATACTTCACTCTGTGCACAACACAAAATCCACATCAAAATTGTGCAAAATGAATTAATTATATATCAATCCACATAAACCAAAATAACAAAATAAAATCAAAAATCAAAATTAAATAAAAACCAAAAATGTGAAAAACCGTGATCACTCCAACCACAAGTGAATAGTGATACTAGGTACTAGTACCCTTTAAACTCCAGCCACAGATGATACCAAATACTATTACCCTCTTCCAATATTTTCAGGCATAAGCTGACATAGAAAGCCCGTATCTCTCAATCCTTCATTCTCAAGGGTATTTCCTCATAGGAGTAAAGAAAGGCTCTTTTAAGCAGGATCCATAAAAAGGAACAGATTTTAATAGAAACTTACATATAAAACAGGGATATCCAGCTTCCAGCATTGATCTCTCAAGTCCTAGGTTGAAAACCTCATGTTTCCAACCAACTTTTGTTACTGACTTTTGTGAGTTACCATTTTTGTTACTTAATAAAGTCAGTGCTTTTATGCTACACTTAGAAGGCACTGCTTCTCCTCATATTTATCCACATGCAGAGTTCCTTCTAACTCTTCCACCAGCTGCAGCTCAAGCATCTGGGCACATTTGGACTTTTATAGGACTTCATCTATGTACTGAAAGCCTATAAACATACTTGGACTGTTTTCTGTCAGTGCGCCAGATAACCCCTTATTCCTGTTTAAAAACTGGTATAGTCTTTGTAATATGTAGAACTTCATTTTATTGTAAGTTTTCAGTTTATCACAATTAAAATAATAGAAGTAATGTCAAAAGTTATCTTTTTCAAAGATTAATAGATTGAAAGAAGAACAAAGCTAAAGCTATTGCTATCTTTCAATCAATCAGGCCTTATTCCTCTTATAGTGAATACAGCACAAAGAAAAATATCACTGATACAGTATGTATAATCCTGGTTGTATTATGCAGTGGACAATGCTAGTGCCATCATGTTTGAAATCCATGCAGACCCATCCAGTCAAGTAGCACTTGTGTCAGGAAAATCACATCTTGAAAGCTTGTGTCTCCTGCATCAATCACCTCTTCATTAAAGCAGGCTACCACTTCAGCATTTAATTTACAAAAAAGTGTTTGAAAAGACCAAAGTGGAGAAGGCACAAAAGAAAAAGAACTTCTTCAGGTTTACAGCATTTATTTAATGGGCTCATGTATACCAGCAAACACCACTTAAGTAAAACCAAATAAAGAAAAAAAGAAATTCATTTGTTCAAGCGTTGCATTCTTTGACTCATTTTCATCAGTTTATTAAAGTAATCAACACAAAAACAAAGGCAAGATCATGATAGAAGTTGTCAAACTTAAACTTCTTTTTAATGAATTTAACCCTCATCCTACACTCCGGCCAGCTCCTCTCACCAGGATTTTCATAAATGCACTCCAAAAGTAAAGAGTAAACTAACCCATGGCATTCATTGTTAATCAGTATCAATTGACTAAGATGCAGACAATACTTTAACTGCTATCAGTGTGTCATTGCATTATTTTCTCTTCACAATGGTGAGTTCTAAAGTATAAATATTGGTAGGATGTGCAATTGTTATTTTGCTTAAAAGTGGTTGTAAATCTCAGACATGAAATTGGAACAAAACACATTTTTTCTGTAGTGTTTACTTGCCTCTCTCCAAAGCACCAAGGGGTTTATTTACTAAAGCTGGAGAGTCCAAAATCAGACTCCCTTCTGCATAGAAACCAATCAGCTTCTAACCTCAGCTTGTTCAATGAAGCTTTGGCAATGAAACCTGGAAGCTTCTATGCAGAAGTGAGTCTGATTTTGGACTCTCCAGCTTTAGTAAATAAACCCCCAAGTGTCATATCTCTCTGCTGTCTAGTTCCTCTGCTATCTGCATGAGTCACTTCTGACACGTTTTCCTGACACCAAGAGAAAAAAAGGTGACAGTGGAGGGAGTTTGCGCTGATTGACAGCTGCGGCTCTGTTCCTGTGTGAGGGGGGGGGGGGACCATTTCCTCCAATCAGCTCTCAGATCTCTTGTTCAGTGTGTAACTGCAGCTTCCTGCCCCCTGCTTTGCAATTCAATGAAAAATGTTTTTCATCTCTGAGATTTACAAGGATGTACAGGACAAATGGTTGCAAATAAACAGGTACAACTTATATAGCAGGAGTAGTTTAATCTCAGTGCATCACCTGAGGCCAGTCACTTCACTGGGTATATGTAAGGATTTACAACCACTTTAAATAAAACCGCAATTTAACCACTGAAAGCCTTTATTCGTGAAAGATGTTATCTCACTAATTTTTCACCACTTCAAATGGACCTTATTCTTGTCATCCTAGGCACTGCAGAGTTATCAGCTATCTGTATTTTAAAGTAAATGCCCGGTCAAAATCATAAATCTCATTATATGAATGTTAAACATTTCCACATTTAGTTACAATCTCCTTCTTCATAACCAATGACCAGTAAAATAGACTACAGGACGCTTCCAGCGAAAGAGTTTCAACACTGTCATGTGACTGTGGAATTATCCACACCATTGCCACCCTTTCCTTTTTGCTGTAGGCACTGGATTACAGTTGTGTCTCTTGACACTGTTGTGTATCTTCTTCTAGTGTTGTCACTGCTGAAACTAGACAGGTTCCACTTGCACAGTTTCCATATCACAACCAGTTCCATTGTTCTTCATTTCTGAGTAATGGCAGCATTGGAAAGTGCAGAAATGGGTGCCATCAACTAAAATTTCTGGCACTTGCAAGTGACATCCCCAACACCACTTATGCTCGCTCACACCCACTGCAAAGGACAGTATGAAACTGAAAGGTTGCAGTCACATGACCATTGAGAAAGCTTGCAAAAAAGTAATTTTGAACAATTAGCAAAAAAAAGTGAGAGCACAATAACTTTATGCTTTCCTTCCACTAAAATTTACAGTAAGATTTTTTTTTGCTGTACAACTGTTTTACAGAGTGATAACATAATAATTTTGTGTGTTCTATGAATTCAGCTGATCCATATAACAAAGCTGGTGCTAAAAGAAATGTGATCTTTAAAAAAGGCAAACAATGTACTCTAATGAAAATACAATAAGTGTTATATGTTGGTGAATTGATCACCCTGATTCAGGTATGGCAATTGCTCAATAGCACACCCATACACAGATTATATATCTGCACAAAATATAGTCTAACCATGTATAGATGGAAACTACTGGAGCAGATATTCCCAGAGTATTAGGATCCAAGCATTATTATTTTGTGTTCAAAGTACATACATAAGCCACTGCTACATCACAAATCGTATGCACAGTTTATATACCATCTAATCTGAGTTAATGGGGCAAAATGGATCCTCCATATTCTTAAAAGAACAATCAGAGCCTTTATGTATGCTTTAACAAGACACTAAAACAAACCTAATTCATAGAAAACAACACATGCACAAAAGACTACTAGCACAAATCGTATTTGACATTTGTGAACAGTGAGTCCCAAGGCTTGTGGGAATTAAATGAGCCTAGTAAAATGTGAATTTGTTTGTAGTCATGAACACATGATGTTCTACCATTGTGACACTGAAAGATTAACTGGCTAAAGTTTTTTTTTTTTTTTGGCCTACTTTTACACAGTTTAAGGTGTTCTGCTGTGTTTTTTATATCCCTTGCTACTCACTCATATCAAAGGATGTACTTTGACATAAACCCCACCAAGGCTACAGCAAGTAGTTTTGTTTTTTCTCTTCTAACGCACTGTACCCACAATGCACCAAAATTCAGTTTTGAATATACCCTAATAATTTAGACATCACCAATGAAAACAATACATATACTGTGTGTATATTGTACTGAATGCCAAGGATGAGTGCTAGAAGGGTGTGGCACAAATATTTGGGTTGTGGTCCCTTCAAGGGAAATGTTTTGGGTACTCAGGGGTCTCATCCTTGATGGGTGAGGAATTCTGGGCTAGTCAAGTAAAGGAGAGGACTGACTTGCAGTCCTCTTGGCATTGCTAGTGGCTTATTTGGGACCCAGAATTCTTGAGGTCTGGAGTGACATTGGGGTGGGAAAAGGACCTTCACTCCTGACTATGGGAACTCTGGTCCGTACAGGGTTAAGCAGCCTCCAAGAAGCAGCACATAAGGCAGCAAGCTCCTAGTGCTAGGGGGTGGACTAGGAGTTGAGAGGAGACCTGGCTGCATGCTGACAAACATCTGAAGCTGGAGGCACTGGGGTAAAGTCCTTATATGAACTTTACTTGTCTGATATTTTTGTTTGCATTGAAGATAAGCAGATTTTTGCGTTGTGTTTTCCTAAATTTTGTTATGCTGCTGGCAGCTATAATCTGTTTACCTTAAAAAAAAATTCAATAAAGACTTATGTTTCAAAGAAAACTGCTGTTGCACATGATCCCCGGGGTGATATACCCCTGAGCTTTAATATATATATATATATATATATATATATATATATATATATATAATCCCCTCCATGGCCACAGGTGTATCAAATCAAGCACCTAGGCAGGCAGACTGCTTTTACAAACATTTGTGAAAGATTGGGTCGCTATCAGGGGCTCAGTGAATTCAAGCGTGGTACCGTGATAGGTTGTCCATCTGTGAAATTTCCTTGCTACTAAATATTCCACGGTCAACTGTTAGTGGTATTATAACAAAGTGGAAGCAACTGGGAACAACGGCAACTCAGCCATGAAGTGGTAGGTCACACAAAATGACAGAGTGGGGTAAGAGCATGCCGAAACGCACAGTGCACAGAAGTCGCCAACTGTCTGCAGAGTCAATAGTCAAACTTCATGTGGCCTTCAGATTAGCACAACAGTGCACACAGAGCTTCATGGAATGGGTTTCCATGGCCGAGCAGCTACATCCAAGCCTTACATCACCACATGCAATGCAAAGCATTGGATGCAGTGGTGTAAAGCACGCCGCAACTGGACTCAGTGTTCTCTGGAGTGACCAATCTTGCTTCTTTGTTGTCTGGCAATCTGATGGATGTGTCTGGGTTTGGCGGTTGCCCGGAAAACAGTACTTGCCTGACTGCATTGTGTCAAGTGTAAAGTTTGGTGGAGGGGAAATTATGATGTGGGGTTGTTTTTCAGGGGTTGGGCTTGGCCCCTTAGTTCCAATGAAGGGAACTCTTAAGGCGTCAGCATACCAAGACATTTTGGACAATTTCATGCTCCAAACTTTGTGGGAACAGTTTGGGGATGGCCCCTTCCTGTTCCAGAATGACTGCGCACCAATGCACAAAGCAAGGTCCATAAGACCATGGATGAGCGAGTTTGGGGTGGAGGAACTTGACTGACCTGCACAGAGTCCTGATCCCAACCCAAGAGAACACACCTTTGGGATGAATTAGAGTAGAGACCACGACCCAGGCCTTCTTGTCCAACATCAGAGCCTGATCTCACAAATGCGCTTCTGGAAGAATGATCAAACATTCCCATAGACACACTCCTAAACCTTGTGGACAGCCTTCCCTGAAGAGTTGAAGCTGTTATAGCTGCAAAGGTTGGGCCAACTCAATATTGAACCCTACGGACTAAGACTGGGATGCCATTAAAGTTCATGTACGTGTAAAGGCAGACGACCCAATACGTTTGGCAATACAGAGTGAGTGAGTGTGTATATACATATAGATATATATATACACACACACAATACATCTATAGTGTGTCTACTATTATTAGAACTCAAATGTAAGGAGTACTGAGGTGTGTATGACACCCATAATGGCCAACAGACAATGCATACCAGTGCATATTACCTTGTATTGTAAGGTAATTCTTTGGATTTGCCATTTTTACAAATTTCTTTGTGTCCAACTGACAGCTGTTGTGAAGAACTGATTTTATCAATACAAAGATGCTCCTGAATTCTAATATCAAGTGTCTTTATCTGGTGCACCTCACCTAGGAGACTTAGACTGACCATAAAAAGTTTTTTTTTCCCTCAGATTCCTCCATCCACACAAACAAGGTGGATGGAGGAATTCCCTTACCAGGACATTGCGGGGGATATTAAGGCCAGGTTCACATATGTGCAGCCCTGTGGGCCACAATTTGTGCGGGCACGAAAGCCCATTCATTTGAATGGACTCCCGTGCCCTGGGACACGCAGGAAAGAAGTTCCTGCACTTCTTCGGAAATCGCACCCCGCACGGGGTTCCCAGTACAGTTGCAATTTGCAGTACGTGCTATTGAAATTAATGGCACCCACCCATGGGTCCCGCATTCCTCTGTGTGGGTGGTGTGGCTGCAGGTATTTCTGCTGGTCCTCCAGTGGCACCACCTGCACAGATGTGAACCAAGCTTGTTCACTCTGGTGCACCTGTGCATGGTAGCCAATCAGCTTCTAACCTAAACTTGTTCAATTAAGCTTTAGCAATAAAACCTGGAAGCTGATTGGTTTCCATGTAGAAGTGCACGAGATTCTGAGTGAACCAGCTTTTGAAATTTTGACACATTCTGATGAGATCTGCCAATGTCACAATACACTAATTAGTGGCTGCAGTCGCTGATGGACAAATACTTTCCAGCATGTCCCTTTGACAGAAGTTGATCAAACAGTTGACTTCTGTTGAGCAGGGACAGCCACATTGTCAGGGATCGCGGCTCCGTGGTCCACGATCGCGGCTCTGTCCACCGCGCATGCGCATTGGCGGCAGATCGCGCCGAGACACAGGCACTAGGTCCCGGCGAGCCGCAGCTGACAGGACGCCGCGCATGCGCACTAGGTGCCGCGGGCGCGCCTCAGGCGTCCAATGACAGCCGGGGGCGCGTCCTAGCCGGCCAATGACAGTGCAGGGCGCACTATTTAAAGATGCCCTGCACTGTCACAGATTGCCGCAAGGTCTTCCTGTGATCCTGAGTTCCTGCACCTGTCTAGTGACCCCGATTGACCCTGACTACGCTGCCTGCCCCTGTGATTGACCCGGATTGCCCTGACTATTCTGCCTGCTCCTGTGATTGACCCGGATTGTCCTGACTACTCTGCCTGCTCCTGTGATTGACCCGGATTGCCCTGACTATTCTGCCTGCTCCTGTGATTGACCCGGATTGTCCTGACTACTCTGCCTGCTCCTGCGTTTGACCCGGATTGCCCTGACCATTCTACGGATTGACTTCCCTGCTGACCCTGCGAGTGACCCGACTACTCTTCGCCTACCGATTCTGTACCCCGCTTACCCTCACGGGCCCACGATCCGTTACTACCCTGCTGGGGCCGCCATCCTCTTCATATCTGGCTCTCCCGGTACCTGTCCCCAAGGTCTCCTCAGCCACTGGTGGGCCTGCTCGGAGGTCGTGACCTGGCCCGGGACTGTTTCAAGTCCATCCCCACCATCAGGGGCTCTGGTGAAAGCACAGCCCGGGCTTAGACCCCACGCTCTGAGTAGGTCTGTCAGTTGGCAGCCTGAGGCACCACCTGGCGGATCATAACACACATACTGATTAAAATTCATCTAGTCCTAGCAAGAACCAGGCACATTTCAATCAGTGTGTGGCCAACTCCACAAGATATTATTTTCCACAGGTATGGCACATACATTCAAGCTGGACCAATGTAACTATGTAAAATTTGCCACACCTGGAATTCATCTTTAACTGAATTCTTGAAAAACAACCACAGCCTGATTCCCGATATTGTTTTCCCGCAAACTATTATTATGCATTTTATGAGTGTTTGATATTTTATGCATGTATGGAGTATTATTGTTATGTCTGCTGTTTACCATTTTGTAAAGCAACTATTAATTGTCAGGAGAAATGTTTGGACTGCTATTGTATTGTTTCTATACAATGACTATTGCTTTTCTGCGTGGACCACTTTTGAATGTATCAGTTATTGTTATTACTGCACAGGCTGCTGCAGATCTGCTTTTTACTGTATGTGGTGGCATTCAATCTTTGAATGAATACACACGCAGCTGCTCTGCAATATATTGGCAGAGGCTTAATAACTGCATAGAAGATCTCGGTATTTGTAGCAGAGGATCATTTAGCTGTATAAATGGAGTGACGCTTCTGATGATGCCCTTTTGGGCAAAACATGTATTGCAGAGCAACTGACGTAATTTCGTTGCATGAATTTTGTAGTTACCATTATATTTTTTTCTTCAATGAGATCAACTCTAGACTGTCGCCACTGGTGTTTTACAATTGAATTTGCTTGTTTTAGGAGTGGATATCCTCACAGTAGTGACTTAAAGTGCATATCGACCTCTGTAATGCAGTGTGAGGTCTAATTTTCCTAGCAGCCTTCATTTCACTTTTGATGGAGGGCATAAGATTATCCTCTGCATCTAGGATTCTTTAAATGGAAGCACTGCCAGCGTGTTTAAAAAAATTTCTATAGTTTTGGATGTGTATATTCATCTAATATTTCAAGCAGCTGTGGTTGTTTTTCCAAGAAATCAGATAAGGGTGGAGCTTGACATTTTGTTGGAAAGAAAAAAATACCCTCGTGATATTTGTACATTGCAAGGATTTTAAAAACGAACTCTGGTCGAAATCAATTTTTTTCCTTTCCCTCCCACCGCCTTCTAACCCATCCTGCCAGCAGTTCTTCATACCTGTTTGGGACAATTATACTCACCCAATTCCCCCCATTCTGGTCCTTTGCTGATTCCTCTTTGGCCTCTGGGGACCACTAGTCCAGTATTGCATATTAACCCTCAGCAGCCTGTTCTGTCAGTCTGATGTCAGTCTTCTTCTGGCCAGCCATTGGGAATTGTCCAGATCATGTAGGCAGTGATATATACAAAGAAAGAAGGACCCATCTAAGATGAAAACTGAGAGAAGGACCCAGCCCTGGATGATCACATGTCCACAGCTTAAAGTGGTTGTAAACATGAAATATGAACAAAGCAAATCCACCTATAGTGTGTACTTGTCTCCATCCAGACCACTAAGTGGCATTTCTGTCTTCTGCTTCATTTCTCTGCTATCTGCATGAGTCACTTCTTACAAGTATTCTTGACACCAAGAGAAAAAAAGGTGACAGGGGAGGGAGCTCCAGCACACAGCCTGTGACCGACAGCCTCAGCTTGGTCCCAGAGTTAAGGGGGTGTGTCTCTTCTGTTCAGTTAGTAAATCGGAGTTGCACGAGGAGACTGATGGCATGAGCAGAGGAATAGAGAAATCGATTTGGTTGTTGTCAACATATAAATTGTGTTGGAAGCCGTGGAAGGCTATCAGCTGACTCAGTGATAAATAGAAAATGTAAGGGATCCAAGAACAGAATCTTGGGGGACCCCTACAGTAAGAAAAAGGGGAATATAGAGTTGTACGCAGGGGCAGACTAACAACTCATGGGGCCCCTGGGCAATAGGGGATCATGGTGCCCCCGTGTCCTTGCCCAAACTCAAAAAAGCCTATGAAAAAGGTACCAGGGGCACCTCATGGGGGCCCCCTACTGACCCCAGGGGATCATGGGGCCCCTGTATCCTTGCCCAAACTCAAAAAAGCCTATGAAAAAGGTACCAGGGGCAGCTCATGGGGCCCCCTACTGACCCTGGGCCCTCGGGCAGTGCCCGAGTTTCCAAATGGTCAGTCCGCCCCTGGTTGGACGTGACATCAAAGGTGCAGTGAGTTAGGTAAGAGGAGAGCATAGTCTCAGAAGCCAAGGAATTTAATTTTTCTCAGAAGCAGTCTGTATCAAAGACAGCAGAAAGGTCCAAGAGTAAATGTACAACATTGTGACCATTGGTTTTAGCAGATAGTAAGTCATTAAAGTATTAGGAGGGCTGTTTCTGTGGAGTGTTGCAGGTGAAATCCAGACTGAAATAGGTCAGGAAGGTTACCAGTGACGTGGTAGCTCAGGTGGTTGTAGACTAGGTGTTTTAGGAAACACCAAAAATAAATGAAAAAAGGAATTTTGTAGGTGCCAAAAAGTAAAACATTTATAAAAGCATTCAAATTTGAATTATTACAAAATTACACATATTAAAAACCAACAACAGATTTGTGGTTGTACAATTAAAACCTACAAGGAAATCCATGTGGCCCAAAAACACCAGTGCAACAATTCTAACTCAACGTTTTGCCAATTCTTGGGCTTGTTCAAGAGGTTTACAGATTATTGTATACAACTGCCACAACTAACTAGGTTAGAACAAACGACTAACCATCCAAGCACCCAAATGACTGCTCTCGAGGCGATTAGGCAAACCATAAGAGGAACTGCATCCCAGCATTCCTAAAAGGCTTCCAAATATTTCGCAAATGAAGTAATGAAGCAAATTATTTCAGAAATAATAGGGAAAATTCTCCCACAGCTATATATTGAATGGAACCCATGAGAGGGCAGAAAGATGGTTAGAGCCTGATGGCCATATAAAGCCCCATATGTGCAAGGTAGATGCAAGCAACAATTCAGGCAGGTCATTGGAGACTAGGACCTCAGGTGTTCTAAGAGTTTGAAAGGTTAATGGCAGCAAGGAGATGGGTCTTGTTCTAACTGGTAGGGTGCAGTGATGGTTTAAAAATGGTGGTGACAAATGCATGTTATAGAGTGAAGAAGGTGCCAGTGGATAGGTGGACACAGCGAACAATCTATCCACCTGCCCAGCAAAGGATCTATCCACTGATCCCTGCTGGCACAGCCTGCTCTCCTCTATGGGCGGTTGCATATAAATGGAACCCCTGTTCATCTACACCTGACTGCCATCCAATCTGCTCGATGACAAGGGAAAGAATCCCCATCCGTCTGTTTTTGGTTGATCTGATCAAATGTAGGCGGGTGTAAACAGACATGTCTGATACACCTGCCACTCCATAGAGGACAATGAAGGGTCCAATCGGGTCTGCCTGAAAAACGGAGAGGAGGATCTATTGGTCAGCTCATGTGAAAGGGGCTTTAGAGAGCAAGATGACCCTAGTAGTTGTGAGGGAGAGGAGGCCAGGGAGCAGGTGGGTGTTAGAGGAGGTTGCTAATCATATTTTCTATGGTAACAGGGTTTAAAGAGGGAATTATCGAATGTGGTGGCAGACAAACGCTTTGGCAGCAAGTGAGTTAGCAGAAGATAATGTAAAGTTTAAAGGTAGAAAAAGGGTTAATGAATTTCCAGTTAAGTCTGCAGTAATAACAAAAACTAAGCAGTTTTTCAGCCCTGCACAGTTCTCTCTGAGTTAAGGAGCACCTTTCCCTAGGTTATGGAGATGAGGAGGTGTTGTAGGACAAATCAGGAGAACAAGCCTAGCATGACACCTCTGCTCCTCCAGAGATACTCTACAATGAGTGACCCTTGCCACCTCATGTAATGCTCCGTTTAGATCTGTGTGAACTGTGCTCTGCAGGCAGAGCAACCTCTTCATTTCAATGAGCTGCCCAACCTGCAGAAATGCAGGGAAATAAGTCCCGGACCATTTTTTTTCCTTTTAACTTTATTTCAAGGAACTGCATGGATCTGCAGCACCATGAAGTTTCATGCATGCGAAAACATGTATTATTTGCTGGTACAAGAGAATGCCATTAAAAGTGCCACTCCTGCGTGGCATTGAGCATGTGTTCCAGACACAATCGTGTAACCCTAGCCTAAGTACTTATTCACACTATATACTGGGACTAACATTTTTGTGCACTTGATCATCATCAGTCACCGCAAGGGAACATAGACAATTGTTTCCTGGGCCATGTTCACAAAATAATGCTGCCTTGGGAAGTATTGCAGCGTTGTGTTTAAATGATAATATGCTGCACCTTTTTGCAATGCAGCAGAACTCACCTGAAGTCACTACCCCATTTCTGTGGAGCTGTGGTACATAGAGATAAATGACATGTTGCCTTTACATTTCCATAAAGGTAAAATAAAATGTGAAAAGTGCCTCGTGCTAAAACACCACAAAGCACCGCCCCCATAACAGAAAGCAGCGCACATGCTACAACTATACATTTGAGCACGCAGTAAGTTTGACTTGGCCCTAAGAGCTGGTAAGTTGCAACACGTTACAATTGTGTTCTTGGGTTTCGATACACGTTAGGGTGAATAGAGGCCCATTCAAACCAGCGGACCTGTGTTATGCTCTGTATAGCGCTTGGATACTGGTGTGTGCTGTGAAGGGGTGGCGTAAATGTTAAATGCATCACGCAAATTCCTTTTTCTTTACATTTATTGAAATGTAGCAAAATGACATTTAACAATATGCAACACACTGCACAAAAACACATCCTGTCTTAATTTTTTTTCTGCATGTTGGTGTGAGTTTAAATGAGAAGTGCGGGAAGTGAAAAAATATATATACATACTCATTCCTGTACAATTCATGTGATTCTGTGCGGAGCGATTTGATTCATTCTGAATGGCCCAAAGAAGTACAGGCACCTTTTTTTTGAGCCACACTGAAACTGGATAACGTGATTCGGTTCAGGTAAACGCACTGCCTATGCGGTGTTGTTAACTTTGAATTGACACCCGCAGCAGTTTGCAAAACAAAGTGCATTTGCAATGCGGTACAGGAAACGCACAGGGATCGCAGCGTTTCCCTCACCGCATCAGTGCTAACAGGGGCTTATATGGCTGCAGCATTGGTGCCCACCCTCCTCCAGTGGTGCCAGCCTCCCTCCACTCCCACCGGCTGCTGTGGGGGATCTTCAGGATGTAGAATGGGGGATGGAACAAGTAAACAGGTCATTCTCTGCCTTTTGGCTGTTCTTATCAGTGTCCAGTAGGGGTGCTCTGCCGTCATTCTTGCCTGTATAGTACCCCTGCTGGTATGATGGGGGCTCTGCTGGCTAGTACCGCCTGGAAGAGAAACTGAGATGCCCACAGGCTATTAAGGGCCTGGGAGTAATTCCCCCGGGAAAACTGGATGTGCCAAGTTCCTCCTTGTTTGAATGGGTCTACCTTGTCTGGCCGTGGGCTGGGAAGGCAGAGTCCACGGTGTCGGTGCCCCCAGGAGTGGGACCCCATAGTGTGAACCATACACGGTCAAAGATCAAAAAACATTTTCTGCACTGTGCCTTTTTGGGCTAGGCTTTTTGGCTAAGTCTGGGGCAAGTATTGCTACCAGGCCTCAGAGCATAGCCAGTGCACAACCACATTTATTTAATTTTTCTCCATATGTTTATCACCTTTCACTTAGATGTGGTTTTTTTCTCACTGGATGGAGAATATGCAGTCCTGAGGTTCCTTCTTCCCCCGATCCTGGGGATCTCTCTTCAGGAGAGCCCATCAACCTAGTGATAGTCAGCATCAGCTGGCCACGAGGAGAGGGGTCTACCAGGCCTTTCGGCTGGGCAGACCATGTTAGATAACTTATTCCTGTCAGGAGCCTTGTGCCTTGGGGGTTCAGGGTAGAGATCCTACCCCTTCGGGGGGGGAGGACAAAAGAACACCCCTAAGTGAACTCTTTTGTGAGGTTGTGAGGTTTTGCACTTGCACATTTTTTGTACTTTTACTGGGTTTTCATTTTTTCCACACCACTGCGGATTAACAAAAAAATAAAAATAAAAAATGAACAATGAGTGATTGGAAACAATCACTCACTGTGTTCATTCATAAATGAAGCATAGTAAACTATGTTTGCTATGCTTTAGTTTATGAATGCACAGGAGCATCTGCAATGCAGCTGAGGCTTCAGAAAGGAACTGGGGAATGTGTTCTCAGTCCCGTTGTCAAAAGCGAGTCTGCAGTGATCAGTTTAGACCCCCAAAATCTCACCAAACACCACACCCCACACACACACTCTTTATAAAAAAAAAAAAAAAAAAGGAAAACTAAAATTTCTAATCAGACTAAAAGACCCACTCCATATATAGCAATATTTAGCCACAGCCATTATTTACTGCGGCGCGCTAAGACCACTCCCTGATAGGGGCTCTAATGCATTAAATTGCCCAGGGGCCCATGATTCTATTAACCATTTCAATACCAGGTACTTTCGCCACCTTCCAACCCTGGCCAATTTTCAGCTTTCACTGCTGTTGCACTTTGAATGACAATTGTGTGGTCATGTAACATTGTACCTATATGGAATTTTTGGTGGTATTTAATCACAGGAGAGCAAAAAGTAAGTGCACGCCTGCGACCCACAGAAGTATGTCCAGAAAAGCTTTCCCCATACTTCTCTTTGATACATTAGGACAAACCTCCCTCTCTATGCCGGCACCATTGCCCATCACATATCGTGTGAACAGGGCTTCGATGGTAAGGACAGGTAATAAATAGCTGGTATATCTGCACCCAAATTATCAACTCTGCATTTGGCGAAGTTCCCATCTCTGCTTTTATAATGTGTTTGCTAAATACGCTACAGTCCATAGAATCTTATTTACTATGGGTCCCATTCACATCTATGCTATTTCCTGCAATGTGTTTTTTAGACAGGTGCAGGGACTTTTATTTTTTTCATACCATGGTGAGATTTGCCTCCATTGGCCGTAAGGCTGCTTTTGCAATGATCCGTTTTCTTCCCCTGTGCATTAACCGCTTCCATGCCGCCCTATAGCAGGAATACTGCTACAGAGCGGCAGGGATGCGCAAAATCACATATATATATATATATATATATATATACACACACGATTTTGTATTTCCGGGTAGAGGGCACGTGCCCTACCCACGCCACCATTCGCAGATGTCAATCACCGGGTCCCAGACAGTGATTACCGAAGATGTCCGACGGGGAGGAGCACTGCTTTGTTTATCAACAGTCCTCCCTCCCTGTCAGCTCGGGCACACTGCTCTGGATGGCTGTGCACAGCCATTCACAGCAGTGTGCTTACAGTGAAGCACCAACACACCACCCCCCAGCAAAACATTCCCAGCACACAGTTAACCCTTTGATCGCCCCAGATGTTAACCCCTTCCTGCCCAGTGCCATTAATACAGTGTCAGTGCTTAGCAATGATCACTGTATTAGTGTCACTGGTGATGTCACTGACACCAAGTCAGTTTCCCCCAGTGTTAGAATGTTAGAATACCCGCTGCAGTCCCGCTACAAGTCGCTGATCACCGCCATTACTAGTAACAAAAATCCCACTATACATACCGCCATTTGTAAACGCCAAAACTTTCACGTAAACCAATTAATTTACACGTATTGGGATTTTTTTTTTTTTTTTAGCAAAGACATGTAGCAGAATAGTTTTTGGCCTAAATTTGATTTACATTTTTTACTGGACATGTTTAATAGCAAAAAGTCAAAAATATTGTATTTTTTCTCAAAATTATTGGTCTTTTTTTTTTAAAGCGCAAAAAATAAATCAAATACCACCGAAAGCTCAATTTGTGGAGAAAAAAAAAATTAATGTAAATTTCATTTGGGGGCAGCGTTGCATGACCGCACAATTGTCAGTTAAAGTAACACAGTGATGGAACGCAAAAAAATGGCCTGGATAGGAAGGGGGGTAAACCCTCAGGAGGGCAAGTGGTTTGAAAAAAAAAAAAAAAAAGGTAAGAATATATAACCATGTATTCCTATGGAACTCTTTACACTGATTCTTTGTGGGTCCGGTGCAATTTTTAAAAATCCTGTTTGCTTCAATTTTTGTGCAGGTTTGGCATTAAATTTTTATTTATTTTTTTTAAACAGCAAAAAAGGCACCTCCCCCATTGACATTTTTAAAGGACAATGTGGTAAAAAAGCACCCATGTTGGTTTTTTTGAGTCACACGTCCTGTAAATAAAAAAACTGGTGAAAACAACTATGCGTTTTTCCCCAGATCAGTGTAAAAACGCACGTATGTGTTTTTGCTGCAATTTCCTGCATGACAAGACCCCTCCTTGCTTACCAATGGCCAAAACGAAACAAAAACACACAAAACGCATCAAAAACACGAAAACGAAACACTCTGGAAAACATGCCGCAAAAGCCCCTCAGCTGCACATGCACAGGTGTGAACCTTGTCTCTGACATACTGAAAGACACAAAAGTGCATGTTTTGAGCAAATATATATATATATATATATATATATATATATATATATATATATAAAAGTACATAAACGTTTTTAAAAAAACGATAAAAACCAATTTGCATGAAGGTAAATATAATAATAAATGGGCCGGAATCCACAATTGGCGGCTGATTGCGCCCAATCCACACATTACCATACAAATGAAGGATGAGGAGATCAGTTACCATGAACTTCTCCCAATATTAGTACGCAGAACTTTGATCCTCCCCGCCCCCCACCAACAAGCGGTCCAGTCAGCACATGACCCGGGATAGGGGGAGAAGGAAGCGCGGCGTCCTACAACACAACCCCAGCCACCAGGCCGCCCTCCCCCTTCGTCCAGCCCCGCCGGCCTATGGCTCTCTATAACTAGTGAAGTTTCAGAAGTTTGGCGGGTCTGTCCCGTGTGCCGCCCCCTCCTCCTCCCTCATAACAAAGCGGAGTGGCGCGCAGTGCCCAGTACAACCGCCCGGCCGGCCCAGTCCCAGGTGCTGCCACCAGACAAGGTGAAGGCGGGAGCGACACAGTACAGCGCGCTAACTTCACACCTACCCAGTACTGGAGGGAGGGGCGAGGAGGCGTGCCCGCTTCTCCAATCCGGTGCGTCCGAGTTGACTGCTCGCGCTTCTGATTGGCCGTTGGCTAGTGTCACGTAGTAGGGCGCCAGAATAGAAGCTGTAGCGGGATGAGAGAAGTGAGAAAGTTCCATCGGAGCCCCGAATCATTCATTCCTTCCAGGGCTGATATCACACGAATGTCCGCTCCGCTCACATAGAGCAACACCCGCACCGGTCCCATCTGTCCTCGCATGGTCCAAGACACAGGTAAGTCCTCCTCTTGCTATTAGAAAGTTTATGTCTTTGGATCGCCGATCGCCTGTGCCCATCTATTACAGATCGGTGATCGGTGGTGTCCTGTACGGCAGGGCCTCTGTGGCATGGAGTACAGATCGGCATTCCTCAGCACTTGTTGCTGATCTGAATTATTTTCCCTCCATTGTAGCCGGGAGGGAGGGGGGTGGTCAGCAGTGAGAGGGTTAACTCTTAGTCAGCAGATCCTCTGATGGTGTCATGTTACAACCCCCCCATCCCGCCCCCGATCTGCTCTTCCCGGGATCTGAGTTTCCTTTGCGCCAAAATTACCAAAAAGTCCCGGGCAGATCGGGCGCCCAAACTGTGCAGGAGATCCCTCCCCGCCCCCACCCCTCTATACACTACTATAGGGGCACCGATGAGGCTGGGAGCTCTGAGGGGCACTAATATCACACTTCTCTCTCTAGATATGGACGTCTCCGGCTGTCTGACCCTGAAAGATCTGGGCACCTCCAGGAGGAGTAAAGGGGAGCACGACAGGGACGACAGGACTGCACACAAGGTGACTACACATCCAGCCTGCACTTTGCATCCTCTACAGGATAACACACCACCATGGAACATTGTTCTATTGGATTGCCCAGACCTTTGCTGCTTTTATTATTATTTATGTTGGATTGTGAACACAGCTGGTGATCAGGGCTTTTGTAGGAAGAAGTGTTGTCCCTTGTGCTGGCAAATGTTTCCTATGTTGCGCTGAAAAGCTGTTTGGAAATGGGGACTATTAACGGCCAGTTCACACCATCCTTTTGCAATCCAGATTTTGATACATTTCACTGCTTCCTCCCCCCAAAGTTTCCTGTTGGGGTTTTCTTGTTTTTTATTTTTTTTTTAGGTCCAGTGCACATCACAAAAACGCACTCCGGATTCGTTCTGGGTGCATTTCTGCATGCACATGTTTGATGCGTTGCGGTGCGTTTTTGATTTATTTACAAATATGTTATAGATGTACTTATTTTTTTTGTTTTCTTTTTTTTTACTGTACTGGGACCGGTGTGTTTTTGATGCGATTTTATGCTTGTAGATGTGTTCCGGTGTGTTTTTTGCTGTTTTAAATGCAGTATTTTCTATTTTTTTTTTCTGGAACCACAATGCACTGGAACAGCAAGCACTGGTGTGAACTATGCGATTGAAAACCATGTAACCTACTTTCTATGCATTTTGGATGCAGGTGTGAACTAGCCCTTAACACGTTCTGGTTAATTTTTTGTGTGTCTGGTGCATTTCTTATGCATTCCAGTGCATTCTAGTACTTTTTTTTTTTTTTTTTTTCTTATGCATTCAAGTGCGCTCTGATGCATTTTTTTTTCAATGCATACCAGTGCGTTCTGGTACATTTTTTCAGTGCATACCAGTGCGTTCTGGTGCATTTTTTCAGTGCATACCGGTGCGTTCTGGTACATTTTTTCAGTGCATACCGGTGCGTTCTGGTACATTTTTTCAGTGCATACCGGTGCGTTCTGGTACATTTTTTCAGTGCATACCGGTGTGTTCTGGTACAGCTTTTTCAGTGCATACTGGTGCGTTCTGGTGCATTTTTTCAGTGCATACCCGTGCGTTCTGGTGCATTTTTTCAGTGCATACCGGTGTGTTCTGGTACATTTTTTTCAGTGCATACCGGTGTGTTCTGGTACATTTTTTTCAGTGCATACTGGTGCGTTCTGGTGCATTTTTTCAGTGCGTTCTGGTGCATTTTTTCAGTGCATTCCAGTGCATTCTGGTGCGTTGTGGTGCATTTTGTTTCAGTGCATTCCAGTGCACTCTGGTGCATTTTTTTTCAGTGCTTTGTTTTCAGATAATTCCAGTGCGTTCTGGTGCATTCTTTTCAGTGCGTTCTGGTCCTTTTTTTCAGTGCATTCTGGTGCTTTTTTTTCAGTGCGTTCTGGAGCATTTTTTTTAGTGCATTCCCGTGCGTTCTGGTGCATTTTTTTTAGTGCATTCCAGTGCGTTCTGGTGCATTTTTTTTTAGTGCGTTCTGTTGCATCTTTTCAATGCATTTTGCTGCATTCCACATACATTCCTTGCAGAAAAAAAATGCAACATATTCTAATTTGTTGACTGTACTGGAACACACTGCAGTGAACTATACCATTGGAATCTGGGCTAGTTCACACCACATGTGTTCCAGTGCTTTTTTTACTGCATCCCAAACACATAGAAAGCAGGTTAAATGTTGTGGTTTTTTTTTTTTTTAATGGAACAGTTCATACCAGTGCTTGCCGTTACAGTGTCTTCCGGTTACAGAAAAACAAATAGAACATGCTGCATTTTTCCTGCACAGAACTGTCCTGGAATGCAGTAAAATGTACCGGACCTCAGTACAGTGAAAAAAAGATTTACAAAAGCATTCAGAAATGCATTTGCAATGGTTTGTGCTAGCAGGAGCTCCCAACAGTCAGACCTTCCTATGATTTTTGTTTTGTTCTGATACACGGCCAGTTTGTTGCAAGCAGTGTTTCGGTATTGGTCAGTTGTATCCAACCCAGTGCTTTGCCCATGTAAAGCCACCCCTGTTCAGGATGGATATGCAAGTATGTCTGGTTAGCTTCTTTATTACCCTAAAAAAGATTGAGTAAGATATGTAAAATCCTGTAAGCAGAGAAAATAAATATGATGTTGACCACCAAAGAGAAGCAATTTAGTCTACTTCTTTTCTTTTTTTTGTATATATTTATTTTTATTCTTGCACATTTAAATTTTATTTTGATTGATTTCCAGGAGAATATGTATGACCGATTCAGAATAAGCCCAAGGATACCACTAAAAGGAGAGCCCATTGATCTGTCAAAACAAAAGGGTCTTACCCCAGAGAAATTTCCCATCACCCCTGTGAAAGCAGCTGACAGACCTCTCGCAGACCCATGGACACCCACCGCCAACCTAAAGATGCTTATCAGCGTTGCAAGTCCAGAAATCAGGGACCGGGAAAAGAAGAAGGAACTCTTCCGTCCAATAGAAAACAATGAGCCAGAGGACAATGAGCCCGATGCCCAACAGGTAAAAAAAAACAGAGAAGATAAAAGTGTGAGGTTTTGCCAGTTCAGTCACTGCATTCATCTAATATGTGCTGACAGCAAATCGAAAGGCACGGCCCCACCCAAAGAAACCTCACTCAGTGTAAAGGGGTGTTCCATTTTTGAGAAGTACTCCTCAGACTAACTATGTTTAGTATTCTTAAAAAAAAAAAAGGTTTTTAGATTGTTTGTTTGTTTGTTTAGCTGAACATCAACCTTTTTTAATATTGGTTTCACATGAAAAGTGTTATTTCTTGACCAATCTGAAAATGACAATTGAGTGCAATGCAATTTTCATACAGAGGCTTTCAGTGGATTAATTTGTGTTCTAATTTTATTTTTCTTATATACTTTTCTTTCTTGTCAGTTTGAGGCAGTGGATGACATTGATGATTTGGAGAAGAGACCGAGCAGGAAACAAAAGAGTCTAGGCCTTCTGTGTCAAAAATTTTTGGCTCGATATCCTAGCTACCCACTTTCAACAGAGAAAACTACTATCTCTTTGGATGAAGCTGCTTCAAGCCTTGGTAGGAATATCTTTCTGTAAATATCTATCATCATACAATTTAGGCAAAAAAAGTTTGGGCTGGGTGTTTTTTGCAGTGTTGTATTTTTATGCTGGAGAGGCGCAAGTCTGGATTAGAATTGCTAAGGGATACAAAGTCTCTTCCAGTACAGTAGAGGCATCATGTTCACGAGCGCCTGAGGCCATACAATGTAAAATTGGGGAAGGAACCATGGGTGCTGCATACAGCCACCCTTAGAAATCCAGAAATCTCTCTTGTTTTTTTAGGGGTGGCTGTGTGCAGTATCTGTGGCTCAAATGCACAAATTGTACATTGTTCTGCCCCCAAGTGCCATTGTACACTAGGCACATGTAACAATCTGATCTGAACAACTCTTCACAGAATCAGACATTATGATTGAAGCTATAAATTATCGAAAAGGCTCATACTGTGTCATCGAAATTATTGTGATCAGTCTCGACTAAAAAAATCAAAACATAGGAAATTGAAATAATTAAGTGCATGACGCAGTAAGCAAAATTTTTTTTTTTTTTTTTCACTCTTCCAAATGTATTTTTCTTCCGGACAGTAAATCGATCTATAGTATGACTGTATTAAATCGTTCCATGTAAGGACAGCATTTGCGTGCTCATCAGATACATTAATCTTCTAGACCCATATTATGCTGGGAGTGTGGTAAGGTGTGGCTTTTCCATGAAATATTTAAGTGAATTACTTTTTCTCATTACCAGGAGTGGAGAGGAGACGGATCTATGACATCGTAAATGTCTTGGAGTCGCTGCACTTGGTGAGCCGTGTGGCAAAGAATCAATACTGCTGGCATGGACAGCACAACCTAAATGACACCTTAAAAAGCCTTCAGTGGGAGGGGGAAAGGCAGAATTACGGAGCACAGATTGCCACCTTCCAGCACAAGGATTTCATGGTGGAGCCGAAGAAGCACTGTTCCTTGATAAACCAGGGTGCCCTTTCATTACAGTTTTCTGAAGCAGACTGCCCATCTGGTGAGTGAATAATGGGTGACTTATTTATTTGCTGCTGACAATGAGCTAACTCTTCTACTTTTGTCATTGTTTTGTAAACAACTATAACAATCCAGGGAATATCTGATTGCCTCTGGGGGGGGATCAGGAAGGAATTTGTTTCCCAGCAGGAGCAAATTGGATCCTGCCTTGCTGAGTTTTTTTTCTTTTTGCCTTCCTCTGGATAAACTGTGGGTATAGAATTATAATTTTTTTTTTTTTTCTTCTATGGTTGAACTGGATGGACTTTTGTTTGTTTTTTTCAGCCAGATTAACTATGTTACTATATGTAATACCACCACTGCTGTTTTATGGATATTCTAAAAGCGTTCATAAAGAGGGCTAGCAGTTTAACATCCTCTTATGCATGGGGGACACTAATTTCCAAGAGTCTGATCTTGATTTTAAGATAGTTTGTGGAAGATAAATTGGGCAGCCTCTTCCTGTTTTGCACAACTACTAAGGTGTAAAATGGAGCAGATGGTTGGACATACAGGTACTGTTCGCCTGCCCACAAGCTGCAGTGTACCTTGTGGGGCTTCCAACCTGCTGGTCATAAATTATCTCAGTAATTGCTGGTCTGTTTCCTCTGTAATTGCTGCTCCTTCTGTCTCATGCCAAGTTTGATTTCTTTAGTTTACTTTGTTACCACACTTGCTGTCACAACCCTTGGCAATTCAAACAGAATACAATTTAAAAATACAAATAAGCAGTAGTTGTCTTTTGAAAATGATCAGTAGATCTAGAGATGTAAGTGGGGAAAAAGGAAGCCTTTTAATGTCATTGACTGGTATCCTCAGTGGCCAATGGGGGGGCACCTGATCCAAGCAGTTAAAGGATTAAGTTCACTTTTCAAAAAAAAAAATTATAAATGCACACATTTGTGCAGGTAAAAAATAAGACTGTATGTATCTCTCTGCCTGTAACTCTGAGGGCAGGCAGTTACAATGAACTACCACAGCGCCATGGTAGTTAATTGAGAACTACAAGCTGACAGCTGCAAAGACTGTCAGGACTTGTAGTTTTCCCATTCACATAACACTGAATGCATACCCTATGCTTCTATATAATTTTTATTTTTTTTTAAAAAGGAAATCATTTTAGGTTTGTAGTTTCCGGTTAATTTACTTTGTGCATGGTTCCTTTTGTGTGTTTCAATATAATGACTTAAATTGGTCATTAAGCAGTGGATCAAGAAATAGCGGCTATTTACAAGTGACTACAGGGTCCCTTGTAAAGTAGGTTCAGGCAGTAAAAGAGGACCTGGTATACACCTTTCCTGCAATCAGTATTTTGAGACTCCAGCACTTTGCTCCCTGGTCAGGCAGTAAAAGAGGACCTGGTATACACCTTTCCTGCAATCAGTATTTTGAGACTCCAGCACTCTGCTCCCTGGTCAGGCAGTAAAAGAGGACCTGGTATACACCTTTCCTGCAATCAGTATTTTGAGACTACAGCACTCTGATGCTCCTTGGTCGCTGTAGTTAATTCAACCCTTTCAGGTGGACAGAATTGTTGCCAGAAAACTAGAATGAGTCAGCAACAGAAACCTCAGCATGTGGCCCGTGGAGTAGATATTTATGCAACAGCAAGTGTGTAATACCTGCATCAGTAAAGTGCTGTAACAGTATCATTTTAAGTGCCAATATACACAGAATTAATTTTCCTCATTTCTGTAAAGGGATTAGATTCAACCATTCAAGTACTGTTGATTTTATTAATACATTTTCTATCTATTTATTAATTTTATCCTAGCATCAGCCAGCAGTCGCAAGGATAAATCACTGCGGATTATGAGCCAGAAGTTTGTCATGCTGTTCCTTGTATCAACCACCAAGATTATCACTCTGGAGATAGCAGCCAAAATCCTCATTGAAGAAAGTCAAGATGTTTCTGATCACAGCAAGTTTAAAAGTAAGCATTCCTTTCCCATCAGAAGGTTTGTATTTTATAGTAGCGTCAGCTGCATGTATTCATCCTTTGTTTTCTCTCTTCAGCCAAGGTACGACGTCTTTATGACATAGCTAATGTCCTAACCAGTCTTGGGCTGATTAAGAAAGTCCATGTAACAGAAGAGCGTGGAAGAAAACCTGCATTCAAATGGATTGGCCCTACTGAATTCAGGACAGAAGGTGGTAAGTTAGTGATCTATCTTGTCTGCCTCTTTGCTCATTACATAATAATGTAAAACGGCCAATAGATATTACTCCAGATTCATTGATGGAAAATGTTGACTGATCTGGAATTCTGTTTTACCTTTTGTAGACCAAAAGATGGAAGTCACAACTACTACTCCATCGCCAGATTCTAAAAGAAAAGGCTGTATTGCCACAGCTAATGGCAGCAAGCAGCGACTGCTACGTCATTCCTCATTTCACCACATTCAGGCTATTAATACTGTGAAAAGGAAGGTTTGCTCTGAGCCCAGTAGCCCTCACAAGTCTCAGAAAGGTAAATATTCCTTTTGTGATGTAGAATTGAATCAAAAACAACTCTGAGGGTTACAAAAATCCTGAAAGCAAAACCCTGTGAACAGAATGACGCAATACTTGTTCATTGGCCAATTTGCAGAAACTTTGGCCTTTTGCAGAGCTCCCAACTCTGAATATATTCAACTCCTTGTTCTAGCTGAATAGCAGGTCCCCACTATCTGCTGTGGTTCCTTCTGCTGTCTCCTAGTCACTGCAGGAGGTTGCCAAGAGGAACCAAAGCAGCTAGCAAGGGAGATGCTATTTCACAAAACTGGAAACAAAGACTTGACAAACTGGCCAATGGACAGGCAAATATAAAACCATTTTCTTCATGAGTTGCTATTTTTGTCAATTTTATTAACCACTCCTAACAGGATTGCTTTAATTGGGTTTATACAGCATGAGCAGTCAGATGGTGAGATCTAATCAGAAGACAGTTCATATACACAGTTAAAATTCAGCCAAAAAATACAAGATTATGGTGGTCTATTAAATTTATCTCCATAAAGTACAGGAATTGATCGATTTCCTGACTGGTAATACTGGATACTATGTTTTTAAACAAATATTTCTTTTTTTCCCTTTTTAGTTTCTGTGGATAGTGTTGATACTTATTCATCCAAGATGGCACATTTAGCAGCGATTTGTAGACAGCAGATCGAAGAAGACTGCAAGTAAGTAAAATATCTTTTTAAGGGCATATAAGGTTGGCCATAGACAGAGGGCAGTCAGACTTGTAGGTACAACCTGATTTACTCCTGAGCATCTGCATATTCTAGCAGGGTCCTAAACACATTGTCAGCCTGGGAAACTGCATGTTTTATCTATGCAGAGAGGAGAGGTAGGAGCACTGCAGATGCCTCTAAAGCCAGATTATTGGTGGAAATGCCAGTGTTCTGACATGCCTAAGTACTATTTACCCCAGTTAGCTGTGGGTATCTCGGACATTAGATCTTTGCTTTATCCAGGTAAAAATGGTCAGGTCAGGGGGCTCTTTTAAAGTCCTTGGTATATCTAAGCGATGTTCTCTCTTAACCACCTCCCGCCCGCCATATAGTCCAATGACGGGCGCAAGGTGGTTCTTTCGTTCTCGGACACAGCGGATCACCGATCTACGGAAAGAGCCGAAGATGTCGGCTCGGCCATGTGATCAGCTGTGTCCAATCACAGCTGATCACATGTAAACAGGGAAATGCCGGTTATCGGCACTTATAGGTGTTAGGGGTGCAAGGCCTAGGGCCTTCTTATGTAGACCAGGTCTTTCTTGTTTGGACCCATTCTTCTGTAGCTGCTGGGTGTCTTCCCCAGTTTTTCATTTCCCACATTAGTTTGTGAGTGTGCTTCTCCCTACTCAGGAATTAGTAGATGTCCCACCTGTTTTTGGTGGGTTATGGTTGCTCAGCTTTTTGCTGGTGCAGTGCTCCCTTCTGTGTTGAGTTATTCCCCTTTTAGTGGAGAACTTTTTATATGCTGGTCTTGAGCATTAAGCTGATTCTCTGTGTCCTCCTTTTTGGTCTTGTTTGCAGGTTCCCCTGTCTAGTAGGGGGTCCCACATCACCCGGGTTCATATTCAGGTGTTGGTCCTTCAGGTGAACTTCTTTTAAACAACCTGAGGGCCTAATAAGTACACAATCCTACTTAATTCTTCTCTTTTTTTTTTTTTTTTTTTTTTTTTTTTTTTTTTAACTTCAGCACTAGTAGCTTTCTCTTAACTCTTTGTTAGACTTAAATTGCTTCATACAGTTTGGCTACAATTAGTTACAAGTATATTTTCATTTAGTTATACTTTTATAGCTGTCATAAGTAGTACATTTACATAAAAGTTACTTTTTGTTAGTTTGTTTCCCATTCAGAGCAAGAAGCCCAGCTTCTAAGTCTTTAACTCTTTGTAAGAACAGACAGTGTTCAAATCTAGTTTTTAACTGATGGTTCTGGCTGCCCAATACATACGGGTTAGTTATGGCAAACACAGCTGCCCATCCCCTGCAAAAACAAAGAGGACTAGTATGATTTTATAGTGCTGGAATTTCCAGAACAGCACAACTTAAAAAAAAAAAAATAAAAAAAAAAACCCATAAACAATTGCTGTTTAGTTTTTTTAGTTATGCTATGTGAGTGAAAGCCTGCAACAAATATATATAGTTAGGTGTTATCCCAATGTAACGTGTATATAGCAGGTGTTATCCCAATTTTGGCTGCAAATGTGGAAACCGCATTTAAGCTAAGCCAAATACCATGCCAGGGCTTTATTTCTGTTTTTGAAGTTTAGATTATTTTATGTTTTCTCATATATATATATTTTGTGTTTTTCAGGAATCAGAGGGTTATTACAGATAAGCTTTCCAATGGAAACCTTGGTCCTGTGCCATTCTCGGTTGTTGTGCCTGTACCTGTGGATTCTGAGTACAGTGTTAGGCACCGTCTTGACCAGGAGAGCTCCATTTCTCAGAATGATATAAGTTCGCTAAAGTTTGTAAACCCCTCTAACCTGGACCAGAGTTGTCATGGATTTCTACATAACCAGCCATACATGTATGTTCCATCCACATCTGTATTAATGCTCTGTGGCAATCCTCCTGGGGGAAAAGGTTTGGATATACATCACAGAAAAGATCGTACATCTCCAATTTCAGATCTGGGGAACATGTCTGAAAGCAACCAACCAGCCAAAATACAAAGGACTGACAGTAATGATGAGGCCCCTCTTTCTTTGGTCATGCCAAAAGTAGGTATAACCACAGTTCTGTGACCTTCCTGTAAATGCTAAGTTAGTGGGGAGAGTGCAAAATCTAGTATAGCTCTACATAGAAACCAATCAGCTTCCAGGTGTAAAGCCTAATGGTGCTGCCCCCAATGGGCGGGGTGAAACATGTCAGAGGGTGTGGCTAGTACGGTGCTGAGGCCACTCCACAAATACAACACACTGGACTCCTGGGGCTGGTCATGAGTGGCGTCTGCTCCCCCTTATCTCAAACAGCATCCAGGTTTTATTGTCAAAGCTTAATTGAGCAAGCTGACGTTAGAAGCTGATTGGCTGCCATGCACAGCTGCACCAGATTTTGAACTCTTTAATTTTAGTATATCAACTCCAATGTGTTTTTTGTGCACTTTTTTTCATGACATGTATTAATGCCAAATATAACTGTTTTTTCTTAGAGCATTTGGACACCTGAAACTCCTTATGAGACCAGTATTCAGCATAAATCACCAGAGCATGTTGGGGAGGAAAGGCATATAGATTCCACTTATGCTGTACAGAAGGTGTTTGAGCCAAATGGCATTCAACAGGTCTTAAATACAAAAGACGATAGTCTGCAAACTAGTGTTAATCCTACTGCACCACCACAGTATCTTTATGTTCCCTCAACAGCTGGTAAGTTCAAGCTCCAATTTTTGTATTTCTGTAGCACGTATAATATTTATATTTTGTAGTATTAAAAGGAATTTAGACGTTTTACAACTTTCTTTTACACTGATGGGAGGATTGTGTCCTTTTTTTATTCTGAACAGGGAATGCTCCTTCAATAAGCAAATAATTAATTTAAAAAAAAAAAAAAACTCCTGCAGCATGCCACATCATTGATTCTACGCATTTCTAGTTATGCATTGTGGTGCAGTCTATCCTCAAGATTATGTTCCCTTTTTCATTCCACCTAGGCCATTATCTTGGGTTTTGACCTTTCTCTGCTTGCATTAGAAGCGGTTGACTTTCATGGTTACATCTATGTTTATTTTTTTGGGTACATCATTTACTCTGCAATTACTATGTTGTATTTACTGGGAGTTGCCACTTCCATTTACCATGCAACCCCTATCTCTCCTTTTGATGTACCTCCTTATTAGGAATTGTTTATTTATATACTTTACTTCTTGTATATGTCCTGTATATATTTCTACTGATGGAGAATAGCAATGATGCTGTGTAATAGTGTCACCACTATGGTTTTCTCTGTTTTATATCTTTTGTCTAAAATTCAATCAACTTATGGGGGGAAATAAATAAATATACAGGAATTGCATAAACTGGTTTTAAATATTTCACAGGTTCTAAATTATTTATATATTTGTATTTTCTCTTTTAGGATTAAATGGCTTCAATTTCTTTCTTCCTGCAAGTCAAGCTACAGGAGCAATGGGCCTTCCTCCAAGTCATCTACCGCAAGTTAATGTTCCCTATGTAATGGTGCCTTCAACAGCTCTTGCTGCATTGCCGTTCATCTGCTCTCCTGCAGTTACCAGCCAACTCTCTGCTGTCTCCAGTGGGCTTGCTGCTAGTCCCAACAATATGAATTACAGTCTACCTGGCTTGCTGCCTTCTTCACATTTCATGTTTGGTGCTCCACCTGTACTATCTCCTCCACTATGTGAAACTTCCCTAGAACCACCAGCTCTCCCCCCAGTGTGTATGAGTCCAGTGCCTGAAAAACTTGCCAGTTCTACAGCTGCAGACTCCCCTGTGTGTGTGGTCCAACCTGGTCCTGTTAAAGCAAACCAGGTAAGGAATCCTTATTATAGAAAAAGATTATCCACTCTAGAAACTATATTGTCAAATGAATGTTGACTATCCCATTGACTTAAAAGATGCATGCTGTGAGACTGTCATGTTTATCCTTGTGTAATTATTTAGTGTGTGTGTGTTCCAGTCCAACCTGTGCCTCTCAAACCAATGTGTTCTGGGTTAGTGAATCACTAATTAGTAAAGGGGGTATACGACAGACATGGAGCATGCTCTTTTCAAGCCCAAAAGCTCAACCCCAATAACTTCTATACCTTTTATTCATCCCCCCCCCCCCCCTCTTTAGAGAGCCTCTTGTCCCTGGTGTGTGTATAATTAACGCTGTCCTTAGGGGTGGACCTACATTAATTATATTTATTAACCAATCTTATATGAAAACATATCTTAAAATAAAACACATGCAAAAGGCAATCTCTATCAAAGGTTTTGTGAATCAGCTGTTTCATTTGTTGAAACTGTAGATCTTTTCAGCTGTATTGTTTATTGACTCGTGTTTTTTTTTTTTTTTTTTTTTTTTTTTTCCCCTTTACTCAAATCAGTCTCCATTAACTCCAAAGAGTATGCGTCCACTGCACAAGGACACATTCTTCAAGACGCCCGGCAGTTTGGGAGTTTCTCCAGCTCTTCAGAAGAATGAGAGGTCCCTAGCCAGGAACTCCAGCTCTGCTCAGAGAAGACTAGACATCTGCAGTAGTTCAGATGATTGAATTGATGCCCTCAGACTGTCTTTCTCTAGAACCGTGTGGCCTTTGGAACACTGTCCTCTGCATTCCATAATTGTATAGATGTCAGAAAACCTTTATTTTACCTAGGAATTGGGTAGAATTTCACTTATTGTCCTACTGGTGTATGATAATCAGTGTAACCTTTTTGATGGGTTTGAGATTCCTGCAAAAACCAGCCAGCACTTAACCGACATTGACTTGACCAGTTGTCTAGATTACTGGTTGTCAACAAGTAATTGTGTAAGGGTGACTGAGTTTACATCTTCAAATTGCTGTCTTATTCAAATAGTGTGAATGGGAACATATGTCAAAAGCTGAAAATTCCACCTGTATCCATAGCAACACACTAACTGTTAAATGGTTTGGGTGAGATACTGTTACTAGTCCCAGATGCTCTTAAGAGCAGTTGCTTTGCTACTTGAAAATGAATTGCTTGTAGCTTAGCTGTTATCTTAGAAAACTTCAGTATCTGAAGTTAAAGCAAAAACTACAAACTTGTATTCTTTTTGTATATTCACACCAAACGAAATGTGGTATATATATTTTTTTATCCTGGACATTTTGGTGTACAGCCTCACAGAGCATACATAACACTTATGTATTGAAACACTTCTACAGTGCCATGTTCACATGGTAACTTTGTTATTGGATATATTTAATTTGTTTAAATTGTGGACTTCAGGGGTTCAGTAATGATGATACATATTTATAATCGGTTAGTGTACTTGTCACAAGAGCAGGGTGGACTAAATATTGTCTATCATTATTTAACGTATGTTTTTGTATGTCCAAAGCTTAAGGTCACCATGGCCCAGAGTCCTCTCGTGTTCCCGTTAATATGGGCACAATGAACATAATATAATATGTTTCATAGCTATTAACACTACAGTAGTAGTTATGACCTTTCGTAATTGACTTGAATAGTATT